>NC_047661.1:69966133-70296186 GCF_011762505.2 Arvicanthis niloticus | reverse complement strand
TGGGAAGCTGTTTGTGCTTATTCCACAGGTGAAAACAATTCAATTTGGGTCCCTACGTGGCTGGTGCAGATTGTGAAGAATGAAGCTAGGTTGCAAGATTACAGCTCTGAGTCTCCTGATACTGAAGTTCCATTTGGCGATAAGTATACCACTGTGGGACATAATTAGATCTTGGCCTGTTCTCTTGCCAGTACATTCAAATGCTGAAGTACTGCCCATTGTTTTCAGCTATTGAGTGTTACTTGGTTGCCCTGGCCTCAGGCCTGGTTTATTTATTTATGAACAGCCTGGTTCATAAATGCTACAAGCTTTCCATTAGATTTTACACTTTATTTTGTGGCAGCAAAACTTTATAACATAAAGGTAATCTACTTGGTGTTGATGTTAGACAGAGAAAAGATACAACATGTGTCTTTTAAGGTTTACAGTTTAAAGTTAAGGTTTAAAGTTAAAATCAAAATCACACAGTTCAGGCGTAGCCAAGCCTCAGAGAACAGGCCTGAGGGAGGTTAAGCACATTTACATTTGAATTAAGACAATGCAGACTTAGCTGCAGAAGCCCAGGTGCTAAGCATTTCCTTTTGTTCTGGGTCTTTACAACCTGGTCCTAGAAATGTGCTTACCTGAATTCGTCTTTTGTCCTCATTGTTTCTTGTGAGAGGAGGGGTAAACCTAAGACTTTACAACAGTCTGTGGGCTGAGAATTATAATTATGCTACAGAAATTAAAATTATGCCTGCTTCCCTCCATGAGTATAGCTGTGCCTGCTGATAGAGTATGGTTCAGGTTGTTTTAATTCCTCTGCATTCGGAGTTGTTGAGGATGAGATGCTTTGGATTCCTTTAATATATATAACAATTATTAGAGGATAAAGTTGGCTTTTATCCGATATTTTTATTGGACTAAAAAAGATTGGTTATTAAATTAATCCAAAATAAAGTTCAAATTTAAGATTTATACAGCCTAACTTGCCTACTCCAGCTGCCATTTTAGTAAATGCTTATATAAAAGATGTTTTATACTATCCCTTTACATTTCTGGTAAAGGTGAGAGATTTACAGTTAGTAAATATATTCATAATTTTTAAGAGCCCATGAAGCAATATTTGTTAAAAATAATTGCTTCAGAAAATGGTTAATTGTTTTACATTTTATATATATGAATATTGTTGTTGCTTTAATACAAAAAATTAAGAGGTTAAATCTTTTGGTGTGTATTATTCATTGTGTGATACTTTATTAGTGGATTTCTCTAAAGAAGTTTTTTCTGCAAGCCATCGCTCCAATATAACGAGCTTTAAAAATTTTTTGGGAGTACTTGTTGCTCCAGAAAAAATTCAAAGACAATGTCTCTTCAATATTTGAGACAAATTGGGGCTAGAGAAATGGCTCAGCCATTAAAGGCTAGACTTAATTTAAAATATAAAAGCTGAACTCCCAGCAACCACATGGTGGCTCACAACCATTTGTGGTGGGGATCTAACGCCATCCTCTGACTTGTGAGTGTACATACAAAAAGAAAATGGTTTACTTTTAATCTTGATTTGCTCTTAGTGATTTTTAAAAGTTGTTAAGAGATATTATTTGGCTAAAACCTCATCTTAAGCTTACCATAGGAGGATTTAAACCTCTGTTTGATGTTTTCAAAGGGATGCAAGTCCTAAATTAAATTATATGTGTATTTTCTTTAGTTTATCCTGCTTCAACACAATTAAATGATGTGTTGTAGCCACTGTTTAGAATGTTAAAAAAGGGTGCATCTGCCTTTGTTTTGTTAAATGATATGTTTCATGAAGTGCAGAATGTTTCGGCTACACGATTTAATATCTCTAGCCATTTGAATAACATTAAAATTGATGAGGTGTTTAGGAATGCATCTACACAACCGGTGTCCGTGTGTGTGGACCCTCCATTTTTCTTTATGTTATCCAACTTTCAGGATAATTCTGATATCTTGGATTGTAAGAATGTTGCATGCCTTTTGGCACAATGCTGGAATGGATCACTAGACCTAGCCATGGTTAATAAAGTTACAACAGCTACTGTTGTTAATCAAATTTCAGAAAAGACCTCTAAGGCTTTGACCATTTCACAGAAAGTGGATACATAATTGGCATCAGACATTTTGTTGGTCAATCAGAAAGTTGATTTGCTCCAGGCCCATGTGGAGCAGCTCACAGATGTGGTTCAAATGAGCTGCGTGTCAGCAGCCCCACATCCAGGTATTACACCTCTGAGATTTGTGAATGATACATTTATTCAAAGCCATAATCTTTCTGCTTATTTAAAAGAGAATTGGAATGGGGAGCTGGACCAGATGCAACAACAATTGCAGATCCGGATTTCGAGCCTTGATGGAACTCGAGTGGACCCTGTTACCCCTGGCAATTTTACTTCTTGGCCTACCTCCGCCTTTTCCTTCTTTCTTTCTTTCTTAAAGGGTGGGAATAGGCCTGCTTGGTGCAGCCCTATGTTGTGGATTAGTGTTCATGATGGTTGGTCTGTAAGCTCAGAGCCCAACAAAAACGTGACAAGGTTGCTATCGCCCAAGCACTAGTAAGTAGTCTTGGAGCAAGCATCTCCCCCCGAAATTTGGTTATCTAGGCCAAGAAAGTAGCTGATGACTGAGACCCTCAGTCAATGCACCCCAAGGGTTCAGCCCATTGCACTGGGTCGATGAGAGGTCTAAGTCCAGCCAGCCCTTGCCTGAATATTTAGAGGTGTTTGCGAGTGGGTACTCAACAGGGAATGTTCCATGAGTGTGGATAGATTTCCCAAAAGTATGCCTGATTGCACAAAGGTTTGATGCCAAGAAACCTCCCCTGGTGGCGCCCCAGGGTGGAGGCTCCCTTTCCCCGTCAAAAGGCATCGAGATGGGTATGAGAAGTAAACCCATTATAATATCTCATTTTGCACAGGGGATCAGGCCTCTGCTTTCCCTCACTGAGTTGGTGCCACGCTTGATAGGCAATAGGCTGTTCCATCTTAAATATATAGATAGGGGGAGATGTTGGGAGCTGCAGTGATTCGCCATTCCAAGATGGCGTGGACATCCTGTCCTCCCACTTGTAAACAACTGACTGCGCAGGTGCAAAGGCAAAAGGCGCACCAAAGTCACTGCCCATCCCGGGGCGTAATATGGGGTGATGAGTGAACAGCCAATCAGAAGTGAACACGCCACTCTAGGGTATATATAGCAGTGCCTTTCCCGGGCTTTGGGTCTTTTCCGCTTTTGCTGTTACAAGAAGTAAAGCCTCGTCTGTAGTGATACCTGATTACTGCCTCCGTGTCCTTTTTCACGGGCGAAGGGGACACAAAAGAGGTGCGCGCAACAATCTCTATGGTTTTTTCCCTTGGTTCACTCACTGTAATCTGGTTGCTTGTTTTGCCTCTTATGCTATGATTGACTTCATTTCATCTTGTTTATGATAAAAAGAAACCTCTTGGATTAAAGGTGTAAAAGTGTGTGCTCTGACTGAGCCATAATTCAACTAGACACATGGTTTTCCAGTAAATCTTGGGAACATTTCTCCCATTTTGTCTAAATAAAAAAGGAAGATTTTTAACACTAACCCAGGAAAACTATTTACAATAATGAGGCTATTTCTTCCAAGCTTCCCACAATGCTCAACTTCCTTGTATTTGGCAGTGTTAGCATTAAGTATTTTGAGTTTAAAATTCTTTAAAATATGTATGTCAGTCTTGTAGGAACTCAGCAACTCTGAAGCTGACATTTGGATGGTGTTTGTCAAATTAGTGCCTGTGTTGGCTAAGTAGAACACAGCAGTCAACCTAATGTGGTTCACAGTTTGAGCAAAACAAGATGCACTAAACCTGGTAGAAGAGAAAATGAAGGATATCTCTTAATTCATTGGCACAGAAGAATTTTTAAACAGAAGACTGACATCAACAATTTTTTAAAAAAGGAACCTAAGCTGAAAAGCTTTAGAAGGGCAAAGTGCACAGTAATTCCTGGCAGCAAAAGAGACATGAGGCAGTTTTCCTTGTGGTTAGCCTTACCACAATCCAGGTGTGTTCATCATTTGAAATGTAGAGTGAAAAATTATAAAGGCCATTTTATAAAATATGTAGGCTTTTTCTTTGCCTGGGCAGAAAAATGCAAGTTCCAGAAAGCAGAACTGAATGTAAGATTTTCACTACCCCAGGACACATTCCAGGTGAAGGACACTGCCCCTGAATCAAGCCTCAAGCAGTGGGCCCACCTATGGGTGGGAGAGGCCCAAGGCAAGAAGACACATTCCTGACTACAGATAAAGATGCTGCCACCTAGGTGGGGCTATAGCCGGAAGATAGTTAATCTGAAATAGTTGGTAATGGCAGGATAGGACACAATGACATGATAAAAACCACATTTTTGAGAAGAATGCAGGGTGATTTCCACATGACACTAACCATTCAGGGTGGGTTTCTCTGGAATGTTTCACTATTCTTATGTTATGTATCCTTGGCAACCCCTCACCCCCTCCCCACTCCCCTTGTTTGTGGTTTTTCCCTTCAAAACCCTCCAAGGACTGGATGTTGGGGTCGAACTTCTACTCCTGCACGAGTGTGTGGTGAGACCACTGGCTGCCAGTTTTCTCCCCTAATAAACCTCTGCTGATTGCATCCAGGTATGGTTTCTTGTGATCTTTGGGTGGTCGTGATTTCCTGAGACTTGAGGAAGGGTCTCCTGAGTTTGGAGCTCTTCAGAAACATCATTTCAGGCACCATAATCTTAGAGACCTCAATGTTTGCTGATAAGAATGGTAGAAAATTTAAACATTTTAAATACCACATTCAGCAGATTTCAGAAAAGTTTGAGGACCACAATCTATTAAGTATATCTAAGGTACACAAATTTTGTTCCTAGTTACATGTTTCAAAATCAAACTGGATAACATATACAGGAAGTTAGATGAAGCTTATTTGTAAAATTAGTTAGCACTCAGTATAACTACTAATATCTGACACAAAGTTTGTATTTACACAGCAATTTTATAGTTTTTGAGTGAATATTTATACCTTAATAAATCTGTTAGAGAGTCAAAACACTTATGAAACTAGAGGCAAGAAAATAATCTCTTATTTTTTTGTTTATCTTGGTCCCATACCAGATAGCTCTTCAGATATGAGTCAAGGATTGTGAGTTTTCTTTTAACAAGCGTGCATGAGTTTGGAGAAAAAAAAGCCACATTCCAACCCCAAATCAGGCTTTAATTTTTAATTGAATTGGGAACATATTGAAGACCCCCAAACTCGGGAGACCCTTACTCAAGTCTTGGGAAATCAAGGCCACCCAAAAATTGCAAGACACCATACCTGGATGCAATCAGCAGAAGTTTATTAGGGAGAGTTGGGAGCCAACGGTCAAACTGCTCACTCGTGCAGGAATAGAGTTTGACAAAAGACCAGCAAGCTGAGGGGCTTTTATAGCACAGGGTGGGAAAAAGAAGGAATTTTTGTGCAGTTACACATAATTGGTTGCTTTACAAATTTTGAACATCAGCAAGCTGTAACACTGGGAAGACCTCAAAGGGCAGGGGAAGGGGTAACCAAGGAAACATAACATAAAAATAGTGGAGAATTCCAGAGGAACGCAACCTAAGTGAATCAGGGTCATGTGGAAAACACTCTGTATTCTCAAAATGTGGTCTTGCCCTGTCACTAGCTCAACTATTTCTCAGTCTCACCTAGATGATTTGCATTTCTCTTGACTCAGGGATAATCTCTTGAGGAATGTTCCTCTGACTCAGGGATAATGTCCTCCTCCAGGAATGTATCCTGGGGCAGTGAAGGCCTGAAATCTTACATTCAGTTCTGCTTTCTGGAACCTGCATTCTTTTGCCCAGGTCTAGGGGTTAAGAAAAAGCCTGTATATATTTTATAAGATGGTCTTTGTAATTTTTCACTCTACAGTATAAATACTGTTTGCCTCTTATGTCTGTAGAGAGCCGCAGAGACAAAATGGAGAAAATGGAGGTGGGCAGTACCGTTAACCAATTTATTTATTTTTCTAGGACATTTTCTCTTAATAATTCATTTGTTGAGGCATGCTCCTTTTAACAGGGCAATATCTATTTTGTATTCAGTCTACATTTTTCTCATAACTTGGAATTAAATTCAGCTTCTCAGACTCCACATTGAGAAGTACTTTTTCATAGCTGTTACTAAAGAATGCTAGTAATAAGTAAAAAAAAAAAAAAAAAAAAAAAAAAAAAAAAAAAATTATGGTTGACTCACATGTACCCTGTTATTTCGATCTGAAATTCCCCAAGTTCATCACCTGACCAAGTCACTTCTCATTTTACTCAGAACCAGTCAATTAGCTTATTTAGCTGATAATACTTTGTCTAGTTAAATAAAAATGTTTTACCACTTCACTGCTTGCCTTGAAATTCTGAACTTTTATTGTTTTATTTTATAAAAAGATTTTCCTGAGGGCAGACTCGTGTCACAATTATTTTTTTTTTCCTTCTTAGGTACCTAGATGTCCTGAATTATGGTGTACATTCAATGAACTATTTTTGCTTAACTGAGATTGGTATACAAATCATTTGAATGGCAATTCCCATCCCCAACACCTTGCTTTTACTTTACATGTTTCACTTGAACAGTGGTATCTAGAATCCTTAGTTGCCTACTTTTGTTCTTAGGGAAAGATAAAAATAAAACCCTGTCCCAACCCTAAGTCTGGGACTTTATTTTAATTAATTTTCTTATTGGATATTTTATTTATATATATTATCCCCTCTCCCCACTCCCCCCCAGGAACCCCCTATCCCATCCCCCCTCCTCCTGCTTCTATGAAGATGTGTCCCCACCCACCCACTCCCACCTCCCCACCCTTGAGTTTCCCTACAATGGGGCATCCAGCCTTCACAAGGGCTTTTCATTTTTGGCATGATTCATCTTTACTAGGGTGTTGTGGGTTGGCCTGATGCTGTTTGTATTCTGATGTTAACCATGCTTCCTCAAGCATTCCTTGTTCCAGTTGCTCTGAACAAGCAGTCCATCACTTACTCAGCTGACCTTATGTGAACTTTCTTCCATTTTAACTGGTAAGTAAAGCATAGTGCCTGTGATTGGTCAGTGGAGGGGAAAGGTGGGACTGGAGGTTTTTGAGTGGAAACAGGTAGAAAAGAGAGAGGATAAGAGGGGAAGGAAAGAAGGGGGAGGAAGGAGAGGAGGAAGCTGCAATGTTCCAGAACCACGTGGCCAGGAGAAGCTAAAAGTAGGAAGGGGTCTTATACCTGGGGAATGAGTTAGTGTTGTGTTAGATCTACCCAATCTAGGCATATATAGCTTATAATTATAATATCTGGATTGTTTTTTTAAAATATGGACTTATTGGGGTTGGAAATTCCAGCAATACTAAGAGAAAATTATTTTGACAATAGAAAAAGTTCTATCTTTCCATTGATATTTAAAAACATTCTCTTGATATTTTGAAACTAAAATACACCTTAATGAATAAATTCTCTCTCTCTCTCTCTCTCTCTCTCTCTCTTTCTCTGTGTGTGTGTGCTTGTGCATGCGTGTGTGTGTGTGTATATACACATTCAAAGATTAACTGTATTTATTTTTAGATCACACAGAACAATCCTTTTGAATTTCAGTCAGCCTTTTTCTAAGTTGCTTATAAATTTAAAGCACTGTAATTTTTAATGTGCCTGCCTCTTACTTCCAAATATTGTGATTAAAGTCATGTGCCTCACAACTTCTGGGATTAAAGGCATGAGTAACCACCAGGTTATGATTCCTCATAATGTATATTTCTATGAATTCTATAAATTCTCCATTTCCTATAATTTTTAGTGCTGGACTGAACTTGAAAGTCTTTAAATCTGGTTCTTGCTGATTCTGAATTTCTTCTATGGAAAAATTTAACATTTTATTCTTAATTAAGCACAATGCCAATCTGTCCAGTATGTCATTATTTTAGACTTTGTCTGTCTTGCCTGTATTAGCTACACAAAATTTGATATCTTTGCTAAGTTTTAATAGGTTTTGCCATGTTTACTTAAACCTCCCATAACCAGATATCTATGCCATTTATCAGCCAGTTAGTGGTTTTCCATTTTAAGAAACATATAGCTATACCATTTTTTATGTAACTTGAATTGAAGAAGATATTTTCCTTTTGCTTTTCTAGCTCTTTGTCTCATAGCCAATAGTGCTGCACTGATTTTGTGGTTCCTTCCTTGGTATTCCTCCCTCTATCCCCTGGTCAAATGCTGAAGTATCTGATTAGTTTTGATTCTATCAGTGTTTGATGATCCACCAGTAAATGGTACATTAGATAAATACTGGGACCATTGCTTTGTTTCTTAAAGTTTAGTAAGTGTCTCTTTTGATGGGGCTTTTGTAGCTGCTTGTATTCTAATGCTAATTTGTATCCCCCAAATGACTTTGCATAAGAAGGTCTTGCAAGTAGCTTCTGGTAAGCTGCCCCCAATTAATTTGGATGGGTAAATAAAGACATCAGCAACCAGTTGTTGGAGAAAAGAGAAACAGGCAGGGGTTTTAGGTTTCTCCTACTTGGGATATTGAGGAGGAGGGAGGAAAATAGATACCATGTCTGAGGTATGTGCAGGAGAAAGAAGCAGAGCCCTCCATGTAAAGGTACACAAAGGAACATGCCCCAGAGGGCTGTTCAATTGTGTCTAGAGCATCCAATATAGACCGTAGAAATTAGTAAGTACTAAGTAGGAATTATTGGTGAGAGGTAGATTCTAGCAGTGTGGTTGCTAGGCAATAGCTTAGATATTATGCTGCTTAAGGCATATTAACTATAAAGGCTTGGTGTGTGTATCTCATTCAGGAACATAATTCATTGAGGAAGATAGGCACTCCCAGCCTGGGATTTATTGTTTATTATTACTACAGGCATTCAGCATTTTTTATGCTGAGGATTATTGGTAACTGTGGGACTGTGCTTTCACAGCTTGTTTCCTGGTCAAGCACAGGCCTCGAACCCCGGACCCTAACAGGACGGTAGGTATTCGGCCTTACTCCCAGACTCCAGGCTCCTGACAGGAGGTGGAAGATTTCTATTGATCCATGCCTTTCAGTCACATAGGGCAATGCCCCTACAGCCCCTCCCAAAGAGAGGTTTGTGTCACCTAGCACAGGTAGAGGGCATAACTACAGGCCTCAGAGCCTCAGATCTCCATATTAATGAAATACCTAAAGGCCAGAGGGCATAGCCAATTAAGTTTTCCTCCCCAGACCCTCCCCCTCCCTATTTAACCTCAGGCCCACCCTGAGCACCCAGGAGAGTACAACCACATCCACTTTCTGCCATGATAATAAACCTTTTAAAACCATAGACTTCCTCACGTCTTTGGGGCCCGAGCTTCCACCGCTGTCTCCTAATCTGCCACTAGAAGACCTCTACATTCCTGCCACAGAGGCCACCAACTCAAGCAAGCTAGCCAAACCAGCGATGACCCAGCCAAGCAAGTCCTGGTAACCAAGGGTCTCATTTTCCTGCAGGGCACAGCAAGACCTCATCTTTTTCCCTCTGCCCCTCTCAGGTGCGGGCCAAATCCAGCCTGTACACCCCTCTCCCCCATCTCAACTCTTCTGTGGCTCCCAGCGGTGCCTGGGAATCCAGGAGTTTGAGAACGTGAGAATAAATTTTAGGTAGCAACATGAAAGACTCTTAGGTTTGGAGTTTCAATTTACACTCAAGTGTTAGCTGCCCCTGGGGTGCATTCCAAGGGCTTGAATAAACATTTCAAAAGCACAAAAGACCCAAGATAGAGGCAATATAACACCTGGGTAAACAGAAGTCACTTAAAAGGAATTCTCCCAGGAGCAAGATACATATGTAAATTAGGATATAGCCTGGTTGTAAATTGAGGGCTAGATGGAAACCAGGTTTGGAAATGGATTTTGAAATCTCTTTTATTGTCTAAGAAGCAATTTACTGTCTTTGTGAACTTTGTATATATACCACCCTTTTTGGTCACCCGAGGTTCCTCTTTCTCGCTTAAGGGGGGGGGGGGACCCCGGTGCACCAGCTACTGTTATCCCACCTATTCATCAAATAAATCTCATGCGATTGCAGCGACTCCCTTCTGTGAGTATCTCTGAAAGAGCGCTTCCCATGGGTTTGGGTTTGGATCCTTAGAGTCCAACAACCTCAGTGAATAGTACCAACTTAGATAAGGACAAATGATTCATAGGCAGAGTCACAATGACCTGTTCCCTGAACCTTCACCCAGCCCATACCCTGTTCTGGAAGATATCTGTACTCCCCCTGAACACCTATGCTCCTGCATCATCTTCCCCACATCCTGCCTTTTTGTGTATATAACCCCTGTGTGAAAAAGTAAAAATAACGATTTGATCAGACTATAGAGCATCATCTTCTTCCCCACATCCTGCCTTTTTGTGTATATAACCCCTGTGTGAAAAAGTAAAAATAACGATTTGATCAGACTATAGAGCATCATCTTCTTCCCCACATCCTGCCTTTTTGTGTATATAACCCCTGTGTGAAAAAGTAAAAATAACGATTTGATCAGACTATAGACAAATCGTCATTTTTCGCATCTGCCTGTTTCCCCATTCTCTCTTTCAGGTGACCTCCCTGGACGCCTGTTTAATGCCCTGGACAACCTCCTACTGAAAAGTCACATTACAGGAGGTTAAGTTGTATCCAAAATGAAAGAGGAAGATGTCTGTTCTGACTTCAAGTGATGTTTGCTGTTATTATATCTTAACACACTCTCATCAATGAACTATACAGTAGATGGCCTCAGCGGAGCTCTGCAGGTAAGTCGACTTTTCTTTCGAACATTCATAAATATTTGGTCAAAATGTTCTGTGGGGGATCACAGAATGGCATGTAACAGATCTATCCAAAGATCTGCCTCTTTCTTTGAAGTTGTTGAGTCTCTGACTATGCCTTTTGTCTTAGGAGGTTGGCTCTCTGAAGGAAGCTCCAAAAGACTCCACTACTAGAGACCACAGAACCCCTAGGAAGCACCCTGGATGAAGGATATGTTTCTTTCCCAAATGCAATCTCACGGAGATCAGAAGTATTCGAGGCCCTCACAGGAATTTCAACTCTAAAGAGTTTTCTTCCCCTTAAGAAGATCAGGAGATCTCTGGGAAAAGGCTATCTCCATTTTTACAGTAGGAGATTATTTGGGCATGTGGTGGTTTTTTCTCAATTTGGTCTCTTAATTTTCTCTGAGAACTTCTATTTTTTCATTCATTAGAAACAGAGTCTGACTTAGACTAAGGATACAAAACAATCCATGAAAACTTCTGCAGATGTATCTTTATTGCACCCTATCATAAACTCTTAATTCAGACATAATTAATGCCAAAGAAACAGAATCAAATCCCCAAAACACCCATGAGAGTGACATCTGAGAATGACATATCAGGTGTACCAAACAAAATTAGGAAATTTGTTAAGATGTCTCTGGCTTTGTGTTTCACTTCAGGAGACTTTTGATATAGCCTTACAATGGAACTTTGGTGCTGGTCCAGGGAGGATAGCTAATAACTATGGTCAGTGATAGACACTATTGTTACTCATACAGAGTCAAGAAATCCTTGGATTCATAAGTCCCCACATATTTTCTAGCAAACAGAGGATATTCATATAGAGCCCTTGTTTTAGCTTATCATGTCTTCTCATATAAATTCTTTATTATAATAGCTCTAATGCAATCCATGCACAAGCATTTCTATAGGCTCCCTCTCTTCTGTGTCAATAAAAACTAATTCTCCTGAGTCCTCTGCATACCTATTAGGTGCTTGGGTACATCACAGTGCCCCATACTTAGCTGGTATTCATTATTTTCAGCAAACTTTCAATGCATGTTTTAGCACATACTGGTGCAACAGAAAGAGCTTGAAACAGAAATATGAACCCACTGTTGCTCAGAGATCTTAACTGATCCCTCTAACAGGATCCACTTTCTAAGCAGTTGACTATGATTCTGCAGAGGCTGCATCACTCTTTATCTTGAGTTTAACTCTACAACCATTTGCAGCTTCTCAGACATTTTAGATAAATACTAACAAAACACTCAAGAAAAAAACCCTGTGAGCCCTCGGCTTCACCATCCCCTCCCTTCACCCAAGAACCCTGTACTCAGTGGTATTCCATTACAAATGTAAAATTTCTAGCCCCTATCCCTTTCTCCATGAGCCAGCAAAGCTGCACTTTTTAGGAACACAGAAAGTAAATACATGATATGCCATGTAACCCCTTGCCTTCTTCCTCTATCCCAAAGAAGAAAAAAAAAATGCCACTTAATCTTCTGGCTACATCTGCCTCTCCCTTTCTACTCATAATTCTTCCAGGAGTCCAGAATCCCTGGCATTTCCAACTAATGCCCACCAGGCCAGGAATGGATCTCCTCAAAGTCAGATAACCACATTAAACAAGCATTTTTCCCATGGGATCTTAACAAATAGCTCAGCCAGGAAGCTATTACACCCATGTGTATCTCTGCTGGTTTGGGGTCTGAGAAAGAGTCAAACCACTATCAGGCTCACAAGAGCCTACCCCAGCCTGACTGACACATCCACAGAACCCTGAGCCTGCCCCCTTTCTTGAGCTACATCCCAGTTGGTAAACAAAGAAACAGTTAAACAGCTTTTTACCAAAGCAGCTACTCGCTCTCTTTACTACCCCTTATCCTTAACAGAGCCTGTACACAGACAAAAAGCTCAAGCTCATAGTCCCAGGTATACTGTGGGTGTGCATTCTACTACTTGAAAAGAACAAATGGATATTTTGCAGAGGCTCCAAAGGTGACATCTGAAGCAAATTCTCTAGCAAAGAGGTCCCTGGGAATATGTCGATTATTTGACTCAAGTGTAGTTGTCATTCAATAAAAGCATTTCTGACAAGATTTTAGGAAATTTATCACCATGTTGAAAGCACAGTGCAATTAAGGCAAGGGGCCAAGGTAGCATCTTCATGCGTTTCCAGGACATTAACAGGGATACAGATCAGCAGCCATGGTGAGCACTGACGACATGATTCTGCTCACTCTATAAAAGGGACACTCAGGATTTCATGGCACCCTATTTTCAAAGGGCCAACAACTGGCTCAGAAATAGACTCCCTAACCATTTCTGTCTTAGTTTCTAGTGGGAGGTGAAAAATCTTCACTCAGAACCAAATCTTCAAGTACAGAATCACTTCAGCTCCCCATATTTAGAATGTTTTTTGCTTGTATAGACAGAAATGAATTGTTCACTCATGCTACAAAAGAAATATGAAGTTCCCATCCTGCCAACCAATTCACCAGTATTTTCAAATTAAGAAAATCTGCAAAGTTTATTGAAGTATTATGGGATAGATACTATATCTTAGTTTTGATACCATAAGACACTTCTTAAGGAATAGCACTCTTGATCTCATGAATTCAGGACAACTGTGTCACCCACACCCAAGAAACTGAGGACAAGCACCTAATAAAACAAATAAGTGAGAATGTGTTAAATTACTTCATAAGAGACTTACTCAAGATGTAAGCCCTGCCAACTGACCTCTGAATCATGGCCAACAAATTAATCAAAGTTAATAAATTTACCTGCCTTCTGAAAACAACTGGAATACATGTAAGTCCTGGTCAGCAAGGTGTGTAGATCTTGATCACCTAATGATGCTTTCCACATCTTTGTGTGTTCATGACATAAGCCATGCACCAGTCTTTATAGATGATCTACATAGCTTTGAAAAATAAAAACAGCCCTAGCCTGGCAGACTGCTGAGCTGATGGCATCTGCCTCTCCCTTCCTCTCAACTTCAATCACTTAGTTGCCAGTACAGGTTAAAACCTGGATTTTTACTTTGAGCCAAAGACCACAAGAATGTATTGCTTCTGTACATAAACAAAACAACATATACCCTGCATCTTAGTGTGTCTCTTTGCCCAATACTGAGATCCCAGAACAGATCATCAAATAGGAGTTAGTAATTACATCAGGTCCTTTAAGATATTAGACTAGAAATTCTCTCTTGGAGAAATGTCATTACTATGTAACAATTAAAAATTTGTGGTCATGCTCTTAAGAATCAAACATGTAAGGGATAAATGTGAGAGATAGAGAGCCAAGAATAGTTTGTCCATTATGAAGAGAGGCAAAATTGGGTACTCAGGGCTGGCTGGCAAAGAACAGCATGATGTAAATCCTGTGCTGCTTCTTGAAGCCATGGTTATGTCCTGGCTCATGTTGCCATTGAATTCCAGGTCTGGGTCCATCACCCAAAATCAGCAAGTGTCTGTGTAGAATCAGTAAGGGTTGTTCACAATACATGTTACCATCAAAGTTCCTGTGGATGTCCCTGGTCTGGGCTGCCACCTGTGGCCAAGCTGATGTTAGAGAGCTATGTAGAGCTCTCCTCTTCCTCACAGGCTGAGACATTATGATAAGCGGGTCATGCCTCTCATCTGGGTACCTTGGGAGAGCTGGCCCTGTGGGCATGAAAGAGGAATAACTGCCCCTACCTCTCACTGTCTATAGCACATTTGAGAGCCCACCCTTCACCAGAGTGCTACAGAATTTCTGATCCCTCAGAAGAATTCTGAACCTTGCTAGGTATGGGCTTGGGAGAGTTGGCCCTATGGCGTGAGAGTAGGAAAGCTGGCCCATTGTAGTCTTAGATTTTTCAAATCCTACTTTATTTAGGGTTCTTAAATACTTCAACCACCCACCCTCATATACACCATAGACCTAAAGTAGAGTAGAATGAAGATTCCTATGAAAATGGGATTGTGGATCTGTTTAGTAGTTTCTTGGGTCAGTTCCCCACTTCATTGTCAGGATATCAGCAGTCAAGTCCAATAGTAATCATCAAACAGCAATCAGAGACAGTAACAGGATCCAACAGAAACAGCAAGGCTCTACCAAATGGGCATGATTCGGCACACTTAGCCAGAATTTGAAGGAATACCATTAGAATTCTTTTGGAACATTTATTTCTACAAAGTGAAGATACATTTTGGAACTATACTTATACATTGCCTTGATTTTCAGTTTTTGAACTTGAATCAAGAAATATTTTAAATATCTGGAATTTTGTATGAATTTTCTTAATTCACTGATGATGTAATATCAGTGTGGTAATGTCATACATTTGAGCTCACATCTTTTCCCACAAGAAAAAAATATTCAACTAGAGAGAACTGTATCAGATGTTTTGGTCATGAATTGGGAAGATTCACAAGAATAAATAGATGAGAGTCAGGGTCCAGGCCATGAACAGGAGTTAAGCAGGAAAATTTATTCAAAGAGTGATACAGTAACTGTTTAGTGGGGAGAAGAAAAATCACCTGGGTACTCTTTGAATCTCCTTCTGGCATTCCCCTAAAATACTTCCAGAGTTTGAGGTATATGGCCCCATCAAAAAGGCTCTGATGATTTGTTAATTTGAGCATAGTCCATATTGTTGCATGAGATCTTGTCTCCACAAATTTTTGAAAATTTGGACATTTTCATTGGCAGTTTAAAAAATGACCTTGCTTTACCTTTAAATCACCATCCACACTTCCTGGAGTAGCCCCAATGTGTCCCTATTCTAATTGTGTTGATTTCCCAGTATTATTGGCCAAGGCCCAGGGGAGTAACTCATAACTGAGTTTCCCACATCAGGTAAAGGCATACCATGTTTTTCAAATTAAGGTCAATCATTAATGTAATGCTTTTCATTTTTTTCATCAAAGCCAATTTCATATTATCAACTTTTATTTCAGTTTTCATTCGCTTTGTAAAGACACATTTGTCATAACTAAAGCTTTTCATTTGTTTTCTTTTTGGTTGGGGTAGAAATCTAGGACATTAGCACTTAGAAGTTTTAGAGGCCATATCTATGCAGGCTCTGTTAGAGTCTTCCAAATATCCTCCTGTAGACCAAAAAGAAGTATGACCCCCCTGTGTGTAAATACATCCCAAATATATCAGTCTGACTCTAGAATACTTGACTCAGAATGATTTTTTATTTTGTTATTCATTTTTCTATACATTTCATGTTGTAATTTTTAGTGTCTGATTAATAGTCCATTGTGAAACGGTACCATATTTTTATCTGTTTTTCTCTTGGAGAAGATCCAGGTTGTTTCCATTTTCTGTCTATTATAATTAAAGCTACAATGAACATAGTTGAGCAAGAATATTGTTGTAGCATGAAATACTCTTTTGACATATGTTCTTGAGTAACATGGATGGATCTTGAGATAAGTTGATTCCCAACTCTCTGAGGAACTGTGTATTTTTTCTAGCATACCTGTACAATTCTGCACCCCACAACCAATTGAAGAGGGTTACCCGTGCTCCACATGCTCTCCAGCATGATCCAGCCATCACTTACCCTGTTTACCATAACTTTTCTAAGAGCTATAAGATGTAATCACACAGTAGTTTTGAATTTGATTTTCCATACGGCTAAGGATATTGACCATTTATTTATTTCTCAGACACTTGAGTTTCCTCTATTAAAAATTCTCAGTTTAAATATATACCCAATTTTAATTGGATTATTTATTTACTTGGTATATCACTTCTTGAATTCTTTTTATATGTCACAGATTAGTTCTCAATCAGGTGTGTTATGTTGAAAGTCTTTTCTCATTGTATGAGGATTGTAATGTGTTGGAATGACAGTGTCTTTGGCCTTACATAAGCTTTTCAGTTTAGGTCCCTTTTGTTAATTGTTGATCTTAGTGCCCTAGCTGTCAGTATTCCATTCAAAAATATCTGTGCCAGTGAGTTCAAGGCTATCATTTATTTTTTTGTTTTATCATGTTCAGTTTATCTAGTTTTATGCTGAGTTTTTTTGACCCTCTTGGTCTTCAGTTTTGTTTTTGTGAACACAATCTGAATTGTTTGTTTTTACCAATAAGAACATGGGAGCCAGATGCTTAGTTGAAAGACTACCTCAGATAGACAAAGAAAGCTTACCTTTCTTCTCTGCAAAACTCCCAAAAGGAAAGGGAATCTCTCCTTCACTATATTATTTCCAAAAACCCTTCAAACTGAATGTTCCTCCCTTCTTCCTGTGTGTCCCTTTATCCATCCTCCTGACTTTCTGTTACTGTCTATGGTTGTTTTCCTTCTTTCAGTCCCTGACAACTGGTTGCTTTCTCTTATGTTGACCTGTGAGTGATTTTATTTATTCCTGTTTATAATAAACAGAAACCTCTTGGATTAAAGGTGTGTGCTTTATCTAAGTCATACCACAACATGAAATAAGTTTTTCCAGTAAATATAAATTCTGGAGAACATTTTTCTTTTTTGGTAAAAAAAAAGCAGGGGGGGGGGGGGATTTTTAACTCTAACACAGTAAAACTATTTACAATAATGAAGCTATTTCTTCCAAGCTTTCCACAATGTGAAGCTACCTTATATTTGGCATTAAGTGTTTTGAGTTCAAATTCTGTAAAATATTTATGTTAGTCTCAAAAGAACTCAGCGATTTGAATGTCCTGATCACTTAATCTGAAGTTGATGTTTGGAAGTTGTCAACTTATTGGTAGTCTAGGCTCCATAGAACACAACAGTCAACCCAAGGGTGTGCACTGTGTGCCCAGAACCTGGCAACAGAAGATGCATGAGGCAGTTTTCCCAGTGGTTAGCATTACCAAAATTCAGATGGGTTCTTCATTTCAGGATTTTCTTGGGTTTTCCTTTTATAAGCATGCATGCACTTCGAGAAGAAAAGGGCCACACTACAACCCCAAGGCCACCTTTAATTTTTAATTGAATTGGGACCACTTAAAGACCATTTGCCACTTAAGTGTGTAGAGAGCTGCAGAGACACAATGGAAGTAGGAAATACCATGTAGCCAATATCCACTTTTCTTAGGACATTTTCTCTTGATAAACCATCCTTTTTTCTGCAGAAGTGCCACGTATTCAGTGGTCAGTGGATTTCTTAGTTGGTATTTTTCTGGAAAGAAAAAAAAAAAAAAAAACAAAACCCTGCACTAAACCTTATTCTGGGAAAGGGAGTTTCTTTTCTGACAGGTTATCAGTTTCTTAAGCAAAAATCCTTTTGGAAAGAGAAAAAGTATTAGTTTTCAATTAAAAGTGAAACTAACATTCTTTTGAAATTTTGAAACTAAAATATACCTTAATGGATAAACATGTCTATACTCATCTCTCTCTCTCTCTCTCTCTCTCTCTCTCTCTCTCTCTCTCTCTCTCTCTCTCAATATATATATATATATATATACAAGGTTTAACTCTATTCATGTTTAGAACCCAAAAGACATTCATTTTAATTTTAGCCTGCCTTTTGCAAGTGGCTTTTGAATGCAAACCACTGTAATTCTTATGTGCCTGCTTCAGCCTCCCAGGTTTTGAGATTAAAGCCATGTGCATCCAAAGTGTTGGGATTAAAAGTGTGAACCACCACCTGGCTATGGATTCTTCATAATACTTATTCACATAAGGTTGTCCTGATTTAACTTTGTTCTAGACTTAATTAAACACAACGCCAATCTGTCCAATATTTCATTATTTTCAGAGGTTTTGTCTGTCTTACCTGTGTGAGTCTCTCAATCAAGGTGCAAAAAAATAAGATGCTCTATCAGGGGGCAGGAGTTGAAAAACTGCCCTTTTTGCTTTTCTAGATCTTTTTCTCACGGCTGTTATTGCTGCATTGATTTGTGTTTCCTAGTCATTGACTGGTCAACGGCTTTGGGTTTCTATTAGTTTTGATTCCATCAGTCACTAATGAAACACCAGTAAACTGAGTATTAGCTGAATATTGTGCCCATCTCATTGGTCCCTGGAGTTCAATAGGGGCATCTTTTGAGGAAGCATGGGGTGAGTGGTTTAGTAATGGGGATTATAGGGAACTTAGCATTTTCCTCAGTTTTTGGAAGGGACACAACTCTTTGGAATGACATCCTGGTCATGAAGAGAATTCATAAGGTAACAATTCCACTGTAATACCTTTTCTTTGATGGCTAACCCTGTTTTGAACACTGTGAGTGAATGGAGAGTGGTTGGCAATGACTGAAAGTAAGATTCTCCATGCCTCGTAAAATGTGCGTATTTGGTTTTCTAAGAAAGAATAGTCAGTCTCCATGTGTAGGAACTGTTTGCAATAGAAGCCAAGAGGCAAATGTTGGGATCCTTTTTTGCTATATAAAGAGTCCCCCGCCAAATCCATGAAATTACCTGCTGTTCTGAAAAAACTAGTCAGTTAAAGTACAAGATGAAAAAGGACGTTTGAGGTCTCAGGTCCCAGTAATTGAAAGAACGGTCTGGTGTTTCCTAGAAGCCAGTTATGATAGTGGGATGGTCGTGGGCAATGAGGATACGATAGCGGGATGGCCTTAAGCAACGATCCCTGCCTAACCTTCCCGTTTTGCTATGCCTTTATAATCTGCTGCCCGATAATAAAACTTGAGAGCTTGATCAGAACCCTAGACTTTCTTTCCTTCTTTGTGTCTCATGTCCCTTCATTCTTTCACCCACCTCCCTAGGTCCTCATTGAATCCCCCATGGGCCAGGGCAATTGGTACCAAACATCGTGCTTTTGTATAGGGGGCTGGGGGTCTGATTGAACGTTGCTCTTCCATAGACATCCCTAAACCATAAGATCACCACTTCCCCATGAACTCGAGAGAAGATCTGCATTGTGATTGCCACAGAGATGCCTGTCTGTGAGACTGATCTGTTTAAGGTAAGATAGAGCAACACAATCATGAGACAAGCATTAAGCATGATTTATTCTTAAAGGGTCTCAAAGAGTCCCTTAAAACACGAGGAACTCGGTTTAAGAAAAAAGATCTTTACAAAATTACTTGATTTCATTGGTGATGTTTATCCATGGCTCCCTCAAGAGGGGACTATTTATAAGATAAGATAGACTAGGGTTGGAGATTGCTTAAAAGATTTTTATGGGAC
This sequence comes from Arvicanthis niloticus, assembly GCF_011762505.2. NCBI lineage: Eukaryota > Metazoa > Chordata > Mammalia > Rodentia > Muridae > Arvicanthis > Arvicanthis niloticus. The sequence goes on along the minus strand of NC_047661.1, from coordinate 70,276,291 downwards.
CTTTGGTCCTAAGAGAGTCCCTGTTCAGACCTTTTCCTATTGGAACCTGGTGAATGATATACTTAAGGTCTATAAAAAATGGCCAGACATTCAGGAAATATTAAAAGAAGGAGAAAAAAAAATCCTACTAAGACACTCCTGATCACCTTCTGTTTGTGAATCTGTTTCTATCCCCATGCTAGATTCAGAGTCCCCTGCTGCCCCACCTGAGGCTGTGACAGCTGAGTCAGTGCCCATAACCCCCACCCCCACTAACCTCTATCCTTCCCTTGCGACCCTAAAACCCCTGGTCAAGAATGGGCCTGACAATGGTCTCTCTCCCTAAGAGGCATCATCTCTAGAAGAGGAGGCAGCCAAATATAATCCCTACTGGTCGCCCCCGTGCTCCTTTTTTTCCCCAGACCACCTCCTCATGGCACCAGTCCTCCATTTTGGGCCCCATGTTCTCGATTTAGACATCTCAGACTCTACAGAAAAAGCAAAAGCCAAACTCTGTCAAGAGGTGGCTTCCCTTAAAGAATTGTTACATAAAAGAAGGGAAAATTTACAATTGATAAAAGAACTTCTGGCACTTGACCTTGAATTAACCAATTCCCCCACACCCCTGTCCCCGTGCTTACTTCCCCGAGATAAAAAGAAAACAGAAACCTCAGAAAATTCTACAGGTTTTCCTTGTTACCAAAATTAAGATATCTAACCCCACTGAAGGGACAGGTAGAGGAGGGGGAGGGGAAAGGAGAGGGGCAGAGAAATTTACATAGGAAGGAAGTGACATAGGAAGGGAAAGAGGAGACAGATGAAAGAGAGAGAGAGAGAGAGAGAGAGAGAGAGAGAGAGAGAGAGAGAGAGTTAGTTAGTTAGTTAGTTAGTTAGTTAGTTAGTTTGGGTCTGCCTCAATTCCGTCCTTGGCAGGGTCAGTAAATTATTCACTTCTGATTCAATATTTCCCTGGGAAAGTCATGTATCCACCAAGATCATTCCTATAAATTATGGTCTGTACATCCTCATCCTCTTCCAAGCCCTCTGTGTGGCTCCTCCTCTGCTTTGGCAAGTGAGCTCCAGACACCCATGGCATGAGTTTGTATGCTGTTTTCTGTTTGGTTGTTTAGTTTGGTTTGGTTTGTTTCCCCAACATTTTTCCAAATTCTCTACCTGGAAACCCTTGATTTTTTCATTGACATGTTTGTTACTTTCTTTAAAGTTTCTAAGACTCTTAAGTGAAAAAAATCTTTTATTTTTTGATATTTTATAGAAGGTCAAAATCTCATTTTTTTAACATGGAACTAACAAGATTACTCCCCAACATAGGTAACACTGGCTTTCTTATTATTAGATGTTCTCCTCAACTTCTGTTAGTTGCAAAAGACAGATGCAAGATTGGATGTTTATTCTTCTTTTTATAATCTTCACATATCCATTCTTCATTCGATTTCAGATGGACAATATTTTGTCCCCAGTAGAACACAAAGAATTGCTCCTCATCGCAAGTACAGTCTGTGTGGTCATGAGAATTTTGGCTTTGGATCCAAGCAAGAATTCAAAGAATTGATGAAAAATGAAATATCAAATTTCTTCAAGGTCAGTTTTTTCTCTGAGGATGGAGAATAAAGTCCACAACAGTCAAAGAGAAAGTTCAAGCTAATTCCCATCAAGGTGATCAACCCTCAGTCACTGCTGTGCTCATCCTTAGATATTGATCCTAGAAATTATAGCTGGACTGCACAGTGAGACACCCTGTTTAAGACCAAAATATATAGGTGTCCACCAAAAACAGAGATGTACAAAATTAAAAATGAGTTTAATCCAATACCCTACATGCCTGGAAAATAGACTGGTTGTTTTTCTTTGGTAAAGCAAAGGTGACTGGCTATCATAAAAGAGATGAATTCCACAATAAAGTGAGAATATCTGAGCTGAAGCTAGGTTCCTATTCAAAGATTTGCATTTAAAGATGGTGCTTGACTATTCAGAAAAGGAACACTATGTGTCAGCTATGGACTTTGTACAAATTTACCTGGCTTCTCTCATCTTGCAGATGTAGGGTAGAAAATTCAGGAATAAAGAGTATGTGGAAAAGCCACCCCAACATGGTTGGGGAACTGTTTACCCAATGAACCTTGGGAAATTGAGGCATGGGTGGAGATATGTGACATACAGGTTCCAATCTCAATTTCATCTCAAGGGGTATCTATGAGCAAGATCCCAACCTTTTTTGGACACTGTTCAGTTGGAAACTTTCATTTTTGTAGAGTATTAGTGGTATAGACAGAGCCTCTTTTAACTTCCTCTTTAATATGTACATATTTTACTAGAATTTATTTTATAAGTATGATTACTTTGCCTATGTTATGTGTATTGCAACATCTGTGAGTGTGTGTGTGTGTGTGTGTGTGTGTGTGTGTGTGTGTGTGTGCATGCACACACACATGCATGAGCACTGGGCACGTGTGATTGCTGTCAGTGGATAAGATTAGAGAATTAGACCCATTCACTATACAACACTTGTTTGTGCACCACAATAAGTACAAAAAACATGTCTTCTTCAAATACCAAAATGTTCTTAAAGCAGAACCCTATTTCCAGTCCCAGTAGAATAAATAAGAACCTTAGAATATCAAAATGTCAGGTTAGAGCAGACACAGAGGGTATACAGGAAGTTTCTGAGCAGATTTGCCCTTTGCTTGATCCCTCCAGCAATTCTGCTTCCTAAACACACAATTGTATGATGGAGCACTCATTTTCTGGGAGAGGCTTGCTTACCAAAGGTATACAAGCAAAAGACTGAGTTCTGCAGCTGCTGGAGCACTCAGACACACTAATATTCATCACTAAACTTGAGATTCCTTTTTTTTTTTTTTTTTTTTTTTTTTTTTTTTTTTTTGCAATCAGCAGAGGTTTATTGGGAAGAGTTGGCTAGCCACGGTCAAAACTGCTCGTCCACACAGGAACAGAATTTTGACAAAAGGCCAGGAAGCTGAGGGTTTTTTTTATAGCATGGGGTGGGGAAAGGAAGGAATTTTCACAGGGTTACACATGATTGGTTGCATTTTCGTGCAGTTACACATGATTGGTTGTTTTACAAATTTTGAACATCAGCAGGCTGTAACACTGGGAAAACCTCAAGGGGAGGGGGTAACCAAGAACAGTGAAACACTTCAGAGGAATCCACCCTAAATGATTTAGAGTCATGTGAAAATCACTCTGCATACTCATTCTTCTCAAGAATGTAGTTTTTTCATGTCACTGTGCCCTACCCTGTCATTACCAACTATTTCAGGTTAACTATTTCTCACTTGCCATAGCCCCACCCTGAGGCTTGAGGAATGTTAATCCAGCAAGTGTCCTCTGATTCAGGGATAATGCCCTCCACCCGGAATGTGTCCCAGGGCAGTGAAAGCCTGAAATCTTACATCCAGTTCCGCTTTCTGGAACTTGCATTCTTTTGCTCAGGTTTAGGGTAAAGAAAAAGCCTATATATATTTCATAAAACTGTCTTTATAGTTTTTCACTCTACATCCCCCATTTTCTGATTAGGTTAGGTTTTTAATCATAAAAACTCAATTATTAATAAGCCCATTCTCACCCCACTTTTTCTGATGTGGATCTTTAGAAAAGTTTAAACTCCAGTGTCATCATAATTATCATTTTTTGACCTAAAGCTCTATATTGATGGTGCAACACAAAAAGCTGAACAGCACTTATCTTTCCTCTAACAAAAGTTACTAATCTATTTAAACTGCAAGGACCTATGGTTCACAAGTGGTCTAGCAAGGGAGGATAATAGGGTTGCCAACCAAGGGGACTTATTGAACCAACTCTCAAATCAACTTTTCTATCTTTCTGTCTCTGGTCTAACCTTAACATTCTTTTCTTAGAGCAGCACACAGACCTCCTTCTTTAAGAAACAGCAAGTCTAGTCCTCTTAGCAGCACCTGTCTCCACACCTGCAGCCAATCCTAGTCTCAATGTAACAGCTAGAGTCAAGGAAAATAGGCTCTCTGCAGAAGCATCTAGGGTGCATCTCAAACTCACGTTCAAGAGTACCTGTAGGGTGGTAGTAAACCCGGGGAACTAGCTGGACAAGCATATAATAATCTTTGGCCTCATCTAAGACAGAAGTAGATATATAAAGGGTTAATCTTGAGCTGCAAGCTCACCATTTATCAATCTTAGGCACTAAGTATCTGTTAGCAGGGGTCCTCGGGCTCTATTTTATTTGCTAGGGGGTCTCAAAAAATTTCTATTTCTTTCAAACACACTTTCAAAGTTGTCCTCTGACTTTTACATATTTTGTGGCACATAGTTGTTTACATACACATGAAATCACATATATAATAAAGAGAAATTGCAAAAGGAACAAATTTATATAACTCTAGCTTGGAATCACAAGCTGTCATTTAACCTTGGGTGTACACACCTTAAGCCCCACCCTCTAAGGCAGCATTACCCCTGTGCCTCTAGAGTGGGATGTCTCAGGAGTCAAGGCCTGTTGTTCTTTGGCCTTGTAGAATAGCAGAAGACCTTGAGCTAAACAGCAGGGGTTGTTCTGGATGTTCTCCAGTTGGCATGAGGCACAGGTGGTGGTGAACTTCAAGGAGGTTGGATGGTCACCAGCGCCAGGATCAGTCTCTTAGTAGCCTGAAAAATCATTTCTCACACAAAGGTGACATTCTGGGTGTAGAACAAGGACAAGGGACACTCTAGCCAGCGCCAGTTTCCGAGAGCAATTTAGTTTTAGGGTTCTGTATATTCTCTCTACCTGTCCTGAGCTTTGAAGACAGTATAAACAGTGAGGCCTCTAATTAGTCTCTAATATCTCTGACAATTCCTGACTTACCTTAAAACTGCTATCTGATCTAATTACCTAGGACATTTGAAACCTCGAGAAGGTCCCTATTCTAGGCTGTTTTCTCCTAGGTATTTTCTTATTTATTCTAAGTCTCATAAGTGTTTACTTGTTGGCATATCTTACACTGTCTTATTATTTCTCTGGCCCAAAACCTGAGGTCCATTATATGCTTTAAATCTCTTGGCTGCTTGGTTGCACTCATATCTTAAGAGTCCATCTGTGCATTTAGCCTGGTAAGTCTTGTTTTCTGGGGAGTATAGTTCTCCTTTCTTATGTGAACCATTGCCTCTTTTCCTCTAGATAGTAGCTGGCAGGATGGCTAGAAATCTGAGTTCTTTCTCTTACTCTGTGTTTTAAGTGAGGCCATCTCTTAGGCCCCAAACCAGGAAGGGCTCCTGTATCAAGCCACTTGATCTGTCCGCTTATTGCCTCAGGCCACTGAGTCTCCTCCCTTCTGGTGTCCTGGGCAATGAATATTTATACCTGTTGGCTTCATCAGGGTTTCCTCTTTTGGTATATAGCCCTGCAGACATGGGCTGTGGCAAAAGCATACCTGCAGTCCATGCAGATGTTGATTTTCTTGTCAGCCCCAAGTTCCAAGGTTGCTCTCTGCACCGACGATCTCAGGGGTGGGGATTCAGCCCAGATGACACTTGTGTCCACCACAGTAGAGCTGGTTTGTCTCTGACCAGCATGGAAAAAACTGCTCCCGTCTGTAAAGCAGGTTACTTCGGCTCCTGGCTGGAGTCAGTAGGAGAAGCCTTTCCTCTATCCGTGAGTTCTTGTCAGCTAGTTGCAGCCCATCGGGTAGGAAGTGTATCTGGGCCCCCATCTGGGGGAGTAAGTCTCTACCCGACAGAGGGTAGGGACAGTCTAGGATGACCATAAATGAATGGGATACCCAGCCCATCTCTTAGTCCACTGTTTTTAGGGTAGTCCATGAATACATTTTGGCCCATTGGCCTGGAGGAGGACCCTGTGTCTATCAAGAGTTGGATGGCTCCAAGCCGCCCCATCTATCTCAATCGCTGTCTTCACACAGAGCTAATATCTTCACCATTTGGGGTGTTTTTCAAGGCCTGGGATTTCCTGGCCCTGGCTTCTATTTGTTAGGGCCCTCTTGGACCCAAAGCTGGCTCCTTCACTTGCAATGTGCACTCTTGTCTTTTTCAAGGAGTTTCTTATCTCCCTTTGATTGGAGTTCCTCTTCTCTGCTTTCTGTAAATTCTTTTCCTGTTACCTTTCTTTTCCTTCACCTCTCTCTAGTCTCAGAAACTTACACTAGACCTTCTATCTTACACTAAACCTTTTATCTTCTCCACTCCATTTCTCTAGACTTAAACTAAACCTTCTCCACTCTTCTTCTCCTTTCTTCCTTTCACTCCTTTCTTCTAGACTTTTTCAGTAGCTTACACTAAACCTTTTAATGACTTATCTTGTAGTCTCTCTAGCCTCCCTGTTTTACCTCATGTGCTTTGGTCAAAATTAGTGGAGTCTTATGTTCTTACACAAGATCTATCAACAGGATCTGGTGTGGGCCTTTTGGGTCTCCCTTACCTTCTGTAACCCGCTGTTGACCATGGCCTGATCAATTGATGGGGTCCCTATGTCTGAGGGAACATTCTTTTTTTGGTGTCCTCTCTTGTTCTTCACTCCTGAAGACCAGAACCTACAAGGGTCTTGCAGAAGAAAGGCTTTTATCAGGGGGAAGGGTAGTCTTCTACTAGATTTATCTAGATGACTATATTGGGCACTAGATCTAGGTGTCTGAGGGATCCTGGCCTATCTATTGCTTTGATAACTAACTTTTTTTTTTTACTATAAATTTGTATCTGTACCAAAATGGAGGCCTATTCTTTTGGCTCTCTGACTCAGGACAGCCTGTAACTTCTTGTAGTAGGCAACCTGCCTGACCTGTCCGACCTGTCTGCAGGCAGTTTTGTTGGTTCAGAGTTTCTAAGCTGGAGTCACATCACGTGACTTGTCTCGGAGCTACTTATTTACTTTTCCCTTTTTAGAAATCTCAGCGCTATTCACTCACTATACTTTTAATAAAAATATATATAATTATAACTCTCAGGTGAATAATCTTGCTGGGGCTGTTTGTCCAGCTGCCCTGGCTCCACTGCCAGGTTTTTAATCACCTGGGCCCTTTCGTATCTTCATAGGTGGCAGATGGAAAACTGCTGATTTGTTACAGCAGTGACCCCAGGTCCCCAGTACAGTTATACACAACAAATTAGGTGGCGGCCAACTTTTGTGGCTGAGTGGTTCAAGGGGGCTGTGTTGGGGAACCATGAGCTGTCTCCAGCCAAGTTCGCACTGAGCGAGGGCGCCCTCCATGTGGTGTTACCTGGAGGATACCCTACATTCGGTAGGCGGGCTGTCTGAACATGAACCATGAACATGAACCAAGGTGGGTGCCCCTTACTAAAGGACCTGCCCGCCTCTCTGCTCTGCAGCAGTACTCTTGCACCAGCGGCTTCATTTCTTTCTCTGCCAGTGATAATGTTATCTCTTTTTAACTCGGGATGTTTTACACAGATTAACGGCTAACACAGAGACAATTTGCCAAGAAAACACAAAAGAAAAAAAAAAAAACACAGATAGCTCACCTCTCCCATGGGCGGCACATAAACCAGGTGATACAGACAGTTCTCGCCCCTGCCACGGGTGCAGAGACCAAGTTACACAATAAGGGCATAGAAAGCCAGAAATCCGCCTGCCTCTGCCTCTCAAGTAAGACTCCAATAACCAGACCACGCGGTCAGTCTTCACAGATTCAGATTTAACAGATTCAAACAACTTGACCAGCCTATGCTGAACCAAGTCTAACAGATTTCTAACGCGCCAGCAATGAACAACCCAAAAATAGACACACTGCCATGAGAGCACAACAAGTGAGAGCACAACAACCGCTGCCCTAGGCCACGGTGGCTATTTCTGACCTTTCCTCTCTGCCCCACTGTTAACACACAAAAAGACTAACAAAAACCCATCTCAACCACTAGTGCCAGCCAAGAGGGATTTCACATCCTCTCCTGCACCTAGATGACCCCAGTGCCAGCCGAGAGGGATTCCACATCCTCTCTGGCACCTAGATAAACCCTCAGACGTCTCTGGGGGTACAGCAGCTAGTGACCTCACAACACATCTGCTAGTCACTCGTTTATCTCCTCTCAAGACAGAAATGGTTTACTGCCCCTCACAAGACAGAAACAGCTGCCAGTCCAAACTGAAAGTGCACTTTTCAGAAACCAAATAATTCAGACAGATGGGCACAAACAACTTAGAAACCAAACAACTTAGACAAACATAGGCAAAACGGCACACGAGAAATCAGACGATTTAGACAACCCAGCACATGAAAAACCAGAAACCAGGCAATTTACACAAAAGGTCACACAACAACCAGACAGAAAACCGTGGGTGTTCCCTCACCTCCCAGTGGGGTTCTTGGATTAGAGTGGTCACAAAATCCAGGACGAGCCCCCAAATGAAGACCCCCAGACTCAGGAGACCCTTCCTCAAGTCTCAGGAAATCACGACCACCCAAAAATCACAAGAAACCATACCTGGATGCAATCAGCAGAGGTTTATTGGGAAGAGTTGGCTAGCCAAGGTCAAACGCAGGAACAGAATTTTGACAAACTTGAGCTTCCTAACATGTATCTCCTGTACACAGCTTTCAGCAACCTTTAGAACCTAGAAAGCTTTACCTATTCAAGAAACCAAACAGGAATGTTTTGGTCAGTTTTTCTTAGTAAGAAGCCTGGGTGAGAGCCACTAAACTAGTTACCTCCATGGGATATGATGAAGGAGAAAGAACTGTGAAATGTTGAGAGAGCACAGATTCCTCTAAGTGAGTATTGAATAAATAGCTCCTGTCCTCCCCTCAGTTCTCAGCCTGTACAACTGTAAAAATCATTCACCATTCACCAAGCATTTGTCTCTAGTCTTCCTCATGGAAGATGAAATTTATGAAGGTTCGATTTTTATAAGGAAGAATGTGGGATATTTTTAGATTTACTGAATGTCTTACCTTCTACCAAATAGTCAAGACTCTGAATATGGTTGATTGCCACAAGGAAATTGGAAATCATAAGCATGTACTTAATGTGGTTCATCATGAAAACTCAAGTCTTTATTTTTATAATTCAATGGGATTCCTGGGCTAGTTTTTCTATGCATTTGTCATCTAGTCACTCATTATAGTCCATGGTCTTTACCCTAGAAAAAGCCAATGCTAATGGCCATCTCTCTTCCACATATTCAAGAAAAATGTAGAGACTGCAATATAGAATAAATTAAAGAATAAGCTCAGGTTGAAGAAGGCTTAGGACCTGAGAAGATGACTAGTACTCAAGCACTATGATAAAATGAACATCATTATGGTTGTGGGCATGGGAGTCAGTGAAATAAAATCTGTCTCCATATTAGTGTTCTCAGTGTTGTTACTGACTCTTCTGGCTCTTGTGTTTTCCAGACAACTGCATTGCTCTGCATTTTTCTACAGTATTTTAAGCTCTCTATGCAGTCACAAATTATGAGCAATAACAACAACAAAAACCTCTTGGTCCATTTTTTTTGCTACTTTTGCTCATCTCCATAACCATCACATCTACAATATCAATTTTAACTCCAACTGTTTCAGCCTATCAATATGGCTGTAGCTGCTGGTGTTTTAATTCTAATGGCATGCCACAAGATAGTTTGCACAAGAGAATCTATAGGTAATTCTTCGAACTTTCCCCTAGTTAATTTTGACTGCTAAACAAAGATGCCAGGAGTCAATATCCGGGGAGGACATACATATACAGGACTTAAGGATTCCTGGGATTGAGACTGCTAGCAAGAAGAGGTAGATCTGCCATGCTTCAGATTAATGTCAAGAGAGGAGAAACATAGAGACTACCATGGGGAAGAAAATCAATGAAAGCATCCTGGGCTCTGGGACAAGAAAATGTGGCCCAGAAGGCTGTTTAACTGGAGTTAAGAGGAGTTAAGATGGAACATAAAAATTAGTAAGTAGTAATCATTAGCAGGAGGTAGAATCTAGCATCATGGAGGTTACATAAGTAAGCAGATATTGTACAACATAAAGCATATTAAAATATAATGGCTGTGTGTGTATCTTTCATTTGGGAAGAAAATCCATTGAGGTGGGTAGTAACCCTATGCAGGGCATAATTAATAATTTATACTACATATGATCCTTGTTAGTGCACATATCTAAAGCATATAGTGTCTTCTATCAACATACCAGCCATTTTACACTAGGCAATGATCTATGCCACCTATAACCATCTATGAACTCATGCCTCTTCTACATTGAACTGTATACATTTAACAGTCTTTCCTCAAAGAATTCTTGCCTGAAGAGGGGTATTGGTGCTCTAGTAGTGGGAAAAGAGAAAAAGGGATTAGCAACAAGAAACCCATATCTGAGTCTATTATTCCTTGCTTTGGGTCACTTATAACATTCCTTGATTACTAGACTGTGGCATACACATCTGTGAAGTATAAGTTATAATTCATCCCCAAAACTCTGCATGGTGGTAGTGGAGTTGTGTCTACTTATATAAAATTCACAAATACCTCTGAGAGCTGTTGTGCTGGGAGAGACTCAGAGTGGAGAATTTAATTGGATCATAACCTTCTGCTCGTTATTCTGAACTCTTAGCAAAGACAACTTGAGGAATGGCTCATTATGGAGTTGAGTCTCTCTTAAAATGCTTTTTTCCTCAAAAAAGAAAAAGAAAAAGAAAAAGGAAAAGGAAAAGAAAAGAAGACATACAGGAAGCACTCTAAGAGGGGTACCTTCCACATGTGGATAGGATAGGACCAAACTGTTGAAGCAATATTTTAAATAGGTGGCACTCAATCTGCTTGTTACAGAGTCGCCATGCTCCCAACTAGGCTAGGCCTGAGGTCTTGAGCAGCAATGTGTTATCTCTGCTGCCGAGGCTCAGGCTGTCACTCAGTCTGCCGGCTCAGGTAGTCAGAGACACCAGCCTTGCCACTCATGAGATGCCAGTGTGGGAGATGGCTCTGCCAGTCTTCCACACTGTCTCCAGAAGGCTGGGCTGAGCCCAGACCATCCCACCATCCGTGCGGTATCTGGTAGAAAATGAGACTCTAATGCTTAATGGTTAACCAAAGGCTTTATATGTTTGGTAATGCTCAATAACAAACTGCTTACACAATTGGAAGTGTTAACCAATTAACTAACCTAGATATAAGTTGTTACCCAGGAGTGCTCTCAGTCCAAGCATGGTTCTCCATCCCTCTGTCTCTTCTTCTCCCTAGCTCCTCCTCTTCCTTCTCTTCTTCCTCTCTTAACTCCTCCTCTTTCTCTCCTTACTCCTTACACCTTAGCTCCTCCCAACTTGTGGGGAAAATATTCTACTACACCAAACTCCTACTAAAATGCATTATAATAGGTTATAGTGTAGAAAAAAATGTTACAGGATGATATTTCTTTAGTCAAGTGCGTTGTGCTGCTATTATATCTTCACAAACTCTCAGCAGATGATCCCAGTAAAGCTCTGGAGGTGAGCCAAATTCCCCTTCACACTTTTATGAAAAGAATGGTGAGATGTTCTGTGAGAGATCACAGAATGTTCATAGAGCTCTATCCAAGGCTCTGCCTTGTTCTGTGAGGTTGTTGTTGAGTTTCTTTTAATATCTTTGTCTCAGGCTGTTGAATCTTTGAAAGAAGTTTCAGTAGGCTCCAGTAATAGGGCCACAAAACACAAGAAGATCCCTGGATAAAGGATGTGTTTCTTTTCCAAATGCAATCTTACCCAGCCCAGAAGTATAAGAGGCCTTAACAATAATGTAGGCTTTAGAGTGTTTTCTCCCTTTCTCTCTCTGAAGAAGAAGGCAGGGAGATCTCTAAAACCCTAGGTTCCTCCACTATTACACTGGGAGTTTGATTATTGAATAGGCATGTATTTATTCTCCCTAGGTTTTTTCTCCTATTATTCTTTTTAGGGGTTTCCATTCTTCCTTTTCATTCCGTAGAAAAAGAGACTGCCAAAGACTAAGGACAGACCCGTCCATCAGAGTCACTGTATATATGTGTCTTGGTTCTACCCTTTCATATACTTCTACTGCAATAGAATTAAGGCCAAGGAAACCCCATCAAATCCATAAAACACCCATCAATGTGACACATTAGAATGACTTTTCAGGTGCATCAAACACATCCTGATGTTTTGTTACGATGTCTCGGCTTCATTGGGTTTCATTTCACAGCAGCTTTTGTATATCCTTGCAAAGGAACTTTGGTATTGGTCCTAGGAGTATGATCACTGACAGAAGTCAATTTTACTCACTATAGTGCCTACAGACCCTTGTACTTTCAAGTCCCAATATATACTCTAGCAAAAACCTGAGAAGCACAGACAAAACAGATTTCATACATCTTCCCTTATAAATCCATCCTCTTGGATCTAACTTAACCTACTCTCAAACATCGCTATACCTCCCTCTCTTCTGCTTTAAGCAATACCAATTCTTCTCAGTCTCTTACATACATTAGGTCCTTGGGCACACCACAGTGACACATAGTGAGGTGGTATTCATTATCTTGAGGAAACTTCCCATACATGTATTTAGCACATGCTGGTGCAACAGAAAGATCTTCAAAAAGAATTATAAACTCAGTGTGGCTCAGAGACCATAACTAACTCCTCTTATATGATCCACCTTCTAAGCATTGACTATGATTCTAACCAGGGTCCCTGACTCTTTTACTTGAGTTTAACTCTACAAACATTTGGAGCTTCTCAGACATTTTAGATCAACTTGAGAAAGACATTTAACAAAAGGCCATATGAGCCCTCAACCCCACCAACTCTCCTCTTCTTCCACCCAACAACCCAGCACACAGCAGTATTCTATTATAAAAGGAGAATTCCCAGCCCCTGTCACTTTCTTTTTTAGCCAACAAAGCTGCACTCTTCAGGACCCAAACAGGAAAGTGGTATGTCATGTAATACTTTATCTTCCTTCTGCTAGCCCAAAGAAGAATCATGTTCTCAGTGCACTTCAGAACAATTAATCTGGCTAACTCAGCCACTCCCTCTACTCGTGATTCTGCCAGAAGTCGACAATCCCTGGCACTTCCAATTAATGTCCAGAAAAACCAAGGCTAGATCCCTTCAAAGACAAGTAGCTATTTTAAATAGACAATTTTTCCGTGGGAGTTTAACAAACAGCTCAGTTTACAAGGGATTACAATCAAGTTTATCTCCATTGACCTTGAGCCTGAAAGAGAGTAATCCCATCCTGTGTCTCATATGAGCTCATGCCCACACCCACTGGTACAGGTCCACCATCTGAGCCTGCCTCTATTTCTTGCTCTACTTTTCAGGAGGTAATAAACAGGTCAGCCCCTGCTACAAAAGCAGCCGCTCCTTCTCTTCCCATGCCACATTCTTACCAGGCACTGCCTGATCACAGCCAAAGAAATTCAAAGGAAAAAGGAGAGGCCTGTTGAGCAAGCTCAAAGCTCACAGCCCTAGGTCTGCTGTGGGCATGAATTGCATCCCTTGTAAAGTACAACCTGATTGCTGGCAGGGGCACCACTGGTGCAAAGTTTCTAGCAAAACAGTCACAGGAAAAATGTATATCATTCAACTCAAGGGTAGTTGCCACTCAACAAATGAATTTCTGACAATATTCTTACAATAAGGAAAATTGCCCACCATGTTGAAGGCCCAGAGCAGTTAAAGCAAGGAGCCTTGGCAGCATCTGCATGAGTTCCCAGGACGTCAATGGGAATAGAGGTCAGCAGCCCTGCTAGGCACTGACAAACAAACATGTTTCTTCTCATTCTTTAAAAGGTCACCCAGGATTTCATAGTATCCTGTTTCCATCCCAAGTAGCAGCCCTGGATCAGAAATCTCAGGAAGAACTGCACATTCTAAGTCCTACATATTTCTGAAGGAACTGATGCCAGTCTACTCTATAACCACCTTATACAATCCAGAGGAATTCCTGATACCACTTTGAGGCTCTGTATTTGTTGTAGGCCATCAACAGTGCCCAAGGAGAACAGTTTCTAATATCCATATGAAACAATTATGAAATACTCTATAGACATTCTCATTCCAGTATTGTAGTGTTATTTTTGTTATTTACATGTTAGAAGAAAAGTATCTTGTGATTTTTTTATAGCTGAGAGCACAGTGCCTTAAATAGACTGTGTGACATCTAACTTGATGCAATTTGATCATCATCCCCTTCACTCCAGTGCACTCAGAAATATGTGCCACATATAACTTACTTCCTTATAATTCAATGATCCTTTAAAAATGCTGAAGTCACCTATTCTTAAACAAAAAGTGGAAACCAAACAGCTTTTCCAATAATTGATCACATCCTGTTTCTAAGTATTTTGTGAGAACTCCTCAGACATTTTATTAAGACTCTTTGAGAACTGTAAACACTTATGGCCAAAAGTTTAAGTCACATCCATGAAATTCCCTAAAGAACAGGCACAGAAATTATCCATCATACCTTTGCGACCTATCAGATGAAGAATTCTCTACCATGAACCCTATTTCTAGCTCAGCATCTAATGGGTGGTGGAGAATCTTTACCTGCAGCCCAGAAATACAGTAAAGAATCACCCAAGCTCCACATATTCAGGATTTTTTTCTGCTTGTATAGGATAGGTAGAAATGAACTACTCACTAGTAGTAAGGTTGAAATATGAACTCCCTTGCTGACAACCAAGTCATTAGTTTTCTCCAATTAAAAATATCTGCAAGGATTATTGAGGTTTTTATCAGATAGATACTTCCTCTTAGTTTTAATACATAGGTATTTTCAGATGGTGAGTTTTAGTACCACAGCCTAAAATTTGATTCTATGAGAACTACCTGGATCAGCCTAAGACACTTTTTTAAAAAATAACATTCTATATCTCATGAATTCAGGAAAAATGTCACACACACACACACACACACACACACCAAAACGAGGACTTCACAATAAGGCAGTGACCTAGTAAAACAAGTATGTGAAACTGTATTCTATTACTTCATATAAGAAATAGAGACAAGGACCAACTTACCCAAGATGAAAGCCCTAAGTGACCTCCTTTAATCAAGGCCAACAAATTAATGTTAATAAATCATGCTGCCTCCTGAAAACTACTGGAATGCATGTAAGTCCTAAACAGCAAGGTGTGTGTATCTTGATTGCCTAATGATAATTCTTCCCCACCCCTGTGTGTTCATGACATAAGACATGCCCTAGTCTTTACAGACTGTCTATCATAGTTTTGAAAGATGAAAACAGCCCTTAGTTTCCAAACTGCTGAGCCAATTGCACCTTCCACTTTCCACATTATCAAATGCTGATCTGACAGGACAGGATAAGAACTGGATTATAAGAGATTTTCATTTTATGCCAAGGACGCCAGAAAATGTTTTACAATGCCTTAAACTTTTGGTCCTATGTTTTTATGATTCTCAATTAGCTTTAATAAAAGGTCTGAGGAATCCTCAGAAAAGACTTGAAAACAAGATGTGATCAATTGGTGAAAAGGGTTTTTGTTTGAGAATAAGTGGCCTCAGCATTTTTCAAGGATTTTTAACCTATAAGGAACTGAGTTAGATATGTCACATACTTTTAATGACAAAGAGAGAACATTTAACCTTTTCTTTAGCATATCCCTTTGCCCAATCTCTAGAATCCAGACCATACCACCATATAGGAGTTATCGATGACATGAGGTCATTTAAGATATTAAACTAGCAAATCTTTTTTGTAGAAAGGTCATTACTCTGTAACACTTCAAAACTTAATGTGGATAAGCCTCTTGATTATCACAGTGGCCATGTCCTAAGTTTAATCTCTCTATTCCTCACTATTGTTTGTGTAAAGAGAGCTACATGGTGCAGTGTTTCTACAATGACTTTTCCTGTAGACTTACATAGAATTCCAGGTTTATGTGCAACATAAAAAGATTGAAAACAAAAATTATGGACTGGTACTCTGCCCACTGCCATGTGATCCACATAGGAAGTAGACACTATGATAATCAATAATGTGATAGATAAATGGAAGAGACAAAAAACCTAAATAATTTATACATAATGAGGAGAGGCAAAACTGGATACATAAGGGTGGTGAGGGACAGCCTCTTGGGTGTAGCCTGTGCTGCATCTAGAGACCATGGTTATGTCCTGGCTCATGATGACATTAAAGGCATGTCTGGATCCATGGCTCTGACTCAGCAAGGGTCTAATATAATATGTAAATGCACATCTCCCATCAAAGTTACCATCAAAAGTCCATAAGGATGTCTTGGTCTGGGCCACCACCTGTGGCCAAACAAATTTTGGATATGTAGAACTCTTTACAAGGTTAGGCACCTATAAAGAGTTGGTCCTACCTCTCAACTTTGCACCCTGGAGATATGGTCATGTGGGCATGAAAGAGAGATTTTTCAAATTCTATTTATGGTTCTTAAATGCTACAAACTCACCTAGATGCCACCTAGCAGAAATAGGGGGAAATGAAGGTTAAAATGAAAAGGAGGTTGTGAACATGCCTAGAAGTAGTTCCTTTGGGTAATTCTACACTCTATTGTCAACATACCAGCAGTCAAAAACTGTGGCAATCACAAAATAGGAATCTGTAGTGCCAACAGGATCCAGTGAAGACAGCAAGACTCTTCTGATTGGGCATGCTTTAGCAGAAGTGGCCAGGAGGCCAGAATACCACAGGAATTGTTTTGGTGTATTTCTCACAACAAAGTAAGATGCAGTTTTAGAAGGATACCTATACATCACCTCAGTTTTCAGCTTTTCAATTTGAATCAAGAAATATTTTAAGGACCTGGAATATTTTTATTGTTCCGCGCGCCTCTCAAGTCCCTTTTCGCCTGCGAATGAGACTCGTGAGGCAATATTCGGGTAATCACTACAGCAGACTTTACTTGTATGAGCAGAAGCGGAAAAGACTCGGAAGGGCCAAAGACAGGAAGAGGCACAGCTTAAATACACCCTAGAGTGACGTATTCACTTCTGATTGGCTGTTCGCTCATCACTCAATATTACACCTCGGGATTGGCCAGTGACTTTGGTGGGCTTTCTGCCTTTGCAGCTGCGCAGTTAATTGTTTACTAGTGGAAGGACATGATGTCCGAGCCATCTTGGAATGGCGGATACTGACATGGCTCACTGCGGCTCCCAACATTTTATAGTGGTTTTCCATAATGCACTGATGGTATAATGTTACTGTAATATGTCATACTTCTGAGCTCAGAACTTTTCCCACAAGGAAGAATATGCACATTTAGACCTTTATCAGATGTATTAATGATACAATGTGAAGGTCCGCAGAATTTGGAAGATGAGGATTAGGGTCTAGACCATGACCAGAATTTAAGCAGGAGAATTGATAGACAGACTGATTCAGTGATGACTTAATGGGGAGGATGAGAAGCAACTGGTGACTCTGAGAATCTGGTTCTGGCATCATTCCTCTGCAGTGTTTCTAGGGTTAGAAGAATAATGGAGTTGGCCAACATGGATCAAATGTCTCATCAAAAATTCTCTATCTGTTAGTTACTAAGAGTATAGTCCCCATTGTTGCATCAAATTTTATCCACACAATATTATGACACATTAAATACAAATCCTCTTTAGATTTCAAAGCATCTGTGGTGGTTTGAATATGCTTGGACCAGGGACTGGCACTATTTGGAGGTATGGTCTTGTTGGAGTGGATGTATCCTTGTTGGTGGAAGTGTTTCACTGTGGGCCTAGGATTTAGGACCCTTGTGTTAACTGCCTGAAAGCCAGT
Organism: Arvicanthis niloticus; assembly: GCF_011762505.2. NCBI lineage: Eukaryota > Metazoa > Chordata > Mammalia > Rodentia > Muridae > Arvicanthis > Arvicanthis niloticus. Next base: position 70,258,614 of record NC_047661.1, on the reverse strand, counting down.
TTCCTTGTGTGTTAACCTAGACAAATAATGACAGTTGCCCTAATTCCACTTATTCCTTATTGAGTGAAACTTATTCTAATAAATTACAATATTAAATTGTAACTATGTATATTTGAGGGAGAAAAGGTGTGTTCTTATATTCAAAAGCAGTTAGAAGAGGACTGCCAAAAAGTTATCAAGAAATTGAGGTTTAAAGAATCGAAATATCAAGTACTTGTCAAACTTGTATTTTTGTCATCTGACAACATCCAACTTGTTCCAAATTATCTATATTTTAAAATGAAGAACTTGCTCACATCATTTGTCTTTATTACCTAAAAATCATAGTTTCTTAGTTTTACATTGTAAACATCTGGACTTACAAAATTGGATTATGTAGACTGGACATAAAATGTCACCATTATTCTACTTCAAAGGCATTTGAAATACCCCTCTTGCATACCTATACATTACATGGCTTTCAGAATTTGAATGCAAGAAATATTCAAGTACCTGGAATTTTTTAATATTAATGTTCATTAATGTACTAATGGTATATTAGTGTAATCATGTCATATCTGAGCTCAAAACTTTCCCCACATGGAAGAATATTCATCTAGAGAGACCTGTATCAGATATATTGGTCATGCAGTGTGAAGTTTGACAAGAATGAGAAGATGAGGGTCAGGGTACAGGCCATGAACATGAGTTAAACAGGAGGATGGATACAAATACTGATGCAATGCCTGCTGAATGGGGAGGAATGGGGAGACTCTCAGGACTCTGAGAATCTGCTTAGGGCATTTCCTAGAGAGGGTATGAAGAATACGAGAAGTGGCCATCATGGACCAATGGTACCCATCAAAAGGCTCTTCCCATTAGTTACTGTGAGCATAGTACCTGTTGTTTCATCAGATAATCATAGTTACTATGTGCTATAGTCTAAGCCCTCCATCTCCCCACCTTTTTGTAAACAGATTTGATGGTGTACTGTTTGTGTGCTGTAATGCTTGTTCTGTAGTTATTAGCTTTCCAGTTTTTTGTGCAATTGTGAAAGTATTGTAAATATTGTTTGACATATGCTACTGCCCATTAACAAGTAGTACAGGGAGGCAAAAGACACTTGATAAGCAAGCATATATGGTAGAGAGACTGAAGAGAAAGAGAATTAGGAATAATTCGTGTAGGATGAAGAGAGGCAGACCTAGAAATTCGAGGGTGGTTAGGAACAGTCTGATCTCTGTAGCCTGTGCTACTTCTTGAGGACATGATTATCTCTTATTTAACTCATACTCCAACTAAGGGCCATGTCTGTGTCAATGGCCCTGCATCAGTAGGGGTCTATATCGATGTCGTGGCCAATCTTACCACTACAGTTCATGTAGATATCACTGGTCTGGGCTCTTGCATGTTGTCATGCTGAATTCATAGGGCTGCACAGAGCTTGGCCCACTCCTCACACAAGCTGAGGCACTATGAAAGGCTGGCCCTGCCACTTGCCTGGGCAGTTTGGGAGAGCTAGTCACTGAAGGCATGAGAGAGGGCAAGTTGTCACAACACTACAGCATTCTGCATAGCTATCACCATTACTTACTAGGTGGTGCAGGAGATCTAGTCCTGCCCATTACTCACTCCAGAACCCAGAGAAGTGGCACTGCAATTTCCATAACATGGGTTTGGGGCAGCTGGCCTGAAAACATGAGAGGAGGAGAGCTAGCTCTGATGGTTTAAGCTTTAAAGAGCCAGTGCCAACTAAGCCAGCAGCTACAAGCACTATAGCTGTCCCTGACCTTCACTGGGCAAAGCAGGAGAGGACCTGATGACATAGGTTAAAGAAAGTTGCTGGAGGGTTCACCAACTCACTACCATCTAGGCCAGATACAGGGATTTGAATTGGACCCCCCCCCTAAAAATCTACCATATTTATGAACTTTTGGAGCATGTGACAGGACCTGTCCTGCTGAACCAATGATGAAAGAGTTTATGACACAAAGAAACAAGAGAATATCTGAGAGAATTCCTGGTGCAAAACCTATATTCCAGAGGACTGGAACAGACCAGTGACTCATTGCAATAAACATTCACTATAAAAGATGTTTGGATCAAATGAAGTATGCTGTGTGATATACTACAGATATTCTTTTCCTTTTTCTTTTTTTAATTTATATTTTATTGGGGGGTGCAGGGAAGAAGGTGTTCATGGAGGGACAAGGAGAAGAATAGGATATAGTGCATACAATGAAATTTATATAGAATCAATATAAAGTTTAAAAATATTGGACCTTATGATACAAGTTTGGAGGCTATTATCAATATTGATTTTCTTAGAAATACTTATATAGGCAAGGCAATCCTGTTTTAGATATAGCTTGAATATCAAGCTCTACAGATTAGACCATTGCCCATGTCTTATTTGAGAAAGTATGTACAGAGACATAGGCATATTTTGGCCTGCCAAATTCCAGACTATACTAATATTTATTCATCACAGATCATTTTCTTATATCCATCAGAGGTGAGTCCCTGAGGGAAATGGTCTAAAAACCTATTCAGATATTTAGGACTTTATAGAATTATGGTGTTTGATCTGATTCTTCAGTATGTGAAAGTTTGCTTGCAGAAATTAAGCAGGATTATAATTTAGAGGGTGCCAGTAAGTGGACTTTAAGATATATATATATATATATATATATATATATATATATATATATATCATATATATATCATATATATCATTTCATATAAATATATATATATATATGAAAAAACAGATAATAGACTAGAATATCTGCCTGTGCATTCATTGTGCCAAGTTCTCTGGCAAACTCAAATGAGCAGACGTGTGAATGATGAAAAATTTCAAGACCTGAAATGAATTGGTTCCCAAACTCTGGTGAAAAAATTATGGATAACTTTATCATGTGTGGTATGTAGCAGCTTCCAGCAAAGGGTTGGTAATAGCTGTAAAGGGATAGACTGTGACAATGTTAACTGGAAAGAATGAAGTTCTGGGAACTTTATGACTATCTAATTATTTTACTGGAATGAGCAATAATTAGTATAAAAGACAAATTCATTGGCTCCCATGTACTCAGCCTTGAGATAGTGTACCATCAATGAAACAAATACAAGGATTAATAATACAAGAAGCGGTGAGGTTAGAAGAGAGAATTCATTGAGTATGTTTCAAAAATGAAAAGAAAAAATCCAGAAGTATAAAAATCAAGTTTACCAAAAAGAATGAAATAGGGTGGAGTTGATTTTTCCTAAAGCATTTTAATTTCTCATTAGCTTAAATCACTTGAACAAAATAAAATGTTTCATTTTCATCTATACATGTAAAGTATTCCCAAAGATATTTTTACAGGTCAGCTTCATAACATTTTCTAATATGCTAGAGTAGCATGGTAATAGTTAAGAATATTGTATTACACATCTTGAGTAAAGGAGTTTTTAAAGTTGTGCATGAAAACTTATGTAATCACTATTAACAGCTCATTGAATCAAAATACGTTGAGCAATGTTACAATTCAGCAATTCTTCTCCAATGAGCTATGACTGTGATAACAGACGAAAGCTTCCCTGTAAAATAATCTAGACAATAATTACAATTACCCAAATTCAACTTATACCCTGAATGAGTGGAACTTATTCTAATAACATAAAAAAATAAATTATAACTACATAAATTCTAGGGACAAAAGCATCATTCTTATACTAACAATTAAGTTTGGAGTTAAAGAGTAGGATTACCTTTAAGTAACCAAAGAGTGTATGTTTTAAAAACTGAAATACCAAGTTCTTGTCAAAAGCCCTCCCCGCCCTTTTTTTTTTTTTGCCATCCCACATTGAAACATTTCAAAATATCTACATTTTAAACTGAAGAACTTGGTCAGATCAGGTATCTTTATTACCTTATATCATAAAGTTGTGAGATTTACATTGTAAACATCTAGATGGAGAAAATTTGATTATGAGGACTGATCATAAAATGTCACCATTATTGCATTTCAAAGAAACATGAAACATCCCTCAGCCATTTTTAGAACAATAATTATATATTGCCTTGGTTGTAAGTATTCAAATTTGAGGCAAGAAATATTTCAAGTACCTGAAATATTTTTATATAAATTTTCTGTAATGCACTAATTGCATGATATTACTGTAATTAAGCCATACATTTGAGTTCAGAACTTTTTCCACAAAGAAGAAAATTTACCCAAAGTGTCCTGTGTCAGGTATGCTTGGTCATGCCTTATAAAGGTTCACAAGCTTAGGAAGACTAGGGCCAGGGTCCAGCCTATGACCAAGAATGAAGCAGGAGTGATGAATACAAAAAGTGATGCAGTGACTGATTAGTGAGCAGGGGGGGACATTTTTCTCTGAGATCTGCCTCAGACATTCCCCTTCAGCGTTCCCAGGGTATTAGGCACATTTAAGTTGGCAATCATAGATCAATGGCACCATCCACCAAAAAGACTCTTCCCAACAGTTACTGTGAGCATAGTCCTCATTGCTCCATCTGATTTGTCCCCTCAAGTTTATGACGTATTGAATACAAAAGGTTTAAAACAGCTAATTCCTTTTCCAGTCCAAGACATCTAAAAGTTTTTGTCCTCTGCCATATTAAGAAACTGTCCCTATATCAGAAACCTGATTAGGATACTTGATCTTTGCCCAATTAGTAGACCACTGTTTAAAGGCAATGACAAATATGTCAGCACCAGTATTCAATAAATCCCAGAACTGACACCCTCTTATCCACGCCATACAGGCAGGTCTCTTTTCAGTAACTAAATAAAAAGACAGACAAAAAAAAAAAAAAAAAAAAAAAAAAAAAAAAAAAAAAAAAAAAAAAAAAAAAAAAAAAAAAAAAAAAAAAAACCGAAAACAAGCCTGATTTGAGTATTGGTACTGCCAATGACATCAGTTCAGAAGTATAGCATAGTGTTGAAATTACACAATGCAATAGAAACAGCTCTGAAAATCTTTCTCCAGGCTGCAGATGGAACATGTTTTTTATTGAATCTATAATACCCAGGTGACCTGTATAATTTGAAGCATAAACAATCGGGTGAACAGTTAATCCTTTTAGAGTCCATCTGCTTCTTCCCAATAGCTGCCAAATGTATCCTAATGGGAAGGAGTAAAACATCCCACTTTGTAAAATTTGAACATTTGGATTAGGAAACTAAAAGTAACCTTGTTTTACTTTTAAATCAGCAACCACATTGCCAGAAGAAGCCCCAAGGCATACTCATTTTAATTGTGTTGGTTTTGCAGCATTGTTAGGCAAGGACTACTACGGGAGAGGCTAATAGCTGAGTTTCCCAATTAGAGGCATGCCATGTTTTTTAGATTAAGAACACTGCTTAGCCTAAAGCTTTTCTTGTTTTCATCAACGCTGTAATACAGGTGCCAGTTTCATGTAATGGGGTTTTTTTTTCATTGTTTGTTTTATTTATTTCATTTTTAATTTCTTTTTTATAAGACCTGATTTGTAACTCCTAAAACATTTCCTTTTTTTCTTTTCTTCCTTCCTTCCTTCTTTCCTTGTTTCTTTCTTTTTAGGGATGACAGCTAGGACATTAGCACCTATAAATGATGGAGGCCACATATATGAAGGCACTGAAATAATCTTCCAAAGACCTTGCTATAGCTTCCAAGGAAACTAAGACCCTCTGTAAGTGAATACATACTAATTTGTCATTGTAACCATAGACTACTTGACATGGGATATTCTATTTATTTTATAGTTCAATTCATTTTCTACAACTTTCATGTTGTCATCTTTTTTAAACAGCCAATTACTACACCATTGTGTAAATGTACCACATTTTTTAATCAGTCTAGTTTCTATTCTCCAGCAATTATGAATAGCCATAATGAACATGGTTGAGCTAGTACCCTTGCTGTAGGATGAAACATCCATTCTGCATATGTCCACTGTGCCCTCCCCGCAGCCTTGAGCAGGCCTGAAGGAGTCATTTACCACAGTAGACCAAAACAATAGGACCCAAAAGGCACTACCTGCCTTGGCCTGCAGTCTGCTACAGGAGCTAAGAAGAGCATGCTTTTTTTTTTTTTTTTTGTTACCTCCAGGCTGCTATCCCCTCACCCACACTGGCTGAAGGGAGAAAAAGTTCTGGTGGTGGGGGTGGGGTTTCCCCTTTATATTTGAAAGCAGAATATTAAATTTTGATCAGAATACTTTGTCATGGCCCCATGTTTTCTCTCGCCCTCCATTCCCCTTTCATTCCCAGCCTTCCTTTCAGGTGACCCTGGTTGACTGAAGTTGCTGGCGGCTACAGTCCACAAATGATATATATGGATCTTGAGACAGATTGATTCCCAATTCCCAGAGAAACTGCCATATTCATGTCTATAGTACTTATACAAGTTTGGACCCCACCAGCAATGGAGGAGTGTTCACTTGGCTCCACATGCTCTCCAGCATGATCCGTCTTTCACTCATTCCATTGACCTTAGACATTCTGAGAGGTATCAGATAAAATCTCAAGTAGTTCTGAAGCATTTCCTTGATGTCTAAGAATGTGGGAAGTTTCTTTATTTCTCAGCCATTTGACTTTCTGCTATTAAAAATTCACTATTTAGAAATATAACCAATTTTAATTGGATTGTTTTCTTGATCTATCACTTCTCGAGATAATATTTATACCTTAAGAAAAGTTTTAGAGAGTCAAATAAGAACCAAAATATTATGAGAGTAGAGGCATTAGAACAATCCTTATTTTTTGTTTTCCTCTGTCCCATACCAAGTGGCTCTTCTCATATGGGTCAGGGGTTTTGAGTTTTCCTTTAGCATTCATGCATGGGTTTAGAGAAGGACAGAACCACACTCCAACCCCAAAGCCAGCTTTAATTTTTAGTTGAATTAGGACCATATAAAGACCATTTGCCACTTATGTCTACAGAGGGTTGCAGAGACAAAATGGAGATAGGTGATACTATTAGCCAATCTACTTATTTTCTTAGGATAGTTTCTCTTTATAATACATCTGTTGAGGTCTGCTCCTTTTAACATGACTGTATATATTTTGTATCTAGTCTATATTTTGCTCATAACTTGAAATTAAGTTCAGTTTCTCAGATTCCATATGGAGAAATAATTATCCATAGCTGACACTAAATGCTAGTAATAACCCAAAAAGTTATTGAAGACCCCCAAACTCGGGAGACCCTTACTCAAGTCGCAGGAAATCACGGCCACCCAAAAATCGAAAGACATGTACCTGGATGCAATCAGCAGAGGTTTATTAGGGAGAGTTGGCTGGCCAAGGTCAATTCGTTTACTCATGCAGGAGTTGAATTGACAAAAGACCAGCAAGCTGAGGGGCTTTTTATAGCACAGGGTGGGGAAAGGGAGGAATTTTCGTGTGGTTACACATGATTGGTTGCTTTACAATTTTGAACATCAGCAAGCTGTAATAGTCGATGGGGGTGGAGGGCAGTTCCTGCAGATGGAAGCTTATCTAGGTTAGCAGAGCATCTAGTTAGACTTAAATTACAACTTTCTGGAACACTGGGAAGACCTGGGGCGAGTGAGGGGTAACCAAGGAAATATAACATAAAAACAGTAGAAAGTACACTTATCTTTTGTAAGGATGTAACCTCCCCCAACCATTCATCTTGTGGTCAGCCAGTTCCTGGGACTACCCAAATGACTTGCATCTTTCTTTGTAATCAGGAATGTGTCTTCCTGCTTTGGGCCTTCCCCACCCACAGGTGGGTTCTCTTCCCGGAGGCTTGAGGAATGTTAATCCAGCAAGTGTCCTCTGACTCAGGGATAATGTACTCCTCCCAGAATGTATCCCAGGGCAGTGAAGGCCTCAAATCTTACATTCAGTTCTGCTTTCTGGAACTAGTGAACCTGCATTCTTTTGCTCAGGTCTAGGGGTAAAGAAAAAGCCTGTATATAGTTTATAAAATGATCTTTATAATTTTTCACTCTACATAATAGTTAAATCACTTGTCCCCTGTTATCTCAATGTTATGAAATTCCCCTGTTCACCACTTGTCAACCACCCTTCTTATGTCACTCAGGACCAATCAACTTAAAATTAGGTGATAATAATTTGTCTAATTAGCCCAAAAGATTGTATCACTTCACTACTTGCCTTGAAACTGAACCCATTTTGTTGTGTTTTTTTAGAATACATATAAGAAGCCTGCCCTGAGGACAGATTGGTGCCACAATTATGTCTTTCCTTCTTGTGGGCCTGTACATCCAGTATTATGGTGTACGTTCAATGAACTATTCTTGCTTAACTGAGATTGGTGTACATACCGTTTGTGTGGCAATTCCCACCCCTAACACCATTGTTTTACTTACGATGTTTCACTTAAACAGTGCTCTTCAAATTCCTTAGTTGCATATTTTAATTCTTTGAGAAAGATAAAAACAAAACTTTGACCCAACCTTAAGTCGGCTAGCTTTTTTTTTGGGGGGGGGGGGGCGCTATATCTTCCCTAGGGTGTTGTGAGTTGGCCTGATGCTGTTTGTATTCTGATGTTAATTCTGCTTCCTCAAGAGTGGTTGCTTCAAATGACCACTCCATCATATACTCAAGTGATCTTCTGTGAAATTTCTCCCCATTTTAACTAGTCAATAAAGGATAGATCCTGTTATTGGGCAGTGGAGGGGAAATGTGAGACTAGAGGTTTAAGAGTGGAAGCAGGTAGAGAAGAGAAAAAATGAGCAGAGAAGGAGAGAGAACAGAGGAAGAGGAGGAGGAAAGTGAAATGGACCAGAACCACATGGCCAGCAGAAACCACAAGTAGCAAGGGACCTTATAGCTGAGAAATAAGTTATTATAATGTTAGATCTACCCAATCTAGGCATATAGCTTATAGTTATAATGACTAGATTGTATACTTTTATATGGGCTTGTTGGGGTTGGAAATTCCAGCACTACTAAGAGAAAAATTTTTAGTTGGAATTAAACAAAAAAATTTCTTTTGAAACTAAACTATACCTTGGTGGATAAACTATATTTACTTCTCATTCTGTCTGTCTCTTTCACTCTTTCACTCTGAAAGACCCCCAAAAAGGGAAACCTTCACTCAAGTCTCGGGAGATTTCGGCCACCCAATAACTCACACAACACTGATCTTTATGCAATCACCAAGAGGTTTATTTCAGGATCAGCTAGCTGAGGTAGAGGCTCAAATTGAGGAGTGTTGACCCCCAAGTGTAGAATGTGAGGGGTATTTAAAGGGAAAAAACCACAAAACCAGGGGAATGAGGGGGAAACCAAGGAAGAATACCATAAAAATAGTGGAAAGTCCCAACCCATTTCCTAGGGCAGGGGTTTGGGAAACATAACCTTGTTCAACTCTATATTTTGTGGTCAGCCAGTTCCTGGAATGACCCAGCTGACCTGCATACTTGGTTCTGCCTTTTTGTGGTCAGCTAAGTTCCTGGAACATAGCTGGCATGGCTCTACTTTATCTGCTAGGGGTCTCAAAAAGTTTCTATTCTTTTCATTCCCTACCTCCTCCATCCTGGAATGTGTCTCCTGCTTTGGGCCTTCCCTACCCACAGGTGGGTTCTCTTCTCTGAGGTGTGAGGAATGCTAATCAGCCTCTCCCTTCCTCACCTGAATGTTAATCCAGCAAGTGTCTTCTGACTCAGGAATAATGTACTCCTCCCAGAATGCAGAATGTATCCCAGGGCAGTGAATTCTAAAACCTAAAAAATCTCACATTTAGTTCTGCTTTCTTTGTAGAACTAGTGAACCAACTAGCCTACATTTTTGGCTCAGGTCTAGGGGTCAAAAAACTTTCTATACTTTTCATGAGTCTTCTATATCTTTCAACTCCATATATGTATGGAGTTCAAAATTTTTTAACTGTATTTTTAGATCACAAAGGCTATTTATTATGAATTTGAGCCTGCCTTTTGCAACTTGCTTTTAATTTTAATTGCTGTAATTTTTTATTGGTTATTTTATTTGTTTACATTTCAAATGCTGTTCCACTTCCACAAATGTTGTTTCTCCTCCGAAAAATCCCCATCCCATTTCCACTCCCCTTTGCCTTTATGAGGGTGCTCCTGGACACAACTCTGCCTCCTAGCTGTTGGGATTAAAAGCATGAGCCTCAAAAATGCTGGGAATAAAAGTATGAAGAACTACCATCTATGAATTCCTAATAATATTTATTCTCATAGGGTTGTCTGGGTTCAATTTTGTTTCCCATTTCCCCTTATTTTTACTGCTGAAGTAAACTTCAAAGATTCTGAGTCTGCAGTAAATCATTCTTGCTGATTTATTTTGAATTTCTTCTGAAGCAAAATTTAACATTTTATTCTTAATTAAGCAACACCAATCTGTCCAGTACTTCATTATATTCAGACTTTCTGTCTTTCTCACTTGTATTAGCTACATAAGTTTGATGTCTTCACTAAGGTTTAATAGGATTTTCTATTTCTAGTCATGCTTCTATGCCATTTATAAGCCAGTTAGTGGTTTTACATTTTAAGGATCATACAGTTATACAATTGTTTATGCACCTTGAATTGGAGGAGATAAGAAATTTTCCTTTTCCTTTTCTAGCTGTTTGTCTCATAGCCAGTAGTGCTGCACTGATTTTGTGATTCCTTCCTCAACATTCCCTGTTCAAATGTTGCAATATTTAATTAGTTCTGATTCCATCAGAGATTGATGAAACCCCAGGAAATAATGCATTAGCTAAATACTGGGCCTATTTCATTGGTCCTCATGATTCAATAGGTACCTCTTTTAATGGGGGCATTTGTAGCTGCATGTATTCTAATGGTAATTTGTGTGCCCCAAATTAGTTTGCACAAAAGGGTCTGCACGTAGTTTCTGGGAACCTTCCTCCAATTAATTTTGATTGGTGAATAAGGATGCCATCAGCCACTAGGTGGGAAGAAGAGAAAGAGGCAAAGGCAGGGTTTTAGGTTTCTTGGGTTTGGGATAGTGTTGAGGAGGGAGTGAAGGAGACCATAGCTGAGGTGTGTGCAGGAAAGTGAATCAGAGACTACATGTAATGTGACATAAGGAATGTGGCACAGAGGGCTGCTCAATTGGGTCTAGAGCAGCCAAGATGGAACATAGAAATTAGTAAGTAGTAACTCAGAATTATCAGCAGGAGGTAGATTCTAACAGCATGAAGGCTAGGCAGTAGCCCACTCTTGTGCTGCTTATGCCATATTAAAATTTAAAAGTTATGTGTGTGTGTGTGTGTGTGTGTGTCCTTCTGTAGAGTGAAAAATTATAAGACCATTTTATAAAATATATGTAGACCTTTTCTTTGCCCTTAGACCTGAGCAGAAAAAGTGCAGGTTCCAGAACTTGGAACTAAAAATAAGATTTCAGGCCTTCACTGCTCCGGGACACATTCCGGGTGGAGGACATTATCCCTGAATAAGAGGACACGTGCTGGATTAACATTCCTCAAGCCTCAGGGAGTAGACCCACCTGTGGGTGGGAAAAGCCCAAAAGCAAGAAGACACATTCCTGACCACAAAAAGGATACAAGTCTAGGTGGGGCTGTGACTGGAGAAAGTGAGAAATATTTAACCTGAAATAGTTGGTAATGACAGGGTAGGGCACAGTGACATGGTAAAACTACATTTTGAGAAGAATGAGTGTGCAGAGTAATTTTCACGTGGCTCTAAATCATTTAGGGTAGATGCCTCTGAAATGTTCCACTGTTCTTGGTTACCCTCCCCCCTTGAGGTTTTCCCGATATTATAGCCTGCTGATGTTCAAAATTTGTAAAACAACCAATCATGTGTAACCGCGTGAAAATACAACCAATCATGTGTAACCACATGAAAATTCCTTCCTTTCCCCACCCCATGCCAAAAAAAAAAAAAAAAAAAAAAAAAAAAAAAAAAAAAAAAACCCTCAGCTTGCTGGCCTTTTGTCAAAATTCTGTTCCTACGTGGATGAGCAGTTTTGACCATTGGCTAGCCAACTCTCCCCAATAAACCTCTGCTGATTGCATCCAGGTATGGAGTCTTGGAGTTTGTGGGTGGTCGCGACTTCCTGAGACTTGAGTAAGGGTCTCCTAAGTTTGGGGGTCTTCATTTCATTTGGGAAAATAAAGCATTGATGTGAGTAGGAACTCTGAACCTGGGATTTATTTATGAATAGTAATTCTACAAACGATGCCTTATGTTGGGGAAAAACTCATTTTGAAAATTAATTAAAGATGCCCAAATGGAAAACACATACTGTCCTTTTAAGATTAGGAGATATGGAGAATTTGTTTCATAACCAAGCCAGCTGCATGGTTTCTGTCAGACCTGCATGAGTTTGAGATAAAAAAAAGATTGAGCTCTAGTGGAGATCTTAAGACCTGGATACTGATAGCTCCTACTAGGATAAGGCAGGCCAAAGAAAGCAGGCCAGAAATAAGATTGGGGTGAAGTAGTTGAAATTCTAAAGAGTTAATGTTTTGAGCAAGGGCTGCTAGATTCTTGGAATGCTGGCACCAAGGATATTTTTGGATAGCTTAGCATGGCATTCATCTGTATATTATCATGAAAATGGGCTCATGCAGAAAAGGGAAAGGAGAAATAGGGGTAATTGATTTAAGTGTTTTTAGCAATAAATCTTTTCAATTGTTTTAAAGAGATTTAATCTCCATAGAAGGGAAGAATAAAGAAAAATTGCATTAAGGATAAAAGGCAGAAATAGTGGTAATTAAATAGTGGTAATAGTGTTTTAAGTGTTTTTAAGTAATAAAAGTTTTAAATGGTTTTGAAGAGATATTAATCTCCATTGAAGGGAGGAATAAAGGAAAATTGCATTATTTTAAGGATAGAAGTAAAAATAGTAGTAATTGCTTTCAGTCTTTTTAAGTATACAAGGAAGAATAAAGAAATCCAGGCCTTTGATCTCAAATATAGAAAACAAAGATAGTGAGAAACTCTATCTCAACAAATAATAATAATCATTTAAAATTGTTTTGTTTTGAGTTGTTTTAATTCTCAAAATGAAGGTGGATATAAGTTGTAAAGTTGTATTAGTGACATTACTAATCCTCTGGAGAGAGGTCAGAGTACAGCAGGTCCTAAGAAAAAAGAGGCTGCTAAATTGAGTCAATTGATTTTGGGTTGCTCAACCAAGGACATGCTATTTGGGGTCAGAGGCTCTGTATTTGTGCTAAACAGGAAAAGAGAAAAGGCTTTCTATCCCTTCCAAAATAATATGGATCAGATATGATAGGGTAAGACCCCTGAAGATCTTGGCTTCAGACAGGAAAGAAAAATTCAAGAAAAGCAAACAGGGCAGTAACATGATTTTCTAATCCCTCTATAAGGGAGCATCCCTGAAACTGGCTTAGACATAAATCTGTCTCTAGCCAAAACTTCAGCTAAAATTAGATCTTGTAAGCAATAAATCTTGTTGCTTACAGAAGCCTTAATATTCATCATATCATCCTTCACCTGAAACAAAGGAAGATTTAGTACAGTTTGGTTATTGATTAAACTAACTCATAAAAAAGATAAGTTTTTTTCAAACAAAGAGTAAAAATTTGTTCTTACCTGATCTATACACCTTGCACAATCCATACAAATATTTTATAGAACTAAAAATTTGGTTATAAAATTCAAACACCAAGATAAAATTCTGACAAGACTTACCCTCAGAGATGCTGAAATGACCTGTTCCAGCTCCCTGTCTCACCTGATGTGTTTCCAGAGATTTGCTTCCAGAAACTCTTCAAGAGTAGCTGGTGATTAAGTAATGCAAGCTAATGGTCAGATAGTAAACTGATGGTCATATTAGATTTGGCTTTAATTACAATAAAGTGTTGTCAGGATTATTCAAATAGTAAATAACTAAGAGTAATCAATTCTTAACAATTCAGTTATACTACATAGAGATGGTCTTCAAAACTATCAAAGATCCACAGAATATTGCATTTAAATGATTTTATTACTTTTTATTAATTAATTTATTTACATTTCAAACATTGTCCCCCTTCTTGGTCTCCCTTTTGCAAACACTCTCTCTCATCCCTTTCCCATCCCAGCCATCTTAGTCAGGTCCTAGCAGAGCCTCTCAGAGGATATCCCTAGTGGACTCCTGTCTGCAAGTAGTTCTTGGCATCAGCAATAGTGTCAGGGTTTGGTGTCTCCTGATGGAATGGATCCCAAGGTGGGGCACTATCTGGATGGTCTTTCCTTCAGTCTTTGGTCAACTTTTTGTCCCTGCTTTATCTTTAGACAGGAGCAATTCTGGGTTAAAATTTTTGAGATGGGTGAGTGACCCCTTCCCTCAAATGTGAGCAATGCCTACCTACTATGTATGGTCTCTTCAGGTTCTGTCTCCCCTCTGTTGATATGTTGACTAATGTCATACCTATTGGATCCTGGGAGCTTCCTGCATCCCTAGCATCTGGGAGATTCTAGTGATTCCCCAAGTTCCCCCATTCCCCACTGCTACATATTTCTATTCATTCTCCTGACCCTCCAGAATTCTCTCCTGTCTCTTCCCATACCTGATCCTGCTCTCCCCTTTTCCTTCCCACTCCCCTCTCCCCAGGTTTCTCCCTCTGCCTCCAGTGATTATTTTGTTTCTACCTTCTAGGTAGAATTGAAGCATCCACATTTTGGCCTGCATTCTTGTTAAGCCTCATATGGTCTGTGAGTCGTATCAAGGGTATTCTGTTGTTTTGGGCTAATAGTCACTGATCAGTGAGTACATACCATGGATGTCATTTTAGGTCTGGGCTACCTCATTCAGGATGATATTTTCTAGTTCCATCCATTTGTCTGCAAAATTTGCAAAAATCATCCTTTTTAATAGCTGAGTAGTATTTCATTGTGTAAATGTACCACATTCTCTGTATCCATTCTTCTGTTGAAGGGCATCTGTGTTGTTTCCAGCTTCTACTATTATAAATAAGGCTGCTATGAACATAGTGGAACACGTGTTTTTATTATATATTGGAGCTTCTTTTGAATATATGCTAGTAGTGGTATAGCTGGGTCTTCAGGTAGAACTATTTCTAATTTTCTGAGCAACCACCAGATTGTTTTTCAAAGTGGTCTTACCACCTTGTAATCCTACCACCAGTGGAGGACTGTTTCTCTTTCTCCACACCCTTTCTAGCATCAGCTGTCACCTGAGATTCTGATCCTAGCCATTCTGAAAGGTGAAAGGTGGAATCTCAGGGTTGTTTTGATTTGCATTTTTCTGATGACTAAGGATGTTGATCATCTCTGTGAATGCAGCCATGACAATATTGAACTAGTTTATACCCTAATAATGGATACCATATTTTTTCATGAATTAACAACTGGAGACTATTATAAAGCAAAATGTTCTCAACCAACATTTGCATCTAAGCTTTCATTGCAAACACTTTGCATACATGGAGTATAAATATTCTATCCTCCAAAAATTATGGACACTTTATGATACATGGGGAGCATTATACTCAGTCATTGCCCACTACCCTATTGTCATAAGGTCACTGCTTACAATGTTGAAAAGCAGAGTCCTTCTGTGGCTTAGTCATGGAAGAAAAGATATCACAAGGAAATTGGTACCTATCTGTATTCCTTCATGACCAGAATGTGGTAGCAAAGAAATCTGTGGCTTAACCACTGTGAAATGTGCTCAATTACCTATAATTTCCAGCTGGAAACTTCTGAATGCCTGTAGTAATGACATATAATAAATCCCGGGTTCAGGTTGCCTCAATGATTTATGTTCCTGAATAAAAGACACACACACAGCCTTTATATTTTAATATGGCTTAGCAGAACAATAGATGGGGTTAGCCTAGCCCCCATGCTGTTAGAATCTAACTCCTGCTGATGATTCCAAGTTACTCATTAATTTCTGTTCCATCTTGGCTGCCCTAGACCCTATTGAGCAGGTCTCTGGACCACATTCCTTTGTTTCCATTACATGCTTTCTCTGCTTCTCTCTCATGCACATACCTCAAGCATGGTTTCTCTTTCTACCCTCCTCCTCATAGTCCCAAGCCCAGTAAACTTTAAACCTTGCCTAGTTCTCTTCTCCTTACCTAGTAACTAATGGCATCTTTATTTACCAATCAGAATTAATTGTGTGCAGGTTCCCAGAAGCGGCATGCAGACCCTCTTGTGAAAACTAATTTGGGGGACATAAGTTAGTATTAGAATACAATTAGCTACATTTCTCCCTTTTAGTCTAGGTAAAAAGGATCTTTTCTCTCAGATATACACTGAACACAACTATAATTTTTAGGCAAATTGTAAGGTATGATATACATTTATAACATCCAGTTTGTTACATTTTGCAGTTTAGATAAATTATCATCTATCCTAACATGAAAAGGTTTACAATTCTGTACATGACTTATGTTTGATTTTAACTTGCATTACCATCTGAAAACCATCCTTTCAAATCTGGAACATCTTCCTTAATGCTAAACAACTTAAGTTCAATTAAGACAAAAGTTCCCCAACCAAAAGAAAAAGAAGGACATAAATATAGAAGAAGCCTACAGAACACCAAATGGATTGAATCACAAAAGAAAATTCTCCTGTCACATAACCAAACCACTAAATGCACAGAACAAAGAGAGAATATTAAAATCTGTAGGGGAAAAAGACCAAGTAACATGGCCACAACAGGTTTTCTGGGAGCCCTGCAGACTCTGGGGTGTAGAGAAAGAGGGAGAGGCAAGCTGATCTGCCCCCAAGCAGGTACAGACCAGAAGGGAGATAATTGTTTATTATTAATAGATCCTTTGACTAGAAGACATGATTGCTCCTGTCAGTATTCCCATTCCACTTCAAAGAAGGTATTGAGATCATCATTTCCTTCATATGGAATTGCTTCAACCATGGCAAGCTAGCCACTGGGCAATAATTGCTCTAATTTCATCTGCAGAAAAATACTATGCAAAAAGAACAAATGAATGCAGGGTAGTTGACTGCTAAGCTCTGCCATGAAAGTGTAAGCTAGTCTTTCATAATTCCTGCTTCACTTAAGGTCTGTCAGATGGCTCTGGACTAGAAGGCTAAAAACAGATGCCCCAACATTATACGGATTATTGGAGACTGTCCAGCCATTCAGCTGTCCCTACAAATTGTCTATGTTTTGGAAGGTAAGTCTTTGCCCTTCCTACATATTCAGGTAATATTTAATTTCTTCTCAGATCTCTGTTGGTGTTGAAGACTGGCAGTCACAGAACCTGATCCATTTTCCTGTCAACATTGGAATTTAACTACCTTTATAATAACTATGTAGAGAATTTTTCTATCATAATCTGTAAACATGGTACATGTCACTTGTGTGATACCATTCCAGTTAGGAGCTGTAACTGAACTCTGACCCTAGGTGTTGGAACTAAAGGGCTGTACAACAGCCACCTTGATCACCATGATTCTAGAATTTAAAAAAAAAAAAAAACAAATAACTTACAAAGATCTGACTGTTCCTGCTGGTACTAAAAGCATAAGCTATAAAACATCCCCCGCAATCACTCAAATATTTTATCTTAGCTCCAAATCTTAGAAAACAGGATTAAACTGTAATAACCCTTTGACTTTATTTAAAACATTTAATTTTCATACCTGTTTATTTAAGAGAAAAATCTGAAAAACCAATATCCATGATACATAGGCCACATGCCAACCTTCAACATAATAGTCTAACATGAAATTAAAGCACATGGTGTAAGAAAACCCATCTTTCATTTCATGCAAGTAAATAAAGTGTGCCTTTGGTAAATTATTATTCAAAAGTATTCTTATTTTTTAAATTTATTTTTTCATGCCTGATCAAATGAGAGACATTTTTTTTAGTTTTTATAAGTCAGTTAAGAGTGAATGACCAAACTTAATCAAACTATCAAATTGTATTATTCAGAAGCTCTCTCCTCTTTGATTCTAATCTTTTTCAAATTTTCATGGTATCCACAGTGTTCTTCTCCTTTGGAAACAAACACAAGACATGTTCCCTAATGTAACATATATCTTTTTTCTATTCTGAAGTCAACACCTTTAAAATATACAGGAATATTTAAAAATCAGCCACTTTTCTACTATCCAATGTGTCTTAATAGATGTTCCCACTCAATAGCATTTTTAAAAATGTAAAGTTTAAAAAAACACTATATAATCTATCTCTGCAGGTCTTTATATCCATTTCTGTTTATTAAGAATATTTCTTAAATTATAGTTGGAATTCTCAGCAACTGCTTGTCCTGTAGGGTTGTGTGGTATGTCTTTTATGTGCTTTGTATTGTAATATTCCAAAACTTGTTTCATTTTACTAGAGATATATGCTGAACCATTGTCATTCTTAACTTGTACAGTTATTTCCATAATAACTATGACCTCCAGAAAATATGTAATTACATAATCAACTTTTTCAGAAATTAAAGCATTTTTCCCATTGAAATCCTGAATATGTATCTATGGTATAGTGCAAAAACTTTAATTTTCCAAAATCCAAAATTTAACACACCCATTTGCCAAATATCATTTCTTTTGGTACCTTTCATGTTACTTCTTGAAGGTAATTAAATTCAGTTACACAAAGAAAAAGTAGGACCTTTTCCTCATAATTTTCTTGGTTTATTGCCAAGTGATTGACAAATCTTTCATCAAAACTTCAGTTAACATAGTATTTCTTATGCATTTCTATGCCTTCTAACACATTTCCTATAAAAAGCTGATCAATTCCATCATTCCCTTATGCCAGAAGACCTGGAAGACCTGTACGGGATTTCATATGTGTTGTACAAAATGGAAGGTTTTGATTTTTCATTACTTGTTTTAGTTGAATAAATAGTGAATTTAATTCTGAATCATCCAGAATACATTCAGCAGTTTTGATATGTAAAACAACTATTTCTGCATATTGAGTGTCAGTAACGCATGTTGTGTGTCAGTAACTATACTAAGAGATTCAGTAAAATCTACTGTCATAAGAATGGTGTACAGCTCTGAATTTTGAAATGAAACATAAAGAATTTAAGCTAATTTACTTATTTTTCCTGACTTATAACCTCAATTTCTCAATTTATTTGCATCAGTATAAAATGTAGGAACTGCAAAAATTGGTGTTCCTATATGAACACTATATGAGTGAGAATCCAATTACAAGATATTATATATATATATATATATATATGTATATATATATATGTGTGTGTATATATATATATATATATATATCACATTGAGGGGTTTTTTTTTGGAGATGGTTGGTGTTAATCATCCCCACCTCCTCCCCCCCCAAAAAAAAATCACATCACAGCAAGTTCTTTGCCAGTATTCATTTTCTGCCATAATGAGGCAATTTCACCATTAATAAAAAGTAACACAATTTCTACAGGGTCTAATCTTGCTAATTGATGCAGATATTACTTCTCCTATCAGAGTAGCATTATAAATGTGAGATCCAATTTAAGGGGTATTTTTAATTCATTCATGATTTGGTACTAATTTTGCTTTTAAGGTTTTCTCTCCCTTTTGTTTTTGGAATTTGCATTTCAAAAGCCAACAGTTTGATTACAATTCTTCTGAATTCTAAATTTGATACTATTCTATTTACTGTTGAGTCAATCTTTGAAAACAAATAAACAAGCAGCAGCAGCATCAACAACAAAAACAAAAACAAAGTAACAGTGAAAGCTTGCTTTTGGCCTTATATAATTTTAGTAACTGATTCAGAATCTTTCCTGATTTTGAACCTTGTCCCAAGAAGTTACATTTGTTAATAGACGTAGTTTCAAGGTGTGATCATCAAATTCAGGCTGCACTTGTGACTCAGCATTCTGACCTTCACCTAGCAACTGATCTTGGGAAATAGAAATATTTTGTTGTTCTATAGTCCTAGCTACTTTTCCCAACAACTTCATCACTACCTGAGGAGCAGCTACAAATATTGTTCTTGCCAAATCTTTCCAGTATTGGGAGATAATTCTGTTCTGAGTTGCCCATGAATGTATTATCTGCTTCACATATGAGGAATACATACCTTATGGAATGACCTCTTCCTTAAATCTCCTCAAATCTACATATATTGTTCTACATGCAGACATCTAGTTTGATCAGCATCATTTGTTAAAGATGTTGTCTTTTTTTTCCAGGGTGGATTTCTGCAATCCTAATAAATAAAATTAGGAGTCCATTGAGGTGTGGATTTATGTCTGGAGTTTTCATCTTATTTCACTAATAATCTTGTCTCTTTTGCCAATACCATGCAGTTTTTATTACTATATTTCTGAAGTGTAACTTGAAATTTGGATGGTGAGAACTCTGTAAGTTCTTCCATTGTTGAGAATTATGTCAGTTATCCTGGGCTTTTTTTTTTCATATGGGGTTGGAAATTGTCCTTTTACAGTCTATGAAGAATTGTTCTGTAATTTTGATTTGGATTGGATTGAATACATAGACTGGTCTTGGTGGGATGGCAATCTTTTCTATGTTAATTTAACTGGTTCATGTTCACAAATCTTTTCAAAATTAAAATATTTTCCTTTATTATTTTGCAAAATTCTGATATTTTATGATTTTTTTTATCATATAAGTCTTTCACTGCTTGGTTAGAGATAGAAAAAGGTATTTTACATTATTTGAGACTATTGTTAAAATCATTATTTCTGTAATTTTTTTCAGACTATTTGTCATTTGTACATAGGAGACCTGATGGTTTCTGGGAGTTAATGTAACTAGCTACTTAGCCAAACCTGTTTATCAGCTGTAGGAGTTTCTTGATAGACTATTTAAGATCACTTATGTACAATCTAATACCATCTGCAAATAAAAATACACTTCTTATTTATATCCCTTTGATGTCTTTCAGTTGTCTTATTATTCTAGCTAAGAAAATACTTTCCACTTTGTATATATCTATTCAATACAATACTTTGAATAGATATATACAAAATGGAAAGTATTTTCTTTTTTTGATTTAGTGGAATTGCTTTGAGTTTGTCTATATTTAAGTTGACCTTGGCTATTGGCTTGTTGTAATCTGCCTTTATTATATAGAGGTATGCCTGTTTTATTCCTATTTTTGCCATACTTTTATCATGAAGGGGTGTTGGATTTTGTGGATGGCCTTTTGTGCATCTAACATGATTGTCTTAGTTAGGGGTTTACTGATGTGAAGAGATACCATATCTCCCTTGCCAGTTACCCCTCCACACACACCCAGTTATGGGGAGCCAACAGAAGGCAGCTATCATCCTTGCAGCCATCTTGAGCCATATACCCTGACAAGAGACTTGATTACAACAGCCTACAATAGCTGAGCACACTCTGATAACATCTTGTTTTAGAAACCCAGGATTTTCCCTTGGGTGTGTGAGACTTAAAGGTGTGCGACTTAAGGGTGTGACTTAGAGATCAGATTTAGAGACAAGACCTAAGGGCATGACTTAAAGGCGTGACTTAAAGGCATGGCTTAGAAGTGAGACATATAAAAGGCGAGAGGCAGATAAAAGAAATTATTATTAAGTATAAGGCACTTGGAGTAGGCACTTGAGACTCAAGACTAGAACTTGGAACTTGGAACTTGAAACTTGGAACTTGGAGGCACTAAGGACTAGGAACTCAAAACAAGAGACTTGGACTAGGAAGAGAGACTGAAGAATAAATGGGATTGAATCACACTCTGTCTGATCCCCATTCCTTGTGTTCGTCCTCACTCTCTTGCTGAACCCTGACCCTCAGACTAGAGCAGCCTGGGGCAATGCGGGCTCTAACAATTTAGCCCCCAAGGCTTTTGGCAGTGCGGGTCCGTGACATTTTGGCCCCCAAGCTTGGGGCAGCTCCGGCCGCAACATCCAGTCCCACAACTGCCCCCTTCCCTTTCTCTTTGCCTATATGAGGGTGCTCCTCCAACCCACTCATGGCTCCAGCATTCCCCTACACTGAGGCATCAAACTTCCAAAGGACCAGGGCCCTCCCCTCCAATTGATGTCAGACAAGGCCATCCTTCATTACATATGTACCTGGAGCCATGGATCACTCCCTGTACATTCATTGGTTGGTGGTTGAGTCCCTGGGAGCACTGCATGATCCAGTCAGTCAGCATTATTCTTCCTATGGTGTTGCAATCCCATTCTGCTCCTCTAGCCCTTCTGCCAGCTCCACAACCAGGATCCCCAAGCACAATCTTATAGTTTGCTCCAAGCATCCACATCTGCATTGATCAGTTGCTGGCAGAACCTCTAAAGGAACATCCACACTAGGTTCTGTCAGCAAGCACCTTTTGGCAACTGCAACAGTGTTGGGGTTTGGTGTCTGCAGATAGGAAGGATTCCCAGATGGGGCAGTCCCTGGATTCCCTTTCTTCACTCTTTGCTCCATTGTTTGTCCCTGTCTTTCCTTTGGATAGAAACATTTCTGGGCTAAAAATGTTGAGATGGGTGAGTGGCCCCATCCCTTTACCAGGGACCATGCATCTCTACTGGAGGTGGTCTCTACAGGTTCTATCTCCCCTTTGTTGAGTATTTCAGCTAATGTCATCCCCAATGGGTCATCCATGGATGGCCCTACAAAGCCATCCTCCACTACATATACAGCTGGAGCCATGGGTCACTCCATGTATGCTCCCAGCCTGGTGGTTTAGACCCTGGGATTTCTGTTTGGTTGGTATTGTTGCTCTCTTCATGGGGCCACAAACCCCTTTCAACTCTTTCAGTCTTCTAACTTCTCCATTGGGAACCCATGATCAGTTCAATGGTTAGCTGTAAGCATCTGCCTCTGTATATATCAGACTCTGGCAGAGCCTCTCAGAAAACAGCTATATCAGGCTCTTGTCAGCATGCACTTCCTAGCATCCACAACAGCATCTGCATTTGGTAACTGCACATGGGATGGATCCCCAGGTGGGGCAGTCTCTGGACAGCCTCTTCTTTAGTCTCTGTTCCACACTTTGTCTCCATATTTGCTTCCACGAGTATTTTGTTACTCCTTTTAAGAGGTCCAAAGCACCCACACTTTGGTCTTCCTTCTTCATGAGCTTCATGTGGTCTGTGATTTATATCTTGGATATTGTAAACTTTTGGGCTAATATCCACTTATCAGTGAGTGCATACCATATGTATTATTTTGTTATTGGGTTACCTCACTCAGGATAATATTTTCTAGTTCCATCCATTTGCCTAAGAACATTTCTTTAAGTGTTTCTTAGCCATTCAAGATTCCTCAGTTTAGAATTCTCTGTTTAGCTCTGTACCCCATTTTTAATATGATTATTTGGTTCTCTGAGTCTAACTTCTTGAGATCTTTGTACATTTTGGATATTAGCCATCTATTAGATATAAGGTTGGTAAAGATCTTTTCCCAATATATAGGTTGTTGTTTTGTCCTATTGTCAGTCTCTTTGCCTAACAGAAGCTTTTCAATTTTTATGAGGTACCATTTGATTATTATTGATCTTAGATCATTAATTATTGGTGTTCTCTTCAGGAAATTTTCCCTTCTTCCCATGTTTTTGAGGCTTTTCCCCACTTTTTCTTCTGTTAGGTTCAGTGTATCTAATTTTATATGGTGCTCCTTGATCCACTTGGACTTGAGATTTGTACAAGGAGGTAAAAATGGATGAATTTGCATTCTTCTATATGCTCACCACCAGTTGAACCAGGACCATTAGGTGAAGGTGCTGTCCTTTTTCCACTGGATGGAGTTGGCTTCTTTGTCAAAGATAAAGTAACCATAGGTGTTTGGGTTCAATTCTATTCCATTGATCTACCTTCCTGTCTCTGTACAAATACCATGTCGTTTTTATCACTATTGCTCTGTAGCACAGCTTGAGCTTATGTATTGTGATTTCCCCAGAAGTTCTTCTGTTGTTGAGAATAGTTTTTGCTATCCTGTTTTTTTTTTTTAATTCCAATTGAATTTGAGAATTCCTTTTTCAAATTTTGTGAAGAATTGATTTGGACTTTTGATGGGGAATAAATTGAATCTGTAGATTGCTTTCAGTAAGATGGGCATTTTTACTGTACTAATCCTTTCAATCCATGAGCATGGGATTTGTTAGAGTTAATTTTATATTCAGCCACTTTGCTGAAGTTGTATATCAGCTCTAGGAGCTCTCTGTTAGAATTTTGGGGTCACTTATGTATACTAGCATATCATCTGCAATAGTGATATATTCACTTCTTCCTTCCCAATTTGTATCCCTTGGATCTCCTTTTGTTGGCTAATTGGTCTTGCTAGAACTTGGATTACTATATTGAATAGATGTGAAGAGAGCAGGCAGCTTTGTCTTGTCCCTGATCTTAATGGGATTCTTTTAAATTTCTCTCCATTTACTTTGATGTTCGCTATTGTTTTGCTATGCATTGCCTTTATTATGTTTAGGTATGGATCTTGAATTCCTGATCTTTCCAATATTTTAAACATAAAGGGGTGTTGTATTTTGTCAAAAGCATTTTCAGCATTCAATGAGATGATCATGTGGTTTCTTTTACTTTGAGTTTCTTTATATAGTAGATTACATAGATGGATTTTTATATATTGAACATTATTCCTTGGATGAAGCCTACTTGATTATGGTGAATGATTATTTTGATGTATTCTTGGATTTGGTTTGTGAGAATTTTATTAAGTATTTTTGCATCAATATTATGAGGGAAATTTGGCTGAACTTTTATTTATTTGTCGGGTCTTTGTGTGGTTTAGGTATGAGTATAACTGTGGCTTCATAGAACAAATTGGGTAGTGTTCCTTCTGTTTCTTCTTTGTGGAATAGTTTGAGAAGTGTTGATATTTGGTCTTCTTTAAAGGTCTGATAGAATCTTCACTAAAATAATCTGGCCCTGGTCCTTTTTTCGTTGAGATACTTCTATTGACTGCTTCTATTCCCTTAAGAATTATGGGACTGTTTAGATGATTTATCTGATCCTGATTTAACTTTGATACCTGGTATTTGTATAGAAAATCATTCATTTAGATTTTCTAGATTTTCTAGATTTGGTGAATATAAACTTTTGTAGTAATATCTGATTGTTTTTTGAATTTCCTCAGTTTCAATTGTTATATCCTTCTTTTACTTCTTAATTTTGTTAATTTGGATACTGTCTCCTTACCCTTTAGTTAATTTGGCTAAGGGTTTATCTATCTTGTTGATTTTCTCAAAGAACCAGCTCTTCTTTTTGTTGATTCTTTGTACAGTTCTCTTTGTATCCACTTGGTTAGTTTTGGGCCTGAATTTGATTATGTCCTGCCATCTACTCTTATCCAAAATTGACCATATAATCAGATATAAAATAAGCCTCAACAGATACAAGAAGATTCAAATAATCCCATGTATTCTATCAAATCATCTTGGAATAAGGCTGGACTTCAATAACAACAAAAACAACAGAAAGCCTACAAACTCATGGAAACTAAACAACTCTCTGCTCAATGATAACTTGGTCAAAGAAGAAAGAAAAAGAAAAATCAAATACTTTTCAGAATTCAATGAAAATGAAGATGCATCATAACTAAACTTATAAGACATAATGGAAGCAGTATTAAGAGGAAAATTCATGCCACTATGTGTTTTCATAAAGAAATTGGAGGGATCTCATACAAGCAACTTAACAGCACACATGAAAGCCCTAGAACAGAAAGAAGCAAACAGACCTGAGAGAGTAGAAGGTAGGAAGTAGTAAAATTCAGGGCTGAAATCAACTAGTTAAAACAAAGAGACAATACAAAGAACCAACAAAACCAAAAGCTGGTTCTTTTAGAAAATCAAAAATATAGGCAAACCTTTAGCCAAACTAACTAGAGGTCACAGAGAAAATATCCAAATTAACAAAATCAGAAATGAAATGGAAGAAATAACAATAAAAACTGAGAAAATTCAAAAGGTCATCAGAACCTACTACAAAAGCCTAAACTCTATAAAACTGGAAAATTTAGATAAAATGGATAATTTTCTAGAGAGATACCACTTACCAAAATCAAGATCAGGTGAACTATTCAAACTGTCCCATAACCCCTAAGAAAATACAAATAGTCATCAAAAACTTTCCAACAATCCCCTCCCCCCCCCCAAAGCCCAGTGCCAGGTGGTTTTAGTGCAGAATTCTACTAGATTTTCAGAGAAGAGTTAACACCAATATTCCTCAAACTATTCTACATAATAAAAACTGAAGGAACACTACCAAATTAACTCTATGAAGCCACAGTTATTCTGACATCTAAACTGCTCAAAGACACAACAAAGAAAGAGAACTTCAGACCAATATCATTTATGAATATCAATAAAAATATACAATAAAATTTCCCAAACTGAATCCAAGAACACATCAAATGCATCATTTACCATGATCAACTTGCCTTCATCCCAGGGATACAGGGATGTTTTAGTATACGAAAACCCATCAATGTAATACTCTACATAAACAAACTCATGGAAAAAAAAAAAAAAAACAAAACGATCATCTAATTAGATGCCAAAAAATGCTTTCCCCCAAATTCGGTATCACTTCTGATAAAAGTTCTGGAGAGATCAGGAATTCATAACATATACCTGAAGATAATAAAAGCAATACATAACAAACAGCTAACACATTAAACTAAATGAAGAGAAACTAGAATCAAACCAATGAAATTTAGAACAAGTTTGCCCATTCTTTCCCTATCTATTCAATATAGTACTTAAAGTTCTAGCTAGAGCAATTATATAACAAAAGGATATCAAGGGGATAGAAATTCAAGAGGAAGAAGTCAAAGTCTCATTATTTGCAGATGATATGATAGTATACATAAACAACCCTCAGAATTCCACCAGAGAACTATTACAGTTAAACTTCGGCAAAGTTACAGGGTATAAAATTAACTCAAACAAATCAGTAGCCATTCTTTATATAAGTGACAGCAGGCTGAAAAAGAAATTAGGGAAACAGCACCTTTCAAAATAGCCAAAAATAGTATAAAATATTATGGTATAATACTTACCAAGCAAATGGAATATCTGTATGGCAAGAACTTCAAATCTTTGAAAGAAGAAATTAAAAGACCTAAGAAGATGGAAAGATCTTCCATGTTCAAGGATTAGTAGGATTAACATAGTGAAAATGGCCGTCTTACCAAAAGCAATCAGCAGATTCAATGCAACCCCATCAAAATTCCAACATAATTCTTCACAGACATGAAAAGAGCAATTCTCAACTTCATATGGAAAGACAAAAGACTGAAGACAACCAAAACAATTCTCAACAATAAAAGAAGTTCCAGAGGAATCACCATCCCTGACTTTAAGCTGTACTATAATGCAATAGTGATTTAAAAATGCATGGTATTGGTACAGAGAAAGACAAGGTCAATTTATGCAATAGAATTGAAGACCCGGAAGTAAACGAATTCACCTATGGTCACTTGATATTTGACAAGGAAGCCAAAAACAAACAATGAAAAAAAGAAAGTATCTTCAATAAATAGCACTAGTCTAACTGGCAATCTCCATGTAGGAGAATGAAAATAGATCCATATTTATCATGATGCATAAATCTCAAGTTCAAGTGGATCTAGAATGTCATCATAGAACAGATACACTGAAGCAAATAGAAGAGAAAGTGAGAAAGATCCTTGAACTAATTGCCATGGAGGAAATTTTCTGAATATAACATTAATGGCTAAGGCATGGACCACAGAGGCTTTGTCTCAGGATTGCTTCATGCAGCTGATATGCCTTTTCTGCCATCATTACATATCTTAATTATCCCTTGACATCATGCCACCATATTGGGTAACTTTTCTGCAGATCAATATGAAGATATACTTTCATGTAATAACTCTCTTTAGATGAATTAATGATTTCACAATTCCTAAAAATTTTATTATAAAACTCTTAAATTGATTTATGTAATTTTAAGCCCTGTGTAGAATTAAAAACCTAAAGATAGAGGTCTGTCTTATGAGCTAATTGTCCTAGGAAGAAAAATAGGATTAGAACCAATTAATGATTAGGGAAAAACATTCATTATAGATCAGGTGTAAAATGAGGACACAGGGGTGCACCATCATAAAGCCTGGCCATTTGAAGCTATTGCTTTGAATTTACAATGAGCTTATAGAATGAAACATTGCTTTGACTTACCATGGATATCCTTCTGTAACTATTTTATGTAGCATTTTGTTTGTATTGCTTTGGTAATTTTATAAACAAGAATACTTTTGTCTAAAAATTTATAAAAATCCTAAGAGAAAAAAAAGAAAGCATGTCATTTGGTACTCTGCTACACACAATAAATATGTATATGTATAGTAGTAGTTATTGGTATAGGCATAGGCATAAGAATATGCATATGCTTATGCACATGTACATGCATATGTATGTATATACATGTCTGTATGCTTGTATCATATACACACATATAATGTTTAAATGTCTCTGTCTATATGTATGTACATACATACATGTGGAGGCATGTGTGTATGTATATAAAGATGCATGTGCACATGTGAAATGAATGAAACTGGTCACTGGTCCTGGCCAATCATGTTTGTGTGTGTGTGTGTGTGTGTGTGTGTGTGTGTGTGTGTGTGTGTGTGTGTATGACTTTCTCCCTACTGTTTTCTTTCTCTTTGAGTCATAAAGAATTAATGTGCTCCCAGACTTTTGCCTGTTCAGGAAGAGAATCCTGAGTTAAAGTGTAAAGAGGCCAGGTAATTGAGTTTCTTTTTCTAATCTACTGCTATCAGTAGGAGTAAATTGCTAGAAGCCACTTATCTTTTACTCTGGTGAGCAAAAGAGAGTAAATTGCCAGGAGCCATCACCTCTGGCCACTGGCTTAGTAAAAGAGAGATGTACTGAACCTCTGGCTCAATGGCTCTGTGCCCCACCTCAGTACCTGAGTGTCAGAGCAAGACCTTGACCCTTGTCTTCATGTGGGTAGTCATCAGAAGGTGTGAACCAGATTTAGGGTAGTTCTTGGCATCTCAAATGATCTGATAGATGAAATTTCTCACCCATGTACACAGCTGCTATAGACATCCGAGGGTAAATTGCAATACTACTATCTGCCTTTGGCATTTGCCACTGAGATATTCCCAACCATAGTTTACTGTAGTGTAGAAAGAATATCTTATGTAACACCTATCAATTATAAATCTGGAGGCCTATGGCTTTTGTAAGAAATAGGAAGTGGGGCATCCAGGAGACAGAAAGCATCCTAGAAAAGTGTTAAGTGGTGAGATCTTCCCAGGACGATGTGAATAGATGTATGCATGGTACAGGAACAGAGTTAACCAGCCATGTGGCAGAATGTGTGTTAACATAAATGGGTTATTTTAAGTTATGTTCTAGTCAAAGAAGAGCCCAGATATATGGACAAGGTATTTGTAAGTATATTTTGAGTCAGAGTCTTATTTCTTGGAGCATGGTGATGGCAGAAAGAGCCAGACCTAGCTTCTACAATGTATGGCTGCTTTACTAACCTTTTCTTTCTATGCAGTCCAGGATCCAACCTAAAAGAACTGTTTCCCCATTTTAGCATGGAACTTCTCAATTGAATTAACTGAGGCAAGGTAATATGTCACATGAATAGCAGAAGCCTGATCAAATAAAAACAATCCCCCACAATAGTACCTGGAATTGTGCTTTCAAGATGATTCCAGATCCAAGTAAGCTGAAAATAAGCACTGCCTTCAAAATTCACAATCGTCTGGTTTACCTCACAATACAAAATTGTAGAATTTAATTTTTTTCATGGAAGTTTCACAATTTTTGTTTTCTTTATAGTAAAATAAAATTCCACTTTATATGTGCTACACATTTATTTTATTATCTACTCATCAGTGATGACAATCTAAACAGACTTCATTATCTTGCCACTATGAACAGGGTAATAATTAACACAAATGTGTAGATATGCCTCTAAGTAGGATATGAATCTTTGGAGAATATGCCCAGGATGGCATATTTGGGTCATAGGTATTTCTATGCTTGTTCCTGTATGGATCTTCAGAGCTGCTATTCCAGTTCACACTCATACCAATAGTCAAGGAGTCTTCTCACCCCACCTTCCAAGCTTTTATAGTCTTTTGTCTACTTAATGATAGCCATTACGACTAGATTGGAAAAGAGGTGTCAAAGTATTTTCAACTTTCATTTTTTAATAGCTAAAGATATTTTATATTTCTTCTCTGAGAACATTCTATTCTATTTCTTAATCTATTTCCTCATTAGGTGTTTTGGTTGTTGGTTTTATTTTTATGACTTTTTTATTATAGGTACTGCTAACTTTTTCAGCAAAATTTTTTCCATTCTGTGCTATGTCTTCACCCAGTTAATGTCATACCTTGTGTTATATAGTATCAATATAGTGTGTAAATAAGATACTAGTATATATATATATATATATATATGTTTATATATTCATGAAGTTGTACTTGTCAATGGTTGACCTTATTTATTGAGCAACCAAAGATCAAAGATGTTCTCACATTATCCTTACATATCTTTGTATCTCATAGAATTATTCCAATCATTTCTTGTAGCAGTTTCATGTTTAGGCTATGATGTTAAGGTTTCTAATCCATTGCTTTGGTTACTTATTATGAGGACAGATAAGCATCTAATTTAATTTGTCTATATATGGATATCCAGTTTTTATGGTGCCATTTGGCAAACACACCTTTTCCCCCATTAACATTTTTAGCAGCTTTTCAAAAATGAGGCCTGTAAGCCTAAGCCATATTTAAATAAATAAAACCATTGTCTTCCTTTCCATAGGACCTGGGATTAAGTTGTGAAGGCATATAGCAGCTAAAAACCATTTGTAATTCCTGTTCTAGATGGTCCAATGCTTTCCTTTGTTTTCTGTGAGAACTCAGTGCACATAATACAGACATATATGTAGGCAAAACACCCATACACATAAAATAAACTTCAATAAATATCAAAAAATAAATTAGATGAAGTAGCTGTATGGGATTATGTCTAGAGATTCTATTCTGTTTCATTGATATATGTAGCTATTTTGTGTGAGCTGAATGCAGCTTTTGTTACATGACTCTGTAACAGAACTTAAAAATAGATGTGGGGGTGTGGCTGAAGGGCCTGCGAACTGCACGGTGTGTGAGTGTGGATCTCTGAATCTTGTTGGGCGGTTGATGATTTCCACTGCTCCAATGAGACTGAAGTGAGGGAACCTTGACTGAGTTCTTTCTGCACACCAGGTGGGTGCTGGGCTGTGAGAGGCCACCAGGGTGCCCCCAGACAGGGGGTGTGTGAACTCAGCCTGATTCTGTGAGTGGCCATGGCTCTCGAGTGGACCCGGTGGTCAGTGTCTCCATTCGGGCCCCCAGACGCCACTGGGGGGAGGCACAGCAGAATGGAGACTGTGGGCGAGCAGGTGTGCAGCTGGCACACACCCACACTGAGAGATAAGGGTGAAAGAGAGGCCCTGACTGAGTCCAGCAGGAGTGCTCGCTAGTTATACTTGCTTGGCTGGGAATGGCTCGGCTAGCTTGCTTGAAGAGGGCCCCTGTGGGAGAACATGATGAGAAGCTCTCCATGGGAGATTAGACAGGACAGCTCAGTAGTTGAGACCTTCTCCGTGCTTTCCCACGGTGGGTCCCAGAAGACAGGAGGAGTCTGGGATTCTAAGAGCTTTATTGCCGTGGCAGATGAAAGATGGTCTGGATGTAATCCTCAACTCCCTTATGCCAGGGGTGGGCCTGACTAAAATAGGGAGGGAGAGGGAGGAGGGACTGGGAAAAAAAACACTTAATTAGTTATACCCTCTGGCCTTTAGGTAACTCATTAATATGGAAATCTCTCGAGGCCTGAGGCCTGTAGTCACACCCTCTACCTATGGAGGGTGATGCATTGCCCTATGTGACTTCAAGGTGCAGGTTAAATGGAGGTCTTAGACCTTGTGTCAGCACCCTGGGTTCTGGGGGCGTGGCCAAACACCTGCTGTTGCCCTATTGGGGTCGGGGTTCAAGGTCTATGCCACACCAAAAACCAAGACATCCTTTCACGGCCCCACAGATATGTACAATTTCTAAGTTATATGAAGATCGTAGGTGTTCATCCATGGATAAAAATTCATTTTTCAGTGCCCAATATAGAAGGTGAGTTTTATTTTACTATGAAACTGAGAAAACAGGTCCTTTGAGGGAATTAAAAATTGTTATGTTAAACAAAATTAACCAATCTAAAAAGGGGAGCTCTGAAAGTTACCTTCATGAACAAAAGTTCTAGAGAGTAAAATCACACTGTAGAGTTATGGATGAAAGGAATGACTGAAAGCACAAGAGAGGTTGGTATAGTGGGTAAATAGAATACCAGTATATTTTATGTATATGAAGTGTCAATGATGAAACCTATTACTTTATGCAGGTAGTCCACTATAACAATGAGAAATTAAAATCAAAACAGCAATCTTCTGAGTTGTAAGTTCCTGGAGATATGCATCCAAATTGAAACTGTGATTTATAAGTCTTCCTAAGACTTCTAGACCCACCTTTGTTCTGAGTGTTCTCACTCACTCTGCAAAAGAGAAGGGATAATTGGAATTTCACTTTACCAAGTACCTGGATATCTGAAACCTTTTCCATTGGGTAGACAACCATTTATGGAGACTTGTGCATAACTCTTTCTGGATATCTAATACTTCAACTCTCATATGAACATTTATCACCTTTCACAATTTTTTAATTTATGACCTCCGTTCCATCAATTTATCTTTATAAGAGCACTTAATTGTGTCTTGAAACCATAGGATAAGAATCATGCTAGAAGCAGGAGGAACACAATGGATTTTGGTTGGGCAGATAGGGTCTGCTTTGTTGGATGCTCAGCCAGACTTTGATGGTTAGAGAAGGGAAAGCAAATAGTATCAAAAAGGATGTCTAGCTTAAGGCAATTAAGAAACAGGTTGAAAATTAAATCACCTCACATCCTCATTTTAGGCCAGCTTGAGGATCAGGTTGGTAACTTCAAGAAGGAAGACACACATACAGAGAGAGAGAGAGAGAGAGAGAGAGAGAGAGAGAGAGAGAGAATAAAAAACCAAGTTAAGGATGGAGGGAAATTGGAGGGGCTGGGAAATATATATATAATTTGATTCTGCTATAAACCCATCCCTGGCAGGGTTAATAAATTATTCACTTGTGATTCAGTCTTTCACTGGGAGAGTCAGGTATCCACCCAGGTATGCCTATAAATGCTGGCCTACGCCTCCTCTTCTAAGCACTCTGTGTGGCACCTTAGCTTTGGTAAGTGAGCTCCAGATACCCCCAGCAGGAGGTATTCTTTTCTTTACCAAACATTTTTCCAAACCCTCCTCCTGGAAGCTTTTGCTATTGACCTTGACTGGTTTGTTGCTTTCTTTACAATGTCTCAGAATTTTGCACTACAAACTCATACTTTTCAATATTTTACAGAAGGTAAAAACTCATTGTTTTACATGTGACTAACAACCTTTCTTCCCAACATAGGTAGCATTGGCTTTCTTTAATTTTGATGTTCTTCTCAACTTCTATACTGCTGGTTACCAGAAGACAGATTCAGAAAATTGAATGTTCATTCTTCTCATTACAATCTTTATATTTCCATTTATCATACAGTTTAAGATGGACCAAGGTTTGTCCCCAGTCGAAAAAGGGGTAATGTTTCTCATGTATGCATTCGAAAACTATACTCGGGAATCTCAAAATAATGTTGGCTCGGGGTTGAAGCTGGACTTCCAAAAGCTGATGGAAAATGAATTAAGAAATTTCATCAAGGTAGGTCTTCTTCCAGTGCATAGATGGTACACTCTGCAATAATCAAAAAGTAAATTCAACCTCTTTCCATTCAGGGTTGACCAGCCCTCAGTCACTGCTGTGCTCAGGATTAGATATTGATCTCACTGCACTGCGAGACACCATGTTCAAGACAGACTTATATAGGTGTATGCCAATGACAGAGATGTACAAATTTAAAAATACAGTAAACCAAAGCTCTAAGTGCCTGAAGAGTAGACTGGATGATTTTCCTTGGACAAAGCAAAGGAGACTCTGTGTGGTGAAAGAAATTATCCTTCCACTAAAAAGTGGTATGGATGTCATTTGCCCCAGCAGTAGGGCTGTGCCTCAGTGAGACAAAATGCAGGAAGTATTTGGCTTGATCTGTAAGTACGGCTGCTGGGCATGTGCTAGGCTTCAGGAGAGTGACAAGAGACCTCTTCAAGGGAGGGAAATGCAATCTGAGATGAGGGAGGGATAGAACTTTGGAATGGGGGCAGGCCTGCAAGGACACTGGGGCCATGGGGTTCTCTGACTCTTGGGCATCCGGGTGCTATTGGGAGGCACAGAAGTGCCAAGAATGGAGTAGAGACCCACAGGCTGTATATTGGTGTCTAGCCCTTGGCTGGGGGAAAAGGAGAGCTCCAGCTTAGCTCAGCAATTGCCCTTAGCTTGTTGGGCAGTTGTCTGGGCATACATATGAGCCTTCTATGGGAGATTTAGCTGTGGCTCTGTAGGTGGAGACCTTTTCTACATTCCCCAAGACAGTGGTAAATAAGAAGACAGTCCATGGTTCCAAGCTATTTATTGTCTGTTCATGACAAAAAAAAATGGATGCATACTATATATATCATACCAACTTCTCACTGTGGAGATTAAGTATCTTTTGTAATGAGGAATATCTGTGAAGGGATGTTTATTGGCTAAACCTTCAGAGATTCTAGGCACCTCATTAGTATGGGGAACTCTGTTCTGGACATATGTGACTACAGGTTACTTTCTTATGTGGGAAGTATGTCATGTATTCCAGGCCAGTAATCTGGCAGGGAGCAGGAAGTCACTTAAGTCTCAGGTTTGTGTCTACTGAGTCTTCAGGTCTCAACGCACTCTATCCACCAAGCTCCTCATATGGTATTACCATCCCACAAAGTGGGAACACTTGAGCTGAGAACAGGTCCTTATTAAGAGACACATTCTAAGATGGTGCTTGACTAGGCAGTGGAGGAACACTAAACCTCAGCTCTGGGCTTTGGACAGATTAGGGACTGCTCTCACCCTGGAGATCTAGGGAAGAAAATGTAGGAATAATGAGCATGTGCAAAGTGCATCCCAACATAATTGATGAATTCTTTACCGCAAAAAAAAACCTGAGTGAAATAGAAGTTTGAGTGAAGACAAGTGACATATATATCCCACTCTCCATTTCAACTCTATGTTCTGACATCTCTGGATAAGGTTCTTGAGCACCTTTCAAATGGAAATTTTCTCCTTTGTACAGTTATTGATGCAGAAAGCTCCTCTTTTTTCCTTCGTCATGTGTACTTATTTTATTACAATTTATTTTATTTTATATGTATGATTATTTTCATGTGATATATGTATGTACAGCAAATCTCTCTCCTCTTTCTCTCTTGCTCTTTCACTTTCTCTCTTTGTATGTTTATGTGTGTTTGAATATGTGTACATGTGTATGCATGTGTGTGTGTTTGTGTGTGTGTGAGAGAGAGAGAGTCTGCTATCTGTTGAGACAATATTAGTGAAGTAGCCTTATTCATTGAAAAACAGATGTCTGTGCTCCAAGATAAGTATTAAACCCATGTTCTCAGAAAAAGCAACAAGTGTTCTTAACAGATAAACTGTATTTATAGCCCCAAGGAATGCTTGCCATAAAGGAGTAACTCAAAATATTAGAATGGTACATATGGGCAGATGCAGAGGATATATACTTTATTTCAGAGTGAGGTTTTCCTTTGCTAGATAACCTCCATGAAGTTTACTTCATGACCTCACACTTGGATCATTGGGAATTTTTGTTCTGGGAGAGGCTTACCAAAGGGGTCCTAATCAGAGTGTCAAAATTCTGCAGCTGGTGAAGCACTCAGACACACTAAGACCTAGTACTACCCTTGAGCCTCCTAACATGAATTTCACAGCACATTTTAGAACATAGAAATATTTATGTCTTCAAGAGTCTAAACAGAGATATTTTCCCCAGTGATTTCCAGTAAGATACCTAAATGAGATCCACTAAACTATTTGCATCCAGGGGAGCTTATGAGGGAGAAGAACTGAGAAGAGTTGAAGAAGCACTGATTCCTCCAGTTGAGGTTTTGGTGTATATTCCTTTTTCTTTCCTCTCAAATGTCCTCAGTCCCTGCAACTATAAAAACTATTTTCCTCTTTCCATGACAATTGTCTCCTGCCTCCCTCAAGGATGATGACATTTATGCCGGAAAAATTTTTATAAGGATGAATGTGGGATACTTCTAGACTTACTAATTTTGTTAACTTCTTGGCAAAAAGTCCTAGCAATGAATTTGGAGTGCTGCCAGGATCAAATTTGAAAGCTTTAGCTCATGCTTAGTGTAATTCAACATGAGCACTTAGGTGTTACCTTTTATACTTCAATAGGATTCCTGAACAATTTTCCTATGCACTTGCCATCTGGTCCCTCAGTGTTACCCCTGTTCCTCTTCTCTAAACACAGTCAATGCTGACAGCCATCTCTCTTTTCATATTTAAGGACGACGCTTGGATTGAATTACTTAACCAATTTGAGAATGGGGCTTCCTTTGAGGAGGCTTGGGACCAGATAGGAAGAATGGGAATCGACTACTATAAGAAGATAAGAGACAATGCCCTCCAACACCAGCTTCCTCACAGCCATGACCTTGGGCTTTAAGGTGTTGGCTATAGCAACGGTCAACACCACAAAGCTCAAGTTCAAGTACCTGGCAACTGCCTGACCAGTGCTACAGAAATTTTGTATCACAGTCACTGATAATATGGTTGTTGGCCTGGGGGTTCAGTGAAGTAAAATGTGTCTCTAACCAGTGCTCCCAATGCTGTTGCTGTCTGTTTTAGCACGTGTCCTTCCCAGACAACTGAGTTATTCTGCACTCTTCTAGAGTTGTTTAAGCTCTCCATTCAGTCCTAAAGAAATGATCAACAGCAAACTCATGTATCTGTTTTGAGCTACTTTTAATAACTCCATAAGCATGTCACATCTCTGACATCAGTCTTAACTCCCCTGGTTTAGCCTATCAATATGTCCCTTGTAATTATAGATATCTAAACATCTGGAGTTTTCCTATCAACATAACAGCCATATTACAATACTCCATAATATATTCCACCCTTCACCATCCCTCTCCTACATGTAACTGTATTTCTCTACCTGTATTTCTGCAAAGAATCCATGTCTAAAGAGAGATGCTAGAGCTCTAGGGTTGAGAAGAAAAAAGGGGTTTAGCACCAAGAAACCCATTTTTGAGTCCTTATTTCCTTGCCTTGGGTCACTTGTAGCATTCTTTGGTTACTAGACTGTGGCATCCTTATCTGTGAGGTAAAAGTTGTAATTCTGCCCCAATGCTCTGCATAGTGGAAGTGGAGGTGTGTCTATTTAGAAAAATTCATGAAGACCTCTGAGAGCCTTGTGCTGGGATACTCAGAGATAAGACAGCAATTGGATCATAACCTTCTGTTCTTTCTGCTGAAACACTCTTAGTAAGGAGAACTTGAGGAAGTGGCTCATAATTTCCATGCTCATTACCTCTGGATGACCTTGGACTTGGGTTGAATTCTTAAAATGTTCCTTTCCTGATATAAACAATGTCAGTAAAAATCCAAACAACTAAACAGAGGAAGAAATATGTGCGGGAAGCACTCTAAATGGTTCACCTTGCATATATAGATAAGGTTAACCTCCTTCTGAAAAAAACAAATTGTAAGAGGTTATGTTGTAAACAAAATGGAACAAGATGGTTGTTCTGACATCAAGTGATATTTGCTGCTACTATATTTTCACAAGCTCTCAAAATGACCTAGGCAGCAGATGGCCTCAGAAGAACTCTGCATGTCATGAGACTCCCCCTTCACACATTTATAAAAGTATGATAGGAATATTGTGTGAAAGATCACAGAATTATATGTAACAGATTTTTCCAAGGCTCTGGCTCTTTATTTGAACTTGTTCTTCTGTATCTGACTCTGACATATATTTTTTTGGAATGTTGACTTTGAGAAAGAAGCTCTATTAGGTTTCATTACTAAGGGCCACAGGATTAGAATGTAGAGGTTTCTCTTTGTTTTTAGAAAAACAGGAGCTCTCTGAAACAAGGGTGTCTCCATTTTTATACTTGGAGTTTGTATGATGAATGGGCAAGTGTTTATTCTCCCTAGATTTTCTGTCCTATTATTGTTCCTGGAGATGCCTGTTCTTATTTTTCACTCCTTAGAAAAAAATAGCCTTCCAAAGACTAAGGACACAGAACAACCCATCAAAGTCACTGCAGATATGTGTCTTTGTTCCAACCTCTTATATACCACCACTCAGATATAATTAATACCAAAGAAACCTCATCAAATCCCCAAAACACTCATCAATGTGGCACATGTCAGGTGCACCAAACACATACAGAGGCATTGTTACGATATCTCTGCCTTGGGTTTCACTTTAGGAGAGCTTCGGAACAGCCTTGAAAATGAACTTTAGTGCTGGTCCTGAGAGAATATCTACAAGTATATTCAGTGACACAAATCATTCTAACAAACTACAGAACCAACAGACCCTTGGATTCTCATGTCTGCACGTGTTCTTTAGCAAACAACAGAAGAGAATCACAGACAGCACTGGTTTCAGCTTTCTACATCTTGGGCACAGTACCACATACTGAGGTGGTATGCATTATCTGGAGCAAACTTTCAACACATGCGTTTAGCACATACTGGTGCAACAGAAAGACCTTAAAAGAGCAATATGAACTCACTGTTGCTCAGAGAGTATTACTGATGCCCCTAACATAATCCACATTCTAAGCAATTTACTATGCTTCTGACCAGCCTCCCTGATCCTTTAACTTGAGTTTAACTCTACAACTATTTGCAGCTTCTCAGACATTTCAGATAAACTTGAGTAAAACAGTAAACAATAAACCATGTGAGCCCTCAGCCCCACCAAATTTTCCTTCCCTCCATGAAACAATCCTGCACTCAGGATTCCAATGCCATGTAAACTGTAGGCTTCATAATGATAGCCAAATAAGAATCATGATGTTAGTGCCCACCAGGGCAATTCGTCTTCTGGCTAACTCTGTGGCTCCATCTACGCATGATTCCGCCAAAGTGCAGAATCGCTACCATTTTGAATTAATATTCACCACACCAGGGCTGGATCCCCTCAAAGTCTGATAGGAATTTTAAATAGACAGTTTCACCATGGGAGCTTAACAAACATCTCGGCCAGCAAGCAATTACAACCATGTGCACCTGTGCTGTCTATGCATATGAGATAGAGTCATCCTACCCTCTATTTCCCAGGAACACATAGTCAGCTCCACAGGAATACCACCAGTACTCTAAGCCTTCTTCTCTTTTTGGGGTCTACTTTCCAGGTGGTAAATAAACAAATAGGTAAGCCTACAAAGACAGATGTTGCTCCTTCTCCCTCTATCCCCTATCCTTACCAGACAGTGCCTGAACACAGCCAAAAGACATACAATAGAGGAAGACAGGTCTGTTGAGCAAGCTCAAGCACACAGACCCAGGTTCACTGTACACATGCACTGTATTTCCTATAAAATGCAATTCAACTCCTATCAGGGGTACCCAAAGTGACATCCTATGTAAAGTCTCTAGAAAAGTAGTCACTGATAGCATGTCTATCATTCAATTCAAGAGTTGTCACTCAACAAAAGCATTTCTGACAAAATTTAAGAAAACTTACCCCTGTGGTCAAAGGCCCAAAGAAGTTAAGACAAGAATCCTGGGCAGCATAGAATCCTGGGCAGCATCTTCATGAGTTCCCAGGACATAAACAGGGATAGAGGTCAGCAGGCCTGGTGTGCATTAAAATCATGATTTTACTTATGTGGTAAAAGAGACATCCAAGACTTTATGGCTCAGAAATCTCAGGAACAACTATAGGTTGCAAGTATTATATATTTGTGAAAAAGTGGATGCCCATGTCTAGCCAGTCCATTACACAGCTACTTTATAACTTTCAGAGGAATTCCTGGTTCCTTGTAGAAGCTCTGGGTTGGTGGTATGACTTTTACAGTGGATAAATACAATTTCTGAAATCCATATGAAACAGTTATGAAAAATCTCTATAAACATTCTCATTCTAGTATTGAAGTTTGTGGTTAGCATTCATACAATGTTGTAAGAAAAAACTGTCTCCTTTTTATAGCTGAGTATAAAGGGTCTTAGATAGACTGTGTGACAAGTTAATGGAGATTGGTCGTCATCCTTTTCATTCTAATACAGTCAGAAATATGTGACATATCGAATTCAGTTCCTTATTCTTCAGAAATCTTTGTAGAATTCTGAGGCCACCTGTTTTCAAACAAAATGTAAAAAACAACCATCAGTTTACACCAATTGATCACATCCTATTTCCAAGTGTTTTGTAAAGACTCTTCAGACCTTTTATTAAGGCATGGAGAATTGTGAAAACATATGTCCAAAAGTTTAAGTGATATACATGTAATTCCCTAAAGAGCATGAACAGGAACTATCCCTTATACCTACCAGATCTAGCAAACAAAAGATCCTCCACACTGAACACTATTTCTGGCTTAGTTTCTAATGGGAGATGAAAAACTTCACATGGTGTCAAGGGATACATTGCAGAATCACTCTAGCTCCCATATCCAGAATCTTCTCTGTTTGAATAGACAAAAATGAACAACTCACTCATGCTAAATATGAAATATGAATTCCCTGTGCTGTCAACCAAATCATCATTTTTCCAATGAAGAAAATCTGCAAGGGTTACTGAAGTATTGTGGGATAAATACTACACCTTCATCGTGAAACATGGGAATTTTCAAATGGAATATTTTAGCACCACTGCTTAAAATTTGATTCTAAGGAAACTTCCTGGATCATCATAAGAAACTTATCAAATAACATTCTAGATATCATGAATTCAGTAAAACTGTTCTACCTTCACCAAACAAGTTGAAGACTTCACAATGGGGCAGGCAACTCATAAAACAAGTATGTGAGGACATATTAAATTACTTCATACAAGAAATAGAGGCGAGGACCAACTTACCCAAGAGAGAAGTATTTCAAGTGACCTCCTTTAATCAAGATCAACAAATAAATCAAACTTAATAAATCAAGCTATCTCCTGAAAACTACTAGAATCCATGTAAGTCTTGGGAATCAGGGTGTGTAGATCATAATGACCTAATGATAATACTTTTCCTACCTTGTGTGTTTGTGATGTGACATAAGCCATGCCTCAATCTTTAAAGACCATATAAATGAGCTTTGAGAGAAGAAAATAGCCCTGGCTTTGTAGACAGCTGATCTGATAACATCTGTCTCTCTCCCCAACTTCAAATATTGAGATCCCTGGACAGTATAAAGTCTGAATTATAACAGACTTACATTTTGTGCCAAGGAAACAGGGAGTTGTCTTGCTTCTGAAATGACACAAAGAAAACTTTTAACCTGTACTTTAGCATGTCCCTTTACCCAATTTTGAGAACTCAGAGCATACCTGTAAATGGGGGTTAGCAATGACAGCAGGTCCTTGGAAAATGAGACTAACAATTTTCTTTTAGAGAAAGAGCATTATACTGTAATGACTCAAAATTAGATTTGAATAATCCTCTTGATAATAATAGTGACTGTTGGGGGCCGACTTTTAGCAGAAAGCGGCTATCAGCTTGGCAGCCATCTTGAGCCATATACCCTGACATGAGATTTGAATTACAATAGCCTACAACAGCTGAGAACACTCCGATAATCTTGGTTTAGATACCTTGAGATTAAAGGTGTGTGAGATTAAAGGTGTGTGACTTAAGAGTATGAATTAGAAGTATAGAGATCAGAGTTAGAGACAAGACCTAAGGGCATGATTAAAGGTGTAACTTAGAGGCGTGGCTTAGAAGTCAGACTATAGAAGACAGAACCAGAAGACAGACTATAGAGAGAGATTCATACACATCAGACATTAGGTACAATCTGCCCTCACCCTCGCTCTTTCTGAACCCCGACCTGCAGACCAGAGCAGCAGCTTGGGCCGGGATACAGTGGCCGCCCAAACGTGGGTCGGTCCAGGCCTCAACATTTTGCCTGGGCTGCAACATTTATTTTGGCCGCCCCAACGTGGGGCTAGTGTGGACCCCAACATTAAGTGACCATGTTCTTTCCTCTAAGTCCTCAATTCTCCATTATTGAAAATGGAGCTTTATGGTACAGTGATTGTATTCTACAATGGATTTTTCTTTAGATTTGCAAAGTATTCTAGTTTTACATGCAACATGAAAGCATTGAAAAACATGTCAGACCTGGTTGTCTGCCCACTACCATGTATTGCAGATGGTCAGAAGACACTATGTTAATCGAACATGTGATAGACAAATGGGAGAGACAGAGAACCTGGAATATTTTGTATATTTTCTAGACAGGCAAAACAGGATACCCAAGAGTAGTGAGGAGCAACCTGATGTGTGTATCCTGTGCTGCTTCTTAAAGACATAGTTATGTCCTGCCTCATGATGTCACTGAAGGTCATGTCTGGGTGCATGGTCCTGAGTCAGCAAGGGTCTGTGTAGATGTCCATGAACTATGTTGCCACAAAAGTCTTTGTGGATAGCCCTGGTCTGGGATGCCACTGGGACCAAGCTGATGTCAGAGGGCTATGAAGAGCTGCCTCAACTTCTCATAACTGAGCTACTACAAAGAGCTGCTTCTAGTCTCACCTGGGAACCTTGGGAGAGATGACCCTCTGGGTATAAAATTGAGAGCACTGCCTCCACCTCTCAACAGCTACAGTACCCTAGAGAGATTGCCTCACCCCTCACCAGGGTGCTACAGGAGTTCTGACCCCTCAAAAGAAAGCTGCAAATTGCTATAAGTGGATTTGGGAGAGCTGGCTCTAAAGTATCAGAGTAGGAGATCTGGCCCCAGTGTCAGCTTAAGTTTATCAAATCCTACTTATTTAGGGTTCTTAAATTTTTAACATCCCTTATAGCGTATTGACCAGAGGTAGGAGAAAATGAAGATTAATAGAAAAAGTGGATTGTGGACCTACCTTAAGTCATTGATTAGAGCAATTCCATACCTCATTATCAGGATTCCTGCAGTCAAGTCCAGTAACAAAACCAATAGAAAAAGCAGGGCTCTGCCAATTGGGCACAAGTCAGCAGAAATGGCCAGAATCAGCCTGAATACCAGGAGATATCTTTTGGCACATTTCAATCTACAAAATGAAGATACAGTTTTGAAACCATATGTATACATTGCATTGGATTTAAGTTTTTGAATTTGCATCAGGAAATATTTTAAATACCTGGATATTTTTATATTAGTTTTCTGACATGCACTGATGATATAATGTTTGTGTAATCATGTCATAGATCTGTGCTCAGAACATTTCCCACAAGGAAGAATATTTACCTAGAGAGACTTGTATCAGATGTGTTGGCAATGCATTGTGAAGGTTTATAAGGTTTGGAAAGTGAGTTTCAGTGTCCAGGCCATGACCAAGAGTTAAATGGATAGATACAAAGACTAGTGCAATAACTGCTTAGTGGGGAGCAGGAGAAACCCCTGGGTAATCTGAAAATCAGCCTCTGGCATTCCTCTGCAGTGTTCCATGAAACACTGAGAAACATTTAGGAATATGGGAGTTGGTCATTAAGGATCAATGTCCCTCTCTAAAAGGCTCTTCCCATTAGATACTATGAACATAGTACTGATAGTTGTATCAGATCTCATCCCCACAAGTTCATGACATATTAAATATGAAAGGCTTAAAACATCTAATTCTTTTTCCAGTTCAAGGCATATAAGATGTCCTCTGCCATATTGGAAAAGTAGTCTCTATATTAGAAACCTGATAGGTATACTTCACCTAAGCCCAATTAGTAGGCCAGTGTTTCAAGGCAGTGACAGACAATCCAGTGCCGGGAATCAATAAATCTCATCCACATCATAAACTCAGGCTTCTCCTTATCAATTAAAGTATTATAATAGAAATTACACAATGCAGTGGAAACAGCTGTGAATTTTTTTCCAGCCTAAAGATGGCACATGCTTTCTACTGATTACATGATGAAGTGGACCTTTAAAATTTGAATCACAAGCTTCTGTGACCATTTCACCCTTTAAGAGTATCTGCTTGGACTTGAGCTTTGTACAAGGAGATAAGAATGGATCAATTTGCAGTCTTCTACATGCTGACTTCTGAAAGAGCCCCGCAAGGGGACCCTCACTGAAGTCCGAACCTGCACGCACCCAAGGACACACGAGAGACCTTCTTGATGCAATTGCAGAGGAGGTTTAATGGCGAGGGCTCTCTGTTCGGAACATATCTCACGCAGGAGATAGAGGATCCGACCCAGAACCCAGGAAACTTGGGATATTTATGGGTAGGGGTTGGGGAGAGCGGGAAAATTTGGCGTGGTTACATATGATTGGATATTTCAAACATCAACAACTTGCAGAAGCGGCTACGTGTGAGCTGGCAGGATGACTAGTTACTTTTGACCATGAAACCTTGGACTTCTCGAAAAGGGGGAGAGAAAAGTAAACACCAGATAGCACACTACTCACTTGGGCTTGTTTGGACTTGTCTGGGCACGTCCTTACATGCGTTTTCATTTTTGGTCACCCTGCCCCTGGAGGGACTTAATATTTTATTATGACTATATTTAACAAATTGTTGGTGGTCTTTGCTGACCATGAATTTTTGTTATTGTTACAATGCTGCTTTCAAATTTTGTTCTCACACCTCCAGTTGAACCAGCATCATTTGTTGAAAA
Source organism: Arvicanthis niloticus (assembly GCF_011762505.2). Lineage (NCBI taxonomy): Eukaryota > Metazoa > Chordata > Mammalia > Rodentia > Muridae > Arvicanthis > Arvicanthis niloticus. The sequence continues at coordinate 70,213,932 of NC_047661.1, read as the reverse complement.
TGCTATCTTTTTTTCCATGGAATGGTTTTAGCTCCTTTGTCAAAGATCAAGTGACCATAGGTATGTGTGTTCATTTCTGGGTCTTCAATTCTATTCCATTGATCTTCCTGCCTGTCTCTGTACCAAGACCATGCAGTTTTTATCACTATTGCTTTGTAATACAGCTTGAGGTCAGGGATGGTGATTCGCCTAGAAGTACTTCTGTTACTGAGAATAGTTTTCGCTATTCTGGTTTTTTGTTGTTGTTGTTAATCCAAATGAATTTGCAAATTGCTCTTTCTATCTCTATGAAGAATTGAGTTGGAATTTTGATGGGGATTGCTTTGCATCTGTAGATTGCTTTCAGCAAGATGGCCATTTTTACTATATTAATCCTGCCAATCCATGAGCATCAGAGATCTTTCCATCTTCTGAGATCTCCTTTGATTTCTTTATTTAGAGACTTGAAGTTCTTGTCATACAGATCTTTCACTTGCTTGGTTAGATTCGATCCAAGGTATTTTATATTATTTGCTACTATTGTGACGGGTGTCATTTCCCTATTTTTTTTCTCAGCCTGTTTATACCATTCCTGGGCATATACCCAGAAGATCTTCCAACATATAACAAAAACACATGCTCCACTATGTTCATAGCATTTATAATAGCAAGAAGCTGGAAAGAACCCAAATGTCCTTCAACAGAGGAATGGATACAGAAAATGTGGTACATTTACACAATGGAGTACTACTCATTTATTAAAAACAATGAATTCTTGAAATTTGCAGGAAAATGGATGTAACTAGAAAATATCATCCTGAGTGAGGTAATCAATCACAAAAGAACACACATGGTATGCACTCACTGATAAGTGGATATTAGCTCAAAAGCTCGCAATACCCAAGATATAACACACAGACCACATAAAGCTCATGAAAAACGAAAAACAAAGTATGGGTGCTTCAGACCTTCTTAGAAAAAGTAACAAAATACTCATTGGAGCAAATATAGAGACAAAGTGTAGGACAGACACTGAAGGAGGGGCTGTCCGGGGTCTCCTCCACCTGGGTATCCATCCCATGTGCAGTCACCAAAAGCAGACACTGATGTGGATGCCAGGAAGTACATGCTGACAAGAGCCTGATACAGCTGTCTCCTTAGAGGTCTGCCAGACATATACATATAGAGACATATACAGAGACAGATGCACATGGCTAACCATTGAACAGATCATGGGGTTCCCAATGGAGAAGTTAGAGAAAAGACTGAAGGAGCTTAAGGGTTTTGCAGCCCCATGAAGAGAACAACAATAACAACCAACCAGAGTTTCCAAGGCCTAAAACACCAGCCTGGGAGCACATAAGGAGGGACCCATGGCTCCAGCTGTATATCTGTGGGAGGATGGCCTTGTCAGGCATAGGTGGTAGAGGAAATCCTTTGTCCTATTAAGGCTGGATGCCCTGTGTGGGGGGAATTCAAGGGTGGTGTGTTGGGAGTGGGTGTGTGGGTGGGGGCACATCCTCATAGAAGCAGGAGGAGGGGGGATGGGATGGGAGCTTTCTGGATGGGGGGAAAATGGGGAAAGGGAATAACATCTGGAATGTAAATAAAATATACAATAAAAAATTAATCCAAAAAAAAAAAACAAACAGAAAACAAAACGAAACAAAAAAAGAATTTATTTGATTCTTCCTACATGGATCTTGCTGGAATGAGCAAAATATTCCTGTTTATAGATTGAAAGTTTTAAAAATGCCCTTAATTAACCTTTAAATCACCGGGCACATTGACTGATACAGCCCCAAACTGTCCCCATTTTAATTGTACTGATTTCTTAGCATTGTTGGACAAGGACCAGGGCCAAGAATCATAATTCATTTTCCTAAACCAGTTAGAAGCATGACTTGTTTCTCAAATTAAAAACATGGACTAGTATAGGGTTTTTCTTTTTTGATCAGGGCCATAATAAAAGTGCCTATTTCATATTATGACTTTTTTCATTTATTATTTCATTTTTATTCCATTTTTATAAAGCTAACTTTGTCACAACAAAATTATTTCATTTATATTTTTTTGGTTGAGGAAGGAAGCTAGAATATTAATTAGCATTCCTAAGTGATGGAAGCCAGGTCTATGCAGGCTCTGAAATAGTCTCCTATTTCAGAGAGCATCCTTTTGTAGCTTCTAAGGTGACAGAACCTCTGTAAGTGAACATGCATCAAATTTCTAATTCTGGCTCTTGGATACTTGACTGAAGATGATTTTCAATTATTTTGTTGTTCAATTCATTTTTATACAAATTTCATGTGGTCATCTTTATTTAATAGCTGATTAGTACCCTATTGTGTAAAAATATCACTTTTTTATCTATCCTTCTCTCAAAGGATAGTTTGTTTCTATTATCAAGTTATTATAAATAAAGGCACAATAAAGATGGTTGAGCAAGTATCCTTGTTCTAGTATGACGTATCTTTTCAGTATATGTCCATAAGTGACATAGATATGTCTCCAGATAGATTGATTCCTAACTCTGAGTTTGCATGGCACCAACAATAGAAGACTGTTACCTAAGCTCCACATGCTTTCCAGCATGATATATATTTCACTTAACTGTTGACCTTAGCATTTCTGAGGGCTATACGATGACACCAATCAGTAGTTTTGATTGTATTTCTATAATTGGTAAGGGTGTTGAAGGCTTCTTTATTTTCCAGACATTTGAGTTTCTGTTATTAAAAATTCTGCTTAGATATGTATGACATTTTTAATTGGATTAATGGCTTTTTTGATATACAACATCTTGAATAATTTCTATATTTACAAATTAGTCCTATTTATTAGGTTTAATTTTATTGAAAATGTTTTTCCATTCTACAGGGTATAACTTTGTTGGAATAACAGTGTCCTTTGCTTTACAGACACTTTTCAGTTTAGGTCCCTTCTGTTCATTATTTATCTTAGTGCCTTGCTGTCAGTGTTCTGATCAAAAAATCTTTCTGTGCAAATGAGGTCAAGGCTTTCCTTCATTATTTCTTCCATCAGATTCATTTTACCTGGTGTTATACTGAGTTCTTTGACCCAATTGGGCTTCAGGTTTATTTGTAAAAGTATCTCAAATGCTTGATTTTACCAATAAAATCATGAGAGCTAGACCTTGAGTTGAAAGCCTAGTTCAGAGTGGCAGAGAAAGCATGCAACATACCTTTCTGTTCTATCAGTGCCTCAGAAGAAAAAGGAATCTCTTCTTCTCTATACCATTTCAAAAACCCTTCAAACTGAATGTTCATTCATTTTTCTTAGGGGTCTGTTTATCCATGCCTCTAACTTTCTATTACTATCTATTTTGTATTTTCTAGATTTATTTTCTGAGAACTGGATGCTTTCTCATCTCTTGACCTTTGATTTACTTAATTTATTTCTGTTTACAGTATCAGAAGTTTCTTGGATTAAAGGTGTGTGCTCCAGTAGAGCCACAGCACAACACAAATCAAGGTTTTCAAATAAATACAAGAACAGTTCTCCATTTTTATCTAAATTAAAAGGAAAGATTTTAACTTTAACATCATGAAACTATTTACAATAATGAAGCTAGTTCTTCCAAGCTTTCCAAAATGTGCAGCTTCCTTGAATTTGGCAGCATTAGGATTAATGTTTTTGAGTTGAAATTCTATAAATTATTCATGTCAGTTTCATAAGAACTCAGCAATCTCAATGTCTTCTGCAGATTTTTTATCTAATGCTGAACTTTGGATTGTATTTGTCAACTTACTGGAAGTCCAGGGTAGACAGAACAAAGCAGTCATTCAAAAGGTATCCATTGTTTGTGCAGAACCTGGTAGCAGAAGAGACTTGGTGCAGTTTTCTAATGGTAAGTTAAGCATTACCACAGTCTAGGTGAGTTTGCCATTTCAGAGTGCCATCGTGTTCTGAGAGACCTCAAAAGCTGCTGATAGGAATCATAGAAAATGTAAACATTTTAGATACCATATAGAACAGATCTTGGAAAGATTTGCATGCACAATCTATTAATTATTCCAAGATGAGAAATTTTGTTCCTATTTCCATGCTTCAGCCTCAAACCTAAAAATATATATAGGAAGCTAAAAGAAGCTTATTCTTAGAATTAGTTAGTACACAATATAACTACAGGCATCATGGTACAAAGTTCATATATACATAACAATCTTATAGATTTTCATATACTATCTATATCTTATGAAATTTTTAGAGTCAAATGAAAACAAAATATTATGAGATTAGGTGCAACAGAATAGCCCCTTCCATTTGGTTTTTCTTTGTCCCATAACAGGTTTCTCTTTTGAGAGGAGGCAGGGACTTTGGGTTTTACTCTTCAAGAATGCATGGATGTAAAGAGGAGAGAGCCACACTCCAACCACAAAGCGAGCTTTAATTTTTAATTGAATTGGGACCACAGAAAAACAATTTGCCACTTATTTCTGAAAATAAAAGGCCCCAGAGATAAAAATGAGGTGGGAAATTCCATTCAGCCAAATTATTCTTTTTCTAGGATATTTTCTCTTTTTTTCCATATGTTTCAAGTGTCCAGTTGTCTCTTGATTCCTTACTTGCATAATGTTAATCTTCTGGAATAATAAAAACAAAACCCTGCTTCAACCCTAACTCTGGAGAGTTTCTTTTCTGACAGGTTGTCACTTTCAAAATGATTTTTGGCAAAAGAAAAAGTATTATCTTTCAATTTATATTTTTAAAAAATCTCTTGAAATGTTGAAAGTAAATTATACCTTAGTGGATAAATAAACCTATATATAAATATGTATATACATACATACATATGTATGTATGTATGTGTGTGTAGACTTACTAATTGTCTTCCCTTCTTCATAACAGAGTCATAGTCTCAATTTAGAAGGCTGCTAAATTTGAAAGCTTTAGCAAATGCTTAGTGTTGTTCATCACGAGCACTCAGGTCTTCACATTTATACTTCAGTGGGATTTCTGGACCAGTTTTCCTATGGGTTTGCCATCTAGTTACTGTAGTCCCTGGTTCTTTTCAAGGAAATAATTTTATCTCCAAATCAGTGTTCTAATTGTGCTGCTGTCTGTTTTTAGAGTTCTCCTTCCCAGCAATTGATTTGTTCTGTACTCTTCTACAGCAGTTTATGCTCTCCATTGAGTCATACTGAAGTGAGCAACAGCAAACCCATGGGTCTGTTTTTAGTAACATTCGCTCACCTCCTTATCCATATGACATGCCTGACATCAGTTTAACTTCCCCTCTTCAGCCTATCAATATGGCCTATATCAGTGCCTATATCAAAAACATCTACTCTTCTTATCAACAAACTAGTCATTTTACTCCATGCTCCACTCCACTCTCCACCATCCATGAACTCATTCTTTTCCTGCTTATAAGTGTATACATTAAAAGACTTTCTGTACAAGGGGATAAGAATAGATTAATTTGCATTCTTCTACATGCTGACCTCCAGTTGAGCCAGCACCATTTGTTGAAAATGCTGTCCTTTTTCCACTGGATGGCTAGCTCCTTTGTCAAAGATCAAGTGGCCATAGATGTGTGGGTTCATTTCTGGATCTTCAGTTCTATTCCATTGATCTTCCTGCTTGTCTCTGTACCAATACCATGCAGTTTTTATCATTATTGCTCTGTAGTACAGTTTGAGGTCAGGGATGGTGATTGCCCCAGAGGTTCTTTTATTGTTGAGAATGGTTCTCGCTATCCTGGGTTTTTTGTTATTCCAAATAAATTTGCAAATTGCTCTTTCTATCTCTATGAAGAATTGATTTGGAATTGTGATGGGGATTGCGTTGAATCTGTAGATTGCTTTTGGCAAGATGGCCATTTTTACTAAGTTAATCCTGCCAATCCAGGAGCATGGGAGATCTTGCCATCTTCTGAGATCTTCTATTTCTTTCTTCAGAGACTTGAAGTTCTTATCATACAGATCTTTTACTTGCTTGGTTAGATTCACTCCAAGGTATTTTATATTATTTGTGACTATTGTAAAGGGTGTCATTTCCCTAATTTCTTTCTCAGCCTGTTTATTTTTTGAGTATAGAAAGGCTACTGATTTGTTTGAGTTGATTTTATATCCAGCCACTTTGCTGAAGTTGTTTATCAGGTTTAGGAGTTCTCTGGTGGAAGTTTTAGGGTCACTTAAGTATACTATCATATCATCCACAAATAGTGAAATTTTGACTTCTTCCTTTCCTATCTGTATCCCTTTGACTTCCTTTTGTTGTCTAATTGCTCTGGCTAGGACTTCCAGTACTATATTAAATAGGTAGGGTGAGAGTGGGCAGCCTCTTCTAGTCCCCAATCTTGCTTCAAGTTTCTCTCCATTTAGTTTGATGTTGGCTACTGGCTTGCTGTATATTGCTTTTACTATGTTTAGGTATGGGCCTTGAATTCCTGATCTTTCCAAGACTTTTAACATGAAGGGATGTTGAATTTTGTCAAATGCATTCTCAGCATCTAGTGAGATGATCATGTGGGTTTTTTTCTTTGAGTTTATTTATGTAGTAGATTACATTGATGGATTTCCAAATATTGAACCATCCCTGCATTCCTGGGATAAAGCCTACTTGATCATGATGGATGATTGCTTTGACGTGTTCTTGGACTCAGTTTGCGAGAATTTTATTAAGTATTTTTACATCAATATTCATAAGAGAGATTGGACTGTAGTTCTCTTTCTTTGTTGGGTCTTTGTGGGGTTTAGGTATGAGCGTAATTGTAGCTTCATAGAACGAATTGGGTATTGTTCCTTCGGTTTCTATTCTGTGGAATAGTTTGAAGAGAATTGGTATTAAGTCTTTCTGGAAGGTCTGATAGATTTCTGCACTAAAACCATCTGGTCCCGGACTTTTTCTAGTGGGGAGACTTTTAATGACTGCTTCTATTTCTTTAGGGGTATGGGACTGTTTAGATGGTTTATCGCTCATGATTTAATTTTGATACTTGGTATCTGTCTAGGAAATTGTCCATTTCATCCAGATTTTCCAATTTTGTTGAGTATAGGCCTTTGTAGTAGGATCTGACGATTTTTTTAATTTCCTCAGTTTCTGTTATGTCTCCCTTTTCAGTTCTGATTTTATTAATTTGAATACTGTCTCTGTGCCCTTTGGTTAGTCTGGCTAAGGGTTTATCTATCTTGTTGATTTTCTCAAAGAACCAGCTTCTGGTTTTGTTGATATTTTGTATAGTTCTTTTTGTTTCAACTTGATTGATTTCAGCTCTGAGTTTGATTATTTCCTGCTGTCTACTCCTCTTGGTTATATTAGCTTCTTTTTGTTCTAATGCTTTCAGGTGTGCTGTCAAGTTGTTACTGTATGGTCTTTCCAGATTCTTTTTGTAGGCACTTAGAGCTATGATTTTTCCTCTTAGCACTGCTTTCATGGAGTCCCACAAGTTTTGGTATGATGTGTCTCCATTTTCATTAAATTCTAAAAAGTCTTTAATTTCTTTCTTTATTTCTTCCTTGACCAAGTCATTATTGAGTGGAGCATTGTTCAGTTTCCACGTGTATGTGGGCTTTCTGTTGTTTTTGTCATTACTAAAGACCAGCCTTAGTCCATGGTTGTCTGATATGGTACAAGGAATTATTTCAATCATTTTTATCTGTTGAGGCCTGTTTTGTGACCAATTATATGGTCTATTTTGGAGAAGGTACCATGAGGTGCTGAGAAAAAGGTATATTCTTTTGTTTTAGGATGAAATGTTCTATATATATCAGTTAAGTCCAATTGGTTCATAACTTCTGTTAGTTTCATTGTGTCTTGGTTTAGTTTTTGTTTCCATGATCTGTCCATTGCTGAGAGTAGGGTGTTGAAATCTCCCACTATTCTTGTGTGAGGTGTAGTGTATGCTTCAAGCTTTAGTAAAGTTTCTTTTATGTATGTGGGTGCTCTTGCATTTAGTTCATAGATGTTCAGAATTGAGAGTTCATCTTGGTACATTTTTCCTTTGATGAATATGAAGTGTCCTTTCTTATATTTTTGGTTACTTTTGGTTGAAAATCTATTTTATTTGATATTAGAATCGCTACTCCCACTTGTTTCTTGGGACCATTTGCTTGGAAGATTGTTTTCCATCCTTTTACTCTGAGGTAGTGTCTGTCTTTTTAACAAAGGTTCATTTCCTGTATGCAGCAAAATGCTGAGTCATGTTTATGTATCTAGTCTGATAGTCTATGTCTTTTTATTGGAGAGTTGAGTCCATTGATATTAAGAGATATTAAGGAAAAATGAATGTTGCTTCCTGTTATTTTTTTTTTATTGGAGGTGAAATTATGTTTGTGTAGTTATCTTCTATTGTGGTTGTTGGAAGATTACTTTCTTCGTTTTTCTAGGTTATAGTATCCCTCCTTGTGTTGGAGTTTTCCACCAATTATCCTTTAAAGTGCTGGATTAGTGGTAAGATATTGTTTAAATTTGGTTTTGTCATGGAATATCTTGGTTTCTCCATCAATATTGATTGAGAGTTTTGCTGGGTATAGTAATCTGGGCTGACATTTAAGTTCTCTTAGGGTCTGTATGATACCAGTCCAGGATCTTCTGACTTTTATAGTCTCTGGTGAGAAGTCTGGTATAATTCTTATATGTCTGCCTTTATATGTTACTTTACCTTTTTCCCTTATGGCTTTTAGTATTTTTTTGTTTTGTACATTTGATGTTTTGATTATTATGTGGCAGGAGGTATTTCTTTTCTTGTCTAGGCTATTTGGAGTACTGTAGGCTTCTTGTATATTTGTGGACATCTCTTTCTGTAGGTTAGGCAAGTTTTCCTCTATAATTTTGTTGAAGATATTTACTGGTCCTTTAAGTTTGGAGTCTTCACCCTCATCTATACCTATTATTTTTAGGTTTGGCATTCTCATTGTGTCCTGGATTTCCTGGATGTTTGGGGTTAGGGGCTTTTTGCATTTTCTTTGACAGTTGTGTCAATGTTTTCCATGGCATCTTCTGCACATGAGATTCTCTCTTCTATCTCTTGTATTCTGTTGGTGATACTTGTGTCTATGACTCCTGATCTTTTTCCTAGGTTTTCTATCTCCAGGGTAGTCTCCCTTTGTGATTTCTTTATTGTTTCTACTTCCATTTTTAGATCCTGGATGGTTTTGTTTAATTCCTTCACCTGTTTGGTTGTGGTTTTTTGCAATTCTTTAAGGGATTTTTGTGTTTCCTCTTTAAGGGCTTCTACCTGTTATTTGTGTTCTCCTTAAATTCTTTGAGAGTGTTATTTATTTCCTTCTTAAAGTCCTCTATCACCATTATGAGAAGTTATTTTAATTCTGAATCCTGCTTTTCCTGTGTGATGGGGTGTTCAGGGCTTGCTATGATGGGAGAACTGGCCTCTGATGATGCCATGTAACTTTGGATTCTTTTGCTTACATTCTTGCACTTGCCTTTTGCCATCTGGTTAACTCTAGTGCTCCTGCACTCACTGTCTCTGACTGGAGCTGTCGCGCCCCGCTTGTCCAGCAAGGAAGACGCGACAAACCGGATTCTTCTCAACAGCCTTTATTGGAAGCGCTCTTTTAGGTTTCTGGGAGAGACTGACTGGAATGCTCAGAATGGGCTACTTATATACCCCCAGCCCTGGGCGTGGCAAAGCACATGGAGGTGTCCGATTGGTCAATTTGCAATGACTCATTAGCATACTCATTAGCATACCCCGCGCCGGGCGGGGTGATTGGCCAGGTTCGTGGTACCCTAGTCGTACCTTATTTGCATGCCCCGTTTGGGAGGGGCTGGAGTCAAGTTCCTAAATGCACTGCGCATGCACTGATGGTTTTCCCTGAAAGCCTTGAGTTAGCCGCCATCTTGGAGTCACCTCAGCGGCTGACGGGCGAATGTCAGCCCGTCAGCCGCTTTTGAGGTTGCGGCGCTGCTTCTCTCGGCTGGCAGCCACAGCCGCTTTTAGTCTGTGGCGCCGAGAGAAAAAACGGGCAGCCGCCTTGAGTCGGCGGCTGCACTGTAAGAAAAAACAGGTAGCTGCTTTGAAGTGGCGGCAGTTCCGCCGCTTTTAGCAGCTTTGAATCGGCCCGCTTTTCAAGCTGACGTGACAGACCTGCGGTGCCTTCCAGCCGTCAGGTCTGTCAGGTCAGCTTCCTACATCTCCCCCTTTTTTGTTTTATTTGCAAACCCTGAGTCATAGAACGGGTACACGATAGTTGCCCTATGAGTATAGTTGTACAGTGAGGGAAAGCAGAGGCCTGATCCCCTGTGCAAGATGAGATATTGTAATGGGTTTCTTCTCTTGAATACTCCCCATACCCATCTCGATGCCTTTTGACGGGGAAAGGGAGCCTTCACCCTGGGGCGCCACCAGGAGAGGAGGTTTTTGGCATCAAACCTTTATGCAATCAGGCATACTTTCGGGAAATCTATCCATACTCGTGGAACATTCCCTGTCGAGTACCCACTCGCAAACACCTCAAACTGCCAGTAGAGTACTCCTTAAGGGCTCGTATCTATGAAACCCGCTCATATTTCCTTCAGGGTTGCTAGCCAAACATGGGGAGATTCACCATTCTCGAGGGCGGCTAAGGCTTGGTAGACTACGGTTTTGTGCCTGGCATGATCTCTCCTTAGTCTGCATAGAAGCCATATGCAAAAGACACAACCGGCCAACATCATGGCTCCCCAAACCAGGACTCCCGCCCACTCTTTAAAGAAGGAAAAGGCATTGGCCATCCAGGATGTGAGGTCACTGAGGGAGAGAGGCTGCAGTCTGGTCCCGTTCAGCTGGGCAACCTGGACAAACAATCTGGTCACCATCTCTTCTGCTTGCAAGGACCAGTTGCCTCGCAGGTATTCTGACAGCATCCTAGATTGATTGATAGACTGAGAAAAGTTAGTTTGTAGGGGGGTGACACAGAGGCCTCTCATGGAGTACACACAGGAGGCCTGAATGACTTTGAATAGTTCCTCTACTTGGTTTTGGACTATATCAATGCGCTGGTTAGCCAGTAGTATTCCAGAGGTAAGATGGGCATTAATCTCTCTCTCGGTAGTCAGTGCAGTAGCTGTCTGCTCTACTATGGAATTGACTGTCTCTGCCGTCTGTACTTGAGAGGTCATAGCGACCGCAGCAGTTGTGGCCGCGGCAGCAGCTATTACAACAGCAGTTACTATCGCTGCTGTGATACCAAAATCACGCTTCTGGCGCAACAGGGTAAGTATTGGAAATTGTTCAGGATCAGCTTCGACAGGGTACAAAGGTTGGTAACTGCACCACCAGAGCTGTGGTACTTGTCCCATCCCAGCACTCAGATATCAAGCAGGCAACCCCAGAGGCATTGCAACTTAGCACTACCCCTGAGGAGTTAGTCAGAATGAAGAAAAAGGGGGGCTTCACACAAACGGGAGCCTCTGCATAAGAAAGATTCTGTAATTGCCCCTTAATCTTGATATCTGACAAACTCACATTGGGGTGCCTGATGGCAGTAATGTTAACCAATGAGAAATTGCCCCCTCTCAACCTAGAGAATGGGGTGAGAGAAGTAAAGGCTGACTTGTTATTAGAGAGTAGCCATTGATACCAGGGCCAGATGTTACCTAGCCTGGATGGAATCCTTAAGTTATTGGTATACTTTGCTTTAAACAACGGGGGGCTAAATTCAAACCCAGAAGATATCTGGGTGTGCCGGTGATCGGGACTCTGGCAAGGAGAGAAATCGGGGGGAAACTCTTGGTATGGTGGACAAATAGGCAGGATTTTACGCTTAGTGGACTTGGCTTGGGTGGAATTACCATTAGAGGGTATAACTAAATATTGCGACATAAGAAAGGTGGTGATATTGAGGGAGGCACTAGAATTAGTGCCTGTCTTTCCTGAACCCTGGCTAAGGCCGGAGCTCAGCTTTGATAGAGCTGCGTGTAATACTCCGGTGCTTGTTCCCCCTATATCTATGGGATCTAGCCAATTCACCAAATACCGGGATGCTAGAAAAATGCATGGAGCAACATTCCTATTAAAGGTGAAACATAAGGTGCCTGCCAAGGTGTAATTAGTGGCTGTATATCTTGCAGGGGCCTCCTGAGTGGGAATAGTGCAGGGCATATCTTGGTCACAAGAGGTGGAGAAAAAGGTGGGCAGAACTGGGGAATTGCTATGAATGGGCATGGGAACCGGCCAGGTTTTGGCTATTGCCCATAGTTGAATGGCTAATCCCTGGGTTACCATCAGCAGTAGACTCATCATCTGGATCATCACGTATGTCTTCCGCATCGTTCTGGTCCTGGGGTGGTTCAATACGTCTAGTGAGGCGTTCAGGGACCCAAATCGGATCTTCCTGGTCCTGTGGAAAAACACAGACAGCTCCCCTGGATCTGGAAATGACCGGATCCGGACCATGCCATGAGCCTGTTAAGACATCCTTCCATTTTACTTCTTGCTTAACAGTTGGGGTGGACAGTGAATGCCTGTCGGCCGCTGAGCGTCCGTCCGAATCCAATGTCAAAAAATTTAGAGTGAAGAGGGCTAAAGAAAGTTGATCTTTTGGGGAGTGCCCATGAGCTACTCCCCCTTTTTGTTTTATTAGCAGTTCCTTTAGTGTGCGATGGGCACGTTCCACAATACCCTGACCTTGAGGGTTGTAGGGTAAACCAGTGATATGTTTCACCTTCATGTGTTGACAAAATGTGGCGAAAGGCCTAGATGCATAGGCCGGTCCATTGTCCGTTTTAATGACATCGGGCTTTCCCCATGCCGCCCAAGCCGCAAGGCAATGGCTTATCACATTGCGGACTTTTTCCCCACTTAGGGGAGAGGCATAGACGATGCCTGAACATGTATCTATGGAAAGGTGGACATACTTAAGAGTCCCAAACTGGGATATGTGGGTAACATCCATTTGCCACAGTTTGAGAGGCAACAAGCCTCTAGGGTTAATGCCGGTATGAGGCGGATGAAGAAACTGTGCACAATCTGGACAATTGGTTACAATATCTCTGGCTGCTGCTCGTGGCAAGCGAAACATATGGCGGAGTGTGGTGGATGGTACATGAAACTGCTTATGAAAAGCAGAGGCTTTAGTAATTGCATCCGTGTGGAAGACAAATTCCATGCGGGTGGCTGCATCCACCAGAGCATTGCGCTCTGTCATGGGACCTGGCAGCATAGTATGGGCTCTCATATGTTGGACGAAAAACTTATTTTCCCTTAGCCAAATAAGCTTCTGGATTTGCTGGAGAAGGTGGCAAACAGGACTATTTGACTTAATAGGTCCTGCAAGTTCCAAAGAAGCTACAGCATTAACTACGTACCTGGAGTCTGATACCAAATTAAATGGACCAGGGAAGGTTTGAAAGACTACCAACACAATTTGGCACTCCACGAGTTGTGGAGTTCCAGGGGTAAACTGAATTTGTACTGGGGGTTCAGAGCCAACAACGTAACTGCCAACTCCTGTTTTGGAGCCATCCGTGTATATATCCACTGCCTCAGGTATAGGTAATGAGGCTGTAACCTTTGGAAATATAATGGGGTGATTGGTAAAAAACTGCAGGATAGGGCTCTTGGGGAAATGATTATCAAAATCCCCATCAAAGCTACATCTGAGAATAGTCCAATCATCTATCACAGCACACAAAGTTTGTATCTGCTGACTAGTGTAAGGGGTAATAATCCTCATTGGAGGCACACCGAAGTGTGCCAAGCACGATTTAAGGCCCATTAAAGCTAACTGTGCGATGACCGTGGGATAGTGTTCCACAGTTTTACTAGGAGAAACATGAGGATGTATCCATAATAGGGGGCCCTCCTGCCATAGTACCGCAGTAGGTTGTCTTAGTGTCCGTAAAATACATAAAAGGATGGTATGCACATCGCGGATGCGAGTAACTTGTGCCTTACTTAGAGCAGTTTCTACCCTTTGCAGGGCTAACCTAGCATCTGGTGTGAGGCTCCTGAGGGAGGTCAGGTGAGGATCCCCTTTCAAGATGTCAAACAAGGGAACCAACTCATGATTGGGGATCTTTAAATAGGGTCTAATCCAATTGATATCTCCTAACAATTGTTGAAAATCATTTAGCGTACGTAAATGATCTTTTCTGATATTTATTTTTTGAGGTCTAATGTCCCTGGGAGATATTACTGCTCCCAGGAATCGTCCTACCGTTTCTGTCTGTACCTTCTCTGGAGCCACATATAATTGTGCTTTCTTCAGTCGTTTAATCAATGCTGCATAAGCAGAATCCAACTGGTCTCTGGTGGGAGCGGCCAGTAAAATGTCATCCATGTAATGACAAACTCTAATCTCTGGGAAGGTCTGCCTAATTGGCAGCAAAGCTCGCCCTACATACAGCTGACACATAGTAGGACTATTGGCCATTCCTTGTGGTAGTACCCGCCATTGGTAGCGGGCATCAGGTTCTTCATTGTTTATTGCGGGGACAGTAAAAGCAAACCGCTCGCAATCGGTGGGGGCCAATGGTATAGAAAAGAAACAATCCTTAATGTCAATTATAAAGATAGGCCATTCCTTTGGTAGACTAGAAAGTAAAGGAAGGCCTCGTTGAATGGGGCCCATAGGTTGCATCTGGGCGTTGATGGCCCGCAAATCATGTAACAATCTCCATTTACCCGATTTCTTTCTTATTACAAAGATTGGAGTGTTCCAGGGGGATTGGGATGGTTCTATATGTCCTGCCTCTAATTGTTCTTGCACTAAGGCTCTTGCCACCTGTAACTTTTCTATAGGCAATGGCCACTGAGGGACCCACACTGGGTCCCCCGTTTTCCAAGTGATAGGTGTACCTCCCTCAGTGGCCCCTAAGAAAAACCCAGCCCAGTCCTATCATGTTTGGGAAGTGTAGTTATCACATCTGGGCTGCCTTGCAGATTCTTTCCCAGTCCCTTGCCTGGCCTATAGCCCATGCCCTGCATCATATTTTGTGATTGAGCAGAGTAATCATTTGTGAGTTTCATGCCTAATTGTACTAGTACGTCTCTTCCCCACAAGGTGACCGGGAGGTCCAGAACATACGGAGTAAACCTTCCTGTTTTCCCTTCCTGGTTTTTCCACACTAGCTCCTTAGAGCTCATCATGGGGGAGGATTCATAGCCTAATCCCCGGATGTTTTGGGCAGACCTCTGGGTCGGCCATTTGGCAGGCCAGTCATGGGCAGATATGATGCTACGATCTGCCCCAGTGTCCAACAGTCCCAAAAAAGATCGGCCTTCTACCCATAGTGTCATCATAGGACGATCTTGTAATTCTAAAGAAAGATAGGCAAAGCGAGACCCGGTAGACCCGAGCCCACTATTACCTCTAGTCTTGTTATGGGATGGAAAATAGCTATGCAAACTGGGCAGTAGTAACAACTGAGCTATCCTATCTCCTGGGGAAATAGCCGTAATTCCTTTTGGAGAGGAGGCCAATATTTTGACCTTCCCCGTATAGTCTGCATCTACGACTCCTGGAACGATCTGTAATCCCCTCAGAGCTGAGGATGATCATCCTAAAAGTAAGCCTACAGTGTCTTTGGGCAATGGTCCTGAAAAATCAGACTCTATAGGCTGCACTCCCATTTGCGGTGTCAGCACGATTCTAATGGTGGCACTGAGGTCCAGTCCTGCAGAACCCGGAGTGGCCCTCCTTGGTTCCGAGGGGCTTGCAGAGATGGACTCTGAATGGCCCCATATATTTGCGGGCCCTGGGGTCGTGGGCCCTTCTGCCCGTTTTTTGGACAGACACCACCATAGTTGTTACGTAGGGGACGTCCATTAATATCTCTGAAGGAGCGACATTCTTTTGCCCAATGATTCCCCTTCTTACATCTGGGACAAGGCCCAGGGCCCTGTCCGTGTTGTCCCGCACTGTTACTCCTCTGGGGGCACTGTCTTTTGAAGTGTCCAGACTTCCCACAAATAAAGCAGGTTTTGGCTCTCTCTATTCCTTTTGTAGCTTGTAGGACAGCAGCTGCTAATCCTGCATTGGACAAAGGGCCTCCTATTTCCCTGCATGCCTTCACCCATGCCTGCAATCCTTTAGCCTTCCATGGAGTGATAGCATTCCTACATTCCTTCGTACACTGCTCATAGACAAGCTGTTCTATCAATGGCATGGCTGTATCTGGGTCACCAAAAATCCTCTCTGCTGCCTCTATCATTCTTGCCACGAAGTCAGAAAATGGCTCCGTGGGCCCCTGAATGACCTTTGTTAGGTTTCCTGATACCTCTCCTCTGTTGGGCAGGGACCTCCATGCCTTTATGGCCATGGCGTTAATCTGGTTGTAAACTGGTATGGGATAACCTGTCTGATTTGCGGCCCATTGACCCTGACCCATTAACATGTCAAAGGACCAGGCATCTTGGCCATCAATTTGGTTGGCCCGAGCCTGGCTTTGAGCGTACTCAATATACAGGGCCTTCCAGTTCAAATACTGACCCATAGTTAAGCAGGCTTTGACTGTGCTCATCCAATCGGATGGGGTCATAGCACGCAAGGTTAGTCTTTCCAACAATGCCTGAGTAAAAGATGCATTAACCCCATACGCCTGGACGGACTCAGCCAAGGCCTTTAGTTGCTTAAACTCTAAAGGCTCATAAAATCTCTGCCGATTATCATCCTCAAAAATAGGAAAGGCCCCCGCTGCCTCCTTCCACGTCTGAGGGAAAAAAGAAGATCCCTTTTTCCCATCTTTTCTCCCCTCTTCCTGTTTCTTTCTTGAAAGAGTCATTGATCTCATTTCGGCTAGGAACTCCTTCAGCTCCTCGTCCCTTTTGTCTAACTTATCCTCTTCCTGTTTATCCTTGGCCTTACTGATGTTTCCCCGACCAAAATCACATCTTTTTTGTCTATACTTAGCAGCTCCTCTTTCCAGCTCTGCTTCTTCCTCAGAAGCTAACCCGGACTCATCTGAAGTTTCTAATTCTTTCAAAGAGGGGTAAATCCCTCTGGATCCCTCTACCCTTTTCTCCTTTTTATCCTTTTCAGGTCGTTTAGACCTGTCTTTGGCTATGCTAGCTTTTCCCTTTTCTTTATCTTTGTACCCCTTATCCTCTTTTTTCTCCTTAAAGGCCCTTTCCTCTTCTGACATGCTCTCCTGATGCTCTTGAAGCAATTTCTGTCCTGCTTTCACACCCTCAACACATCTTTTATCCTCCAAGCAGGCACGTATTATGCGCCAAAGAGGCCTCACCCCAGGTTTCACTGACCCTTCCTCAGCCTCCTTATCAAGCTCTCGACCCAATTTCTCCCATGAGCTAATGGTTAGAGACCCTGTGAGCGCAAACCATGGGGCTACTCGCTCTATCTCACGTAGAAATCCCTCTAGGATTCTTCTTTTTATATCAAGGTGTCGTTGCTCAAGGAGCTCTTGCAACGCACTCAAGAATTGGCTGGATTGAGTATTCCCCATGTTACTCACTTAGCTATGTGAGGTTTACACACGGGTGGACAGGTGGAGTGGCCTAACCCCGTCTGTCCTAATCAAAAATTGGGCTTATATTGTCCCGTTCCCTCAGGAACTTTCCCTTGGGCAAACTGCCGCTAGACTGCGGACTTCTGAACTGCCTCTTTTCTGAGGTCTTCTGAGGTGCCTCTTTACCGAGGTCTTTCTGAATCTGCAGATTTTCGAATCCTCTCTTTCTGAGGACCTTTTATCCCATTTGATCAGGGAACTTACCGGTACCGCCGCTTCTCAGGGTGAAGAGTTCTGAATTCGATAGAATTTCTCCTCGGGTCCCCCGTTCTCAGATGCCTTCTTTTTTCTTTCTTCTGTCCCGGATTTCTTCTTTCTTCTTTCTTCTTTCTTCTTTCTTCTTTTCTTCTTTTTCTTCTTTTCTTCTTTTCTTCTACCCGGGTTTCGGCACCACTTTGTCGCGCCCCGCTTGTCCAGCAAGGAAGACGCGACAAACCGGATTCTTCTCAACAGCCTTTATTGGAAGCGCTCTTTTAGGTTTCTGGGAGAGACTGACTGGAATGCTCAGAATGGGCTACTTATATACCCCCAGCCCTGGGCGTGGCAAAGCACATGGAGGTGTCCGATTGGTCAATTTGCAATGACTCATTAGCATACTCATTAGCATACCCCGCACCGGGCGGGGTGATTGGCCAGGTTCGTGGTACCCTAGTCGTACCTTATTTGCATGCCCCGTTTGGGAGGGGCTGGAGTCAAGTTCCTAAATGCACTGCGCATGCGCAGTGTACTGCGCATGCGCAGTGCACTGATGGTTTTCCCTGAAAGCCTTGAGTTAGCCGCCATCTTGGAGTCACCTCAGCGGCTGACGGGCGAATGTCAGCCCATCAGCCGCTTTTGAGGTTGCGGCGCTGCTTCTCTCGGCTGGCAGCCACAGCCGCTTTTAGTCTGTGGCGCCGAGAGAAAAAACGGGCAGCCGCCTTGAGTCGGCGGCTGCACCGTAAGAAAAAACAGGTAGCTGCTTTGAAGTGGCGGCAGTTCCACCGCTTTTAGCAGCTTTGAATCGGCCCGCTTTTCAAGCTGACGTGACAGACCTGCGGTGCCTTCCAGCCGTCAGGTCTGTCAGGTCAGCTTCCTACATGGAGCCTGCCTTTCCAGTTATCTTGCTTGTGTCTGAACTCCTCAGGGTCCAGATGTCTCTGTGATCTTTTAATCCTGAGCTCCAGTTGCTCTGAGTACAGTGGCTCCTCTAGGATATCCCAGGATATGGTATCTCCATGGTGGCAGACCAGCTAGGTGTCCGCTTCTCTGGGTGCTGTGTCTCCTCTAGGATGTCTCGGTATCTGGTGTCCACACAGGGGCAGACCAGGTAGGTGTCTGCTCCAGGCAGCAGGCCCAGGCAAGGAACGAAAGGGGAGTGGTATTCCACAGGGGTGGGGTTTGGGTGTCTGCTGCTCTGGGTTCAGTGGTCCCTCTAGGATGTCTCAGGATCCAGTGTCCATACAGGAGCAGACCTGGAGGGTGTCTGCTGAAGGCACCAGGCCCAGGCATGGGACAGAAGGGGAGTGGTATTCCACAGAGGCAGAGTTTGGGTGTCTGCTGGAACCTGAGCTGCCTGCACCCAGCTATGGGTCTGGGACGGGTGTAGGGCAGTGTGTGAGTGTTCTTACCTGCTGCTCTAGGTTCAGTGGTCCCTCTAGGATGTCTTGGGATCCAGTATCCACACAGGCACAGACCAGGCGGGTGTCTGCTGAAGGCAGCAGGCCTCGTGTACAGATTCTTGGCATGCAATTCATACCATGTAAATGGAGACAAACATGACTAATTGACACACAATTCTTGTAACTATAATGAGTTGTTATGAATGTAATTTCTATGTGTACAATCTCAACCATGCAAGTTAGAACCATGTAAACCAGGGACATGTAAATGAAGGTAGTCCTAGTTGATCAGATGCAGCCAAGTTCAAAGGTTTGAGTGACTCAACACCAGGCAGATGCTCTGTGCTGTCAGTTAGAGTACTCTGCCTAGCAGTTTTGAATATCTGGATTATGTAGATGAAAAATCATGAAAGGTATCCACCTCCATTTTCTAGTCTCTTATTAATAGTCTTCCATCCACAGAGTTACATTTCCTGCCCTACCTCTCAATTTGCCCCCAGATTATACAGAAATACAACACTGCTCATCTGTGATGAATCTATCCTGGGATGAAGGAAACATGTGTCAGCCAAGGATGCCTATAAATGCTAGACCTGCTCTACTCTGCCAAATATTCTGTGTGGCCCCTCAATTTTGATAAGTCAGTTCAGCTTCCCTAGTAAGGGGCCTGCTTCCAGATCTTTCTTTCCATCCTCAGTCTATCTTTCTTCCAAACCAGTCTACCAGATCCTGCCTTCCTTATCCTGACAGCTTTGTAACTGTCAACCACTGCCTAAAAGCTTCTTAGTGCAAAATTCTTTGTTTTCTGTCACTTTCCTCATACTCTGAAATTCATCTTTTACATGTGGATGAAAGGGTAGTTCCCCACTTAATCATACCCTTTCCTTTCTTTTATTTTGTATGTCCACTCCACTTCTTTCCTGATAGTGGACAGAGACCGGGTCCAGGAAGCTCAGCAGCCCATTCTTTTACAAGCATCTTTTCTTCTTCAGGATTCAAATAGCGTGCAAAATAGACAATCCTCAAAGTCACTGATGGAACAAGACATGGAGAAGATCATCAAAACCTTCCACCAGAACTCTGGGAAGGAAGGAGACCCTTATACTCTATCCAACAGGATTCCAAACAGCTGGTGAATAGGACATGCTAAACTTCCTTGAGGTAAGGCTTAACTAGTGAGGGAGGAAGATGCCTAAAAACTTCTCTCTAGATTCCTGCAGCAGCTTGCCACTTTTGTGGCCTCTCCTCAGGCCAGTTGGCAAGCCTGGTGGCTTCTTCAGGATTGAGCTACAACTGCCCATTTATGCCTGGTGTCTGCCTGCCTAAAGGACTAGTCTGCAGCTGCTGGGTCATATTTGGTGCTTGGTAAGGGAATGAACTGCTGAGAAAGCAGATCGAGCTCACCCCCAAAGAACTATTGCTGAACAGGTACACTTCCCCTATATCCTAATAACTTCTCTTCTACTACCTCTGCTGGGTGGTGGGCTAGAAGAGAGATTGAATACTTATTACAAGTAGGTTGCAAAAAATTTATGCCTATAAGCATCTACTCCACCATGAGCACTCAGTCCATCATTTTAAATTTCAAATTGATTCCCTAGATTTTCCATATCACTCAGTGTTCTCTAGTTCTCTTCTGTGCCCATGGCCAGCACTAACAGATGTCTCTCTTCTAACTACAGAAAGGAAGAAAGGATGAGAAAGCCATGAGTTACATGGTGGATGACCTCAACACAAATAAAGATAAACACTTAAGCTTTGAAGAAATTTGGGCCCTCATATAATGGCTAGGGTACTGATTAATACACATAAGGAGAGTCACACGAATGCTTCCTCATGTGCCTGGCTGGGGTCCCAGCCATGGGCAAGACTCAGAAATGATAGCCATGGGCACTGCCAAAGCAGCTAATCAGAAGACCAAACCACTTTGCACTTGTCCAACCAGAACTACAAAAAATGTTGTGTCACATAGGCATATTTGTTGAGCTGTGGGATGGGGGGAGCAATAGCCTTTTTCAGGCCAATGCCTTTCATGATGCTTCCGTATTCTAGACTTCTCCTTCTCAGTAGGATGAGCACTAGACAGGCCTGCTCTTGCTCACAGCTCAAGCTCCCTATTAAATCATAATGAAATGACAACCAGCCAACATGTCTGTCTGTCTCTGGAGATTCAACTGTGACTCTGTCCCATCTTGGATATGTGCCTACTGTTTGAGTGGAAGTTCCTGTATTTAGCCTGTAAATGTGGCCCTTGGCACTGCAGAAACAAAGGCAGCTGACTTCCCCTCAATATGGCAGCCATTTTCAACCTTGTCCCAGTCCTTTCTTCACTGATCTCCTCCAACAATTCTCCTACTACACTAATCCTCTAAAGGTTTTTCTGAACTAGGTTCAGGCAGTGCTGTATGGTGAGGAATCCTTGACCTCTAGCAGTGTGAACAATGGAGTGTGAGTGACTACTAATCCATGTTTTAGTCCATACTGCCTTTCCATGTGACACAATAGTTACTCTAGAATATGGTATTTTTATCTGAGAAATGAGGTAGATATGTTTCTCTTCCCAAGAACTCTGCAAAGCTGGTAATAGGACTAATTGGCAATATCTGTGAAGATCTTTATGAAGTGTAAATCCAAGTGGCTCTCTTAGGAGGCTGGAGTTGTTGCAAAGCCTTCTGTGCTTCCCTTAGGGAGCTCCTAGAATAAAGGACCCTTGAGTCAATGGCTCAGAATTGTCCCAACTAATCACCTCTGAAGAATTGTGGATTTGGGTTCTCTTAAAGAGAATAGGTTGGAGAATTCTCTCCACTATTTTCATTTGAACCTCATGGAGTATCTCCCCCCTGAGAAGATAGAATAACTAAACAACAAGCACATTCATGCCCACAAACCCCTGAGGACCCTCAGCTGTCCCAATCAACAGATGAGGGCTTAGTTGGCTTGATCCACCTTGCCTGGCATTTCCATCCTTCAGCCCTAGTCTTCAGAAGCTGGTCCTCCCTCAACAGCTACCACCTCCTCCAGACTTTGTTCTCTCTGATTTTAGGGGCTAGCCCTTCCCTGGGAATACAGCAATGTGGCTGTAGTTTCCCAAAAAGGAAGTAACAAGCATTGATCAGAAACAAAAGAGATGTGATACAAGGTTTAAAGATACAATATACAAGGTTTAAAGCTGACTCTGACTAAAGCAACAAATGGAACTCAGATAAAACTAGGACAGGGCTGAGAATACCTGGAAATCTACCCTGTGAAAAAACCCAGGTTTCTCATCCCTGGGAAAGAACCAGATAGCTACAGACTCCTACAGCTCCTTCTTAAAAGCAGCCTTCAATAATCCTTACCATCCTTTGACTAGAGAGGTCTATGGATTGTGTCCCTAACCCCAAGGAAAGTCAAGCCTGTGGGGATGGGTCTACTCCACTTGTCTGAAGTCTGTAGTGTCAGCTCACTCTCAACTACCATCCCCTTTTCCTTTCTACAAGGGCTGGATTCTGGGAAAGAAATAAAAGATTATAATCCCAGAAAATGGTTCACTATGTGTCCTCATTAGGACTTCAGATCCTGTAGCCATCACATATGTTCACCATCCATGCCTCCCCAAATATAATACTGCTTCCTTAAAACTCTTCAGCCCTATTCCCCACCTCTGCACTTTGTCAGAGAGGTTCACACATACAGCTTTCCAACACTGAATTTCAGACCATTAAGGTGTACGCTCAGATCTAGCATGCTTAAAGATTCTGTCTACTTGTTGGGTCACTGACAGCTACTCTGGATTACTTAGTGATGCGCTCTAGCACACTCCAAGGCTAGTCTCACCATGACCTCGATCCTCACATCCTGATGTGTTCATCAAGAAGCACATTTAGTGAGCTCCAGCCTCAACAGATGTAGGGAAATCCAGATTAAGGTTTTTTGGATACATATGTATCAAGGAAGCCAGGAATTGTTGCTGACAATGGTAGATGTTACTTTTTTGCCTTTTTTAAACATGTGGCAATGTTCTTACATGTGAAATTTTAATGTCACTTTACTCTTGTTTTTATTTTTTGGATTTCCTTCATTTATTTCCATTTTAATCAAATATTATCCCATTTTATCTTCATTTTGTGCTAGATATGGCAGAATCCTGTAACATCAGCTGCATGAAAGACTGAGGGAAGAGGATCATGAGTTCAAGATCAGCCTAGACAACTTAGTAAGACCCTGTCATAAAATAACATTATCCTAGAAAGACTCCCGGTGGTGGGACCAGGACACTGATGGAGTCACAAAACCCTGGACCTACATCTGTCCTGGTTCAAGGTATGCTGTGACAATGTTGGCTCAGAGCTTGTCCAAGTAGCCAACCAATGACTGGTGTAACATGAGGCCCAAGCCACAAAAGCCCTTGCTGGACACTGTCTGGTTGTCCAAGAACCAGAAGCTGGATGGCTCAGAGATCTAGCTTAGAACAAAACACAACTGACAAAAATAAAGTCAATGAAATGACTCCTAATGATATTCTGCTATGCTTATGGTGCCCAGCCCAATCACCATCAGAGAAGTCTCTTCATGCAGCTGATAAATGAAACAGAGAGTCTTAACCAAACATTACACGAAGTTTGGAAGCCATTCGGAAGTCAGGGAGGAAGGATCATAGGGGCCAGAGTGATTGAGAACACCAGGAGGAAAACAGCCCAATGACACCAACTATGTAGAGTTCATAGGAGATCACAGAGACTGAAGCAACAATCACAAGCCTGCATGGGTCTGCACTAGGTCCTCTGTATATGTTATGGTTGTCTAGCTTGGTATTTTTGTGGGACTCCTACAGTGGAAGTGGGGGTATCTCTGACTCTTCTGCCCAGTCTTGTAATCCTTTTCTTCCTACTGGGTTTCTTTTGTCTGGTCTTGATATGAGGGTTTGTGCCTACTCTTATTGCATCTTGTTATGAAGCTGATATCACTGGGAAGCCTGCTCATTTCTGAAGGGAAACAGAGAAGCAGTATGTCTAAGAGAGAAAAATTGGGGTGGGGGGAGGGTTGCTAATAAGAGTGGAAAAAAGGAAGACTGTGGTCAGGGTATATTACATGAGAGAAAAAATAAGTAAAAATAAATAACATTACAAAAAATTAAATTAAATTGACATAGAATGTAGTCCATTTAGATTCTTTCCCAGGTATCAGAAAGTAAGGAATCACAGGTAACTGAGTAAAGCTTGGAGCAGGAGAAGAGGCTTTTCTCGGAGAGAAGCACACAAACTGGTTGTCCAGTGTTAAAATATCAGCCCTGAAAACATACATACAGGTAGCAGTATATGGACTAAATACGTTATATTTAGGTATATATGTGTGTACATGTATGTATACATATAGATATATATTTATCCAATAGAGATTAGATTTTTTTGAAAAAATAGGAAGCCACAAAAGAGCAGGGAAAGTTATATAATAGAGTTTAGAGGGAGAAAATGAACGGAAGAAATATTACAATTAAACTATAATCCCTAAATAATAAATTAAAATAAACAATAATAATGGACAATTATCTTATTTTTGGTGGTCACTTCTGAACCACAGATTCCCTTATTTATTTTATCTTCTCAATTCTATTATGTCCTTCGTGTTTATACACTGCATTGAGTGTTCTTTCTTTTTGTGGACTATATTCTTCATGTGTTTAGCTCTGACTGAGACATCAAGTGATACAATTAGACTTCACCAATGAACTTCTCTGTCTCTGTCTCTGCCTTTCTCTGTGTCTCTGTCTCTCTCTACCTCATACACCACATGATTTATGTCTTTACATTGGGGAAGAGATGAATTTTCAGTTTTCATACAGCTTTCCACCTTCTCCATGCTTCTTTCCCATAAAATGTGCACCACTAAAGGGAACAATGCTGATTGGAACATCACTGTCAAGAATAAGGCCATCAAGGGTCCAGTGAGTGAGATTCTGAAAGAAGCATTGCATAAATATTGTACATAGATGTGCCAGGTATCTGTTGGAAGGAGGACAAATCATGGCACTGCCTGTGGTTACAGGAATCTATAGTAATTGCTGTTCACAAGTAGTGGCAGAGTGTCTCTGGTAATGATGTTGTCTGGGAATATGGCACTAGCCTCTGTTACTGGCAGGCTGTTCACTCAGAAACAGTTATAGATACATTATTTGACAAGGAAAAGCATGCTTTGGCTGTGTTGATTTCTGCCACATGACCAGTATTTATATGAATTTCTTTAAATTAAACCCATGGATCTGAGGAAAGTAAAATCAATTTACTCACATGATCATAAGGATTTTGCCCACCACAAACTGATTTTCATTCATAGTCACATAAACACAAGTTATCTACACTTGCTCTTTCCAGGCCTTGATCATCTTACTATTAACTACTACTTGTGTCAGATACCTAACTACCCCATCAAACAAGATATAAATAGACTACTTGAAGCTCTGCTCTTTGGAAAGGAAGAAACAAGAACATTACTCAGGGGATAGTGCATAAAAATAACACCCAGAAGCACACAGGGTGACTAAAGAACAGAGAGAAGCTCACTGATCTGGTAAATAAATGATGGAAGTAAGTGGGAACCAGCAGAAGATACTGCTTTGGGATAATTTACTGCATTGTGCTATAAAAGAGAATGTCTTACCAAAGATGTAAAGCAGAGGCTTACTTAAGGATTTAAGTGTTATCTACAGTGTCTGACTCACATGTGACCTTAGCTGAGTTGGTATCTTAATCAGAGTTTACTGCTGTCAACAGACAACCACAGTAACTCTTATAAAGAACAACATTCAGTTGGGGCTGGCTTACACGTTCAGAGGTTCAGTCCATTATCATTATAGTGGGAAGCATGGTCATGTCTGTTGAGTATCCAAGGACGGGAAAGGGAGGCTGGGGTCCTTTGTTCCAACCTAGGACAGGCATGGTTTCCGTAAGTTTTCCCAGCCTTCCCTTTTGAAAAAAAGGATGGTGAGGCCTCCCTTCTTTTAGGGGCAAGGGTCTCGGTATGCTCTCTTACCCGTCATTGACTATCCGGCTTAGTGCGTAAGTTAGGGGTTAATCCTCGTCAGTCTTGATGACAGAGGTTTCAGAGTCCCCTACTTCCAGCCTATAATAATGGACCTGTATGGGTTTCATTTAAATAGCATCTATCTGTTGCCGTACAAAAGCCATTAGTCTGTTGAACAGCATAAACCCGAGAGACAAGAGACTTAATGCCTAAATAGTCGGTATAACAGCAACACTCTTTTTTAAGGCAACACACAGAAATACAGAACTGATTATAGCTTTGATCTTAACAAAACAAGTAAGGAAATTCCCTGTCCCTGCTCAGTCAATCTCAAACCCCAAAAACAACTATAACAACTGTGGTACTGGGTTTAAACAATGTACCCCACTAAATCATAAGTCAGAGAATCAAGAGTCCAATAGAGCCACCCTGGAGATTCAGGTGGTGATGTCTCTTCAGCATTGAGAACTTCTCAGGTCAGGTTTGCTCGTTGATCTGTTCCAGTTGTGAAGCATCTTCATGTTTCCTTCATATTTCCTGCAAAGAAAAAAATATGCTTCTCAAGGGGTTTCTCCTCCCTGGATTTGTTATTGTTGTCTATTTGTTTAATCAGTCTCTCTGACAGCCAACGTACAGCATCTGCAGTTTGGGAATATATGCAAACAGAACCTCTTCCCCAGATAAGCACTGGATCTGGCCCATTCCAAGTTCCAGTTAATGGGTCTTTCCAGAGGACTGTTGCAAAATTCTTTTTGGTATCAGGATGCCAGAATCCTCTTTTAGGATTTTTATATTTGTGATCAGTAGGGTACAATGGAAGTAACAATAGTTGAGCTATCCTCCTTCCTGTAGGAATAGTAACTATATTCTGAATTGCCTGGGCCATTACCTTAATCTCACCTTGATAATCATTGTCTATAACTTCAGGAAAAATTTGTAGTCCTGGCACAGTAGCACTGCTTCTTCCCACTATCAGGCCAAACACATTTGGATAGAGTGGTCCAAACACTCCAGTGGGTAAGGCCTGAGGTCCCATTTCTGGGGTTAATACTGTGTGGGTGGCAGAACTGAGGTCCAGTCCTGTGCTTTCTGGTGTTGCTCGACTAAGTTCAGAAAGGGATTGGTGTTTGTCGGTATGACACTGACTGCTCCATAAGCCTGTTTTGGCTTGCGTTGGGTCGGGGCCTGGAGCTGGCCCCTGTTTCTGTTTCCCTGATTATGGGAAAGGGTGTTTCCTTGTGCGTCTCTTTTGGACCCACATTCACTAGCCCAATGCCTTCCACATTTGCAACGTGGGCAGAGCCCAGGCTGTTTGCTCTCTGGGTTAACTCATTTTCTGCCTTGCAATCTCTTGCAAAGTGTCTAGGCTTGCCACATTTAAAACAGGCCTTTTTATCTCTTATTGCCAAAAATTCTCTTACTGATTGTCCTTGCATGGCAGCTGCCAAAGCTAAGCCCTGTTGGTAGGAGGGACCTATGTCAGAACAGAGTCTGATATACCCTGTAAGATCTGTCTTTTTCCTGTAGGGTCTAATGGCCGCTTGGCAGGCAGAATTGACATTTTCATATGCAAGTTGTTTCACATAGTCTACACCTGCCTCTGCATTACCAAAAATCCTCCCTGCTGTTGTCATTAATTGATGAACAAAGTCAGAAAATCGTTCATCAGGCCCTTGCCTGATTGTTGTTAAAGATGTACCAGGGTCTCCCTTTACTGGGAGTTTACGCCAAGCCTTCATAGCTGCATTTTGAATTTGAGCATATAAACCTGGATCATATTGCATCTGGTTATCACTAGAAGCAAATTGCCCTTCTCCTACTAAGGCATCAAAGGACCAACCATTGCCTGCCTGAATGTTTCTACTAGCTGTCTCTTTACAATTCTCATGATACTCTGATTTCCAAATAAGATAGTCATCACCACTAAGAACTGCTCTCACTAACATATTCCAATCACTAGGAGTCAGCCACTCCTCTGCCAGAGACTCTAAAACTGCAAGAGTAAAGGGAGCAGTGGCACCATATTGAGATACGGCATTTTTTAATTCTTTAATAATTTGAAAATTAAACCCTGTGTAATGTCTCCAAGCAACCCCTTGAGCATCTCTGGTCTCTGATATAGGGAAAGCCTTAGCATCTCCCTCCTCTGGCTGATCTGTAGCTGAACTAAAGCTAGAGGATAGGGACTGCCTTTGGACACTGTGTTGAGGAACATAAAAATCCAGGGAATTTTCACAGTTGGCCTCTCGAGACCTCTTCCCTGTCCTTATTTTTTGTAGTTGATTAATTAAGTCCTAATACTCTTTTTCTAGCTCTATTTGTTGTTTAAGAATAGAAATTTTATCCTGTAACTCCTTTCTGGGATCTACAACCACTGTCTACACAATGGGAGCCTCTGGAAGTCGATATTTCTTTTTATTTTGAACCTGAAAGACAGCATTTAAACAACTTAACAAAAGCAGGCAATTAACACATGTGAGCAGCAAACAACAAAACAAAAACAGAGAGTTAAGTTCAGGCTGACTTATTTCTTGCCCCATTTTCATTATACCTTTCTCGACTCGGCAGATTCCTGCAGCAATCAGCAGATCCTTCTAACGTCCTAACTGGGTCTCTAGTTCCTAACATCCTAATGTTCCTAACGTCCTTCACTGGGTCTCTGGTTCCTTCTGTCCCACATTGGGCGCCAAAAATGTTGCAACCGGCTCCGCTCTACCTGGCTTGAGACAAAAGACTTAACAAGCCTGAATAGTTACTATGTTGCGGCCTGCTCCGCTCTGCCTGGCTTCAAACTGCCACTCCGGTCCTCGGGTCAGGGTCTAGAGGGAGAGAGAGTGAGGATGAGGAGAAAAGATGCAAGGAATGGAGACAAGACAGAGGTTCTGATCAAGTCTCTGATCAAGTCTCTTTATTTGAAGGGAAATCTAGGGTATTTATACACTTTTGCCATGCCCCTTGTAGGTGTGTGGATATGACGTAAGCCTTGGAGGCATGGCTAGCATGTGGATAGCTGCTTTCTAGCCGCTTTCTGCTAAAGGTCGGCTCCCAACACATGTCCAGGCAGGCATGGCACTGGAGAAGCTGAGAGTTCTACCTCTTGTTCTAAAAGCAGCTAGGAGAATATTGATTCCCATATGCTTAGGAGGAGGTGTGGGACCATGAAAGATAGCATGGTCCCTGGTTGAGCTAAGGCTAAAAGCCCCGGAGATCCTGAAGGGATGGTAGAAGCTTTGCCTGCTCCTGGGCACCAGGCCCCTGTCACTAGCCACAGCCCCATATACATTTGTGGCCAGTAGTCATATAAGCATAATTCCCCAACCCCCTCCACATGTAGAGGATGTGACCTATGGTCACATGGGCTCAAGACAGATCTCCATGCTAATGAAGTATGTAGAGACCTGGGGGACTTAGCCAATAAGCTTCCCTTCCCATACATTTCTCCTTGCAAAAGGTATTTAATCTCAGGCCCACCCCAAGAAGGGGGGTATTATTTTACAATCCACTTTCCACCATGACAATAAATGCCTTAAAACCATGGACTGCCTCTGTTTGTTGGGATCAGCTGTGGGGAGCTATGGAGAAGGCCTTTGCCTACAGAGCCTCTGTCTAATCTCCCATAGAAGGCCTCTCTTCACTCCAGCCATGACCACCGCCAAGCCCAAGCCCAAGCCCAACTCCAAGTCTACCTGCAATCAAGCCAAGAACTCTCCTTGAGGTACCAGCTGGAGTCCCCCCTTCCCCAACCCATCCCCCAGGCAACAACCAGCCTTTGGGAACCACCCTGTTCTCATCTCTTCCAAGGCTCCAAGTGGTGCCTGGGTGTCCAAGAGCCTGAGAACCAGATGGCCTTGGCTTCTTTGCAGGCCTGGGGTCTCCCTAAACCAGCTCTGGCTGTTCCATGCCTCAGACTTCACTTTCCTACCCCCTAAACAGTGTCCCAGAGCTTCTCTACAGTCCAACACCTGCCCATCAATGGCGTGGGACAAACACAGTCTGTCTCCTTGCATTCTGCCTCCCTAAGCAGCAGTGCCATGTAGTAGAGCAGATGCAGGACCCAAAACACTACCAAAAATGTCTTAAAGCACACACCTACAATGACACACTTCCTCCAACAAGGCCACACCTCCAAATACTACCACTCCCTGGGCCAAGCATATTAAAACTACCACAGTTGGTTTGCCCTCTTTAGCATGAATTGGAACAAACTTATCATCTTTAACCTAAGTCTATGTTGATATTGAAAATTGCTAACTATAGCATATTTAAATCCTTATCAATCTGTTAACACTAATGCCCATGAAAAGAGAGACTCAGCCTTCATTCCACCTGTCATCATGGGTGTCTTCCATCTGTTCTCTTGTACGAGCAAGCCTTGTACTCTTCCTCAACACCTCATAACAGCTGCCACTAGTTGACCACTAACACAGACAACAGTAAACTCATACAGGGAAGTGAAGACTGTTGGCTAAGAAGAAGCAGAGTCTGCCAGAGCCACATAGGTGTGGCCATACTACTGGCAAAGACAACAATAACAACACAGCAAGAGCTGAGGGCTTACCACATGTCAGACACTGGTTTTAACACATCACACAGGGTGATCAGGGTGATGCAGTCAACCCTACAACCTATGAGATGCATAATACTGTTATCCCTAGTACAGATGTTCAGGGGAAAGCTAAGAAACACACAGAGAGAAGGGAATCTATCTATAGGGCCTGGAAAATAACTCCAAATTTTACTCAGATGGTATATGAAGGAATAATTTTTAAATAGCATGAAATCATGAAACATCTCAACAATTTAGTCCTGTAATTAGTTTTCGTGTAGATCAGGGAAGGGCTTAGAGAAATGGAGACTGTGTAGAAGAAAGGAAAAACAAGTAGCTCTACTCATCGAAAGGTGGGAATCCATGGGAATACCAAGAACAGCAGCACTTCATCTGCACTAAGGGAGCCTAGACAGCTCCAGTTCATGTTTACAGAAGCTCAGCATTTCCTTTGGGTTACTTACCTCCTTCAACAGAGCAGAGGAAAGATCAAAACACATAAACCTGTCCTCAGTATCCAACATGGAGGACCTGTGGTTAGCAGGACCCCTTGGAAAAAGAGTATCTGGGAGACTCTGGCCTGGAGCCAGGTCCTCCTATTGAAGGAGACAAGAAACCCCAAACTTGACCCTGCTTCTCTGCCACTGGGGAATAGAGAGAACCCCTTCACTCTTTACACAAATGATTTGACAACAAAGACAAGGAAATGAAGGCTACTGACTGCTTTGAAAGGCCAAAAACTTTTGCTCTAAAGTATGAGAGCTTCATACTATATAGTTCAGTGTGTAGCCTGTGTGAGGTTTTAGGTTCAATCCACAGGGAAAAATAAAAATTAATGAGATGATGGGGAGAGACAAAGAGAGAGAGAGAGAGGGTTTAATATTTGTTTTTACTAAAATAAGAGCAACAAAAGCATATAAAATAAGATAAAGCTTTATTTTATCAAAACTTTAACAGTACAATCTCTACATTATATACCTTTTATTTGTTTCTCCTCTTTCCCTCTTACTCTCCCATTTTTTTTCAGAACAACACAGAGAAAAATAAGGCTTCATGTGCTGACAACAAATGATAAATGTAGGAGGATTTCAGAGCCCAGCAGGATGCATCCAAGCAAAGGCAGGCCACAGTACTGGGCAACAAGTGTTGGCAGTCTGCCTTGCTGCTGGAGGAGCATGTGGTCCTGGCACTCAGAGTGTTCTATGGAAACAATGGCACAGGACTTCAGAGACATGGCACCTGTTATGGACAAGTCACCACAGCCAGCTCTGAGCTCCAACCAAGAAGTATCAGTGCTGAGAATAATGGCAGGATAGGACACTGGATAGCAAGGCTTCCACAGAGGGATGATGGCAAACTTTTAGAAAAGGACAGGGGCCTTTAACTTGTTCCTCCATTTCTCCAACAAACATCTATAATATCTATTAACATTTAAACACAGATTGGGAGCTGACACAGGCTACCCAGTGGCAAAGAAAATTCTGCTGCAGGCCTGGAAAAAACTCACAATCCAGAAGAGGACCTATATGTTTGCAAGGGAGCATTCACATAGGAACAGGTGAATATGGGAGCAGAGGAGGTGAGGGCACTCTCCCTGGGCCACAGATGAGCACTGGAAACTCCAGAGCATAGGTACCAGGCAGAGGGGCAGACAACTAGGGAAGGAGGTATGACAAGAACCAGCCAAATTACCTCACCTGGCTAAGTAGACAAGTACCCAGGAGAGAGGAGGCTTGACTCAGACTCAAGGGACTGTAAGTGCAAGACTTGGGGGACACTGATAGATGTCACCAAGAGAAGACAAGGTCATTCCAACCAGGGAAATGAACAAGATAAAGTTTTTGAAATGAGAGGACAGAGATACTAATCCAAGGTGAGAGGTAAAGACAGACACCTAGCAGGAGGAAGCACATCCTCAGATAGGGCTAGGGTCTCCCTCAGTGCTTAAAGTGGGGCCATGTCTTGATAATGTTGTACAATGCCTGCCCAGGAGATAGAGTGTTTGACACATCACTGTGGCCCATTAGCAGGTAGTTGGGGGTCAGGTACCCGTTGACCACAGCACACTGGATCAAGTCCTGGGCTGCCTCCAGTGCAGCTGCATTGGGTGAGGAACCTGCAAAACACAGCCAAATCACTGATTATAAGATCCCAGGGTGCCCAGAGCAGGGCAGAACATGTTCCAAGACCCACTCAGCCTACCACTAAATAGCATATTTGATTTTTGGCAGCCACTCTATAGACACAGAGAACAGCAGATAACAATATTACATGTCTCAGTCCCAAAGTCTTCCTGACTCTAAATTCTTGGAAATATAAATAAAGTCCTGAACAATTCTAAATGTTTTCCTACAGTGAAAATGTGTCCTGGTAGTTCTCTATTGGGAATATTTTAGTACCTTAAGGACCATTCGGCAATGCCTAGAGATATACTTGATTGACAAAAGTGGGAAAAGAAAGAACATTTTTATTGTTGAGTTGGGAGAAGGCAATAGCCATACAAACCAGACTTCAAAGTACAGATCTGTGACAATGAGTTATCTCACCCAGAATGTCAGGAACAGCAAGATTTACAGGTCTTCCCCACAGAGCCAATGTTCAGCCTCTCCTCACCTGCTCTTAGCCTCTATCTAGGGCTCATCTTCAAACCAACCAGAAATGTGTAACAATAACCATACCTCACCTTTCCAGAGACTTAAAACGGCATCACTGTAGCTCTAATCAGAAGCTCTGAGTAAATGAATACTTTCAGTGCAGTCAAGGCAAATGCCTAAATCCCTGCTTTGGTGTATAAGGCTAAGTGATCTAGAATTGTTACTATGAGAACCAAAATAGGATACGCTACAAAGGGGAACTGAAATTACTCACAATGGCATTTTCCTTTGCTTCACTCATTCATTGTAGCAAGAAGATGGGGGGTGTGGGAGAGGGAGAAAGGGAGAGAGGAGGAAGAGAGGGACAGAGAGAGAATAAAAAGAGGGAAGACAGAGAGAGAGAGGGAGAGGGAGAGAGAGAGAAAGAGAGAGAGAGAGAGAGAGAGAGAGAGAGAGGGAGGGAGGGAGGGAGGGAGGGAGAGAGAGAGAGAGAGAGAGAGAGAGAGAGAGAGAGAGAGAGAGAGAGAAACTAAGATTTGTCTGTGTGTGATAAAATAGAGTACCTACTCTCTGGGATCTGAAGGTCACTTTCAACCACACTCATCCTAGACAAATGTAAATACAAAGCTTCAGCATAGGATGCTTTAAACAGTGTCTAAGCCTGATGTCTTTTCAGTCCAAATCAGACACTCTCCTCAAGTATCACACTAGGATCACAACTACCCAAAGGTTCCACTTACCTGTGAAGGTGCCCATGAAAGTAATACTCAAAGCGATGTCGTTGTAGCCGTCAGTTTTGGAGCCTTGGTTATTCCAGCCCACCCCTTCATAAACACCACCATCCTGGCCCACGAGGAAGCTGGAGATGCACAGGAGAGATGGAAATTAGCATGAAAGAGAGACTCTGGGACTGACACTTGCCTTCCTTCATCAAGTCACTCTTTTTTTTTTTTTTTTTTACTCAACTAAGCACCAAGTTTCAGAACAAATAGAAGAAAGTCGTTGTGAGTGAGTTAGTGAAAGTATCCAGGGAAATGGAGCTCTAGAGGGTCCCAGACTTAAAACATTTGCTCATCTCTGCAGGAGTAAATTGCCATAGTAACTGCTGTTAAAATATAAATGACGTACCAACTGACTCCCTGACTTTCCAAATGTCTAACCATTATTTCCCATAAAGTTGAACCTGCCAACCCCTCTTCCTTCTCCAGTCATACTCTTCCCTTGAAGTCCACTGTGTAATGTCCACTCACTCTCTTGTCTGTCAAATCCATCTCTGTGTCTCAGCCTCCTCAAGTTTGTGCTCCTTGGGGTGCTCTCCTGCATCTCTTCCTTCTCACTCTACCTACTTGCTCAGAACTAACCTATCCATTTCCTTGGCTTCTTCACCATCCATGAAAATGCACAACTAACATTTGGTGCCACCTCTCACCTTCTCTGGGGAAGCATTGGAGAAAAAAATCACCACCCACTGGCTTCAAACCCAGGCTTCAGCCCACTCACTTCATCCACTTGCCAGCCAAGGCTTGTCACCAGTGTCTCCCAGCCACCTCTCTGACATAGTCTTATAGTCATAGTTCATAGTCACTAGCCACTCACTTTCATGAACTCTTAAAAGTCTCTACTTCTCCCTGTGACATCTGTACCCTCTTAGCTCTATAAACATCTTGCCTTGTCTGGATTACCACAAATCTTAAATTCTCATTGCCCTCACCATTCTGTTCCCAAAGCATCATCCAAGGTACCTTTCTCAAATACAAATAATGTATAATCTTGCTCTTAGTTCTTTGTGCAGAATCTAAACTTTCAGTTAAAAGATAAATCATTCTTCAGGACATGGCTCTCTGCCTACCAGCCTCACCTATCACCACACCCAATGCTGGCATTTATGTGATCATAATCAATCTCTCAGATCCTCAAAGACACTATTCTTACCCTGGAATCCAGGCCTTCACCTGTATTTGAAGCACTCTTGCTGCTTCCTCCTCTGATTTGTTCCCACTCCTTCCTGGGGTCCCAGATAAGAATTTTCCCCTCTGAGGAACGAGTCCTTCATTCCTCTTCCTGCCTTCCTGCTCCATCATTTCTGTGTCCTTCACAATAGCACTTAATTCACCTTGTTGAGACTAGCATTGTGAGTTCTTTTTTTCCTCACTGAAGTCCGAATGCCAGGAGGGTAAGAGCCACCTGTGCTTCCTGCCACAGAGCACAGCCTAATGCTGTAATGTATGAGAGTGTTTCCTGAGTTCAGACCCTTTCAAGAATGGCAATAGGAGATTATAAATAAGAAGCCAAGAAAACGGTAACTAGAGCCTGAGTAGGAAAGGAAAGTCTTTATCCTCAGTTGAAAAAAGATTTCTAAATTCATATTTCATATTCACATCTCCATTGCAATTTGAGGGAACAACATCAGATTATCCTGAATGGCAAGACCTACCATCATTTGGTAAGTCCCGATAGACAATCAGAGATAATATTTTCTCCCATCTTTAAAGAGCTTCACTAAAGAGTATTGGTCATCTTAGAATATATCAAGTAACAAATGCAACTGAGGCAGGCACATTGCACACAAATGCCTGGTGAGAACAGCCAAGACTAAAATACAGCTCCAGAAGCTAATCCATGAATGTGCTCAGACAGTGGCTCCTTCTATTAACACTTGCAAAGACACCACATGAGTTAGCAGTGGCTTGTCCTTAGGCTTCCAGTTTAGTTTATTTGTAATGGGAAATGAGCTGAAGTGCTCCTGTGTCTTAGATGCAAGCTCTGGACACATCCTCCAGTGTTTTTGACCGTTTAGTGAAACATTTTGTTTTCTATGTGGGCCAGTCTTAAGTTACTGTCTTTTAGTTACTGTCTTTTAATGCAAATATTTTTAAGATTTATTTATTTAATGTATATGAGTACACTGTAGCTGTCTTCAGACACACCAGAAGAGGCCATCATATCCCATTCCAAATGGTTGTGAGTCACTATGTGGTTCCAGGGAGTTGAACTCAGGACCCCTGTGACAGCAGTCAGTGCTCTTAGCTGCAGAGCCATCTCTCCAGCCCCCAATGTAAGTGTTCTTAACCAACAAAATCCAATCACAGAATTTTGATATTCATTTAAATTACTTTATGTGAAAATGAAGGGAGGGAGGGAAGGAAGAGGGTAGGAGGAGAAGAGGGAAGTGGGAAAAGAGACAGACAGACAAACAAACAGACAGACAGACAGACACAGAGGATAAGGGAAGAAATCTGGGGAGAGGGAAAATACCCTCCCATTAGGTAACACATTTTTTATTATGGAATCACAGAACTTGGCACTATGAAATTATCAAAGATTTATCCAGTCTCTCTGTGTAGAAAAGACTCTCCCTCTGAGTGTTGAGAGTCTTAGATGCAAAGGACTGACACAATAACACCAGAAGGAGCAATCCAAGCAGAGGGCATCACCTGAGTCACAGTAGAAAGAGAGGCAGTGGACTTGGGTTAATCTCCTCTACAGGCTCCACAGTTTTGCACACTGTACTTTCCTCTAAATATCTCTTCAGAAGCCTTGGTATCTATAATGTTCATAAATTGTCTTTAATGGGTACACATTTTGAGGATATGCTTGGGGCTATGACTTCTCGTTATCTGTCTCCTAGCTAAGAGCATTCTGGATTAGGTAAGAAGTCATTATAATAAATACCTATAGATCTCCCATATGGTCATTAATCCATTAAAAATATCTGCCTTTCCCCCCAGTTGAGAGATTCTATTTCTCCCACTGAAGGAAAAAAAGCTCCTGTTTGGGGGGATGACTTACTTATACCCAATGTCACATGCACTTAGCCTGTCCATGAAGAAGGACTGGAGATCTCGGAGCAGCAGGCGGCACTCATCAGGCTGACTGCATGTTCTCCCAGCAGTGTGAAGGATGATGGCATACTTTGCAGGGAGAGTCATCTTGAGGCAGTGGGACTCTCTTGCCCCCCAAACAGACCGTGGAATTATGTGGGGACAATCTGTTGTAGGATAAAACAACAAAAACAACAAAACATAGAGGATTCATTTACCACCTCATGCCAACCACATGACTACTGAAGGCTGCTGTAATCCTCTGCTTGTTGAGATTTCCCAACCATCCTCAAACCTCTTCCCAATCCTGTCTGCGGTACTCTGGAATATACTGATCCAAGCAGAAAAGATAAAAGCTTTACTATGGAAGCCTGTTTGATAGACATTTCAAAGCCATTCTGCTTGTATAAAGCAATCCTAAATGTGGAGCCCAAGAAAAGGCTAATAGTTCATACTGTTTTAACCTCAAAAGCTTTAGGAAGTCCCTGACACACTGATTAGGTTCACTGGGCCTCTCCTGTCCTGTGTGTGTGTGTGTGTGTGTGTGTGTGTGTGTGTGTGTGTGTGTGTAGTGAGGAATGCTGAGACTAGCTGAGACACATTCCAACTTGTTGAACTACCTGCAAATTGTGCAATAAGCTCCACATTTGAGAGTGACCACCCAGACTGCAGTGGGCTTTGGTGACAGGCTTTCTCATAAGTAACCCCTCACCCATGCTCCTGTAATTAACCCCCAAAAACTTGTTGGTTCAGAGAGAAGGGGGATGGAGAGAGAGGGGGGAATGGAGGGAGAGAGGAAAAGGGAGAGAGAAAGAGGAAAAGGAAGAAGGATGGAGAGAGGGAAGAAGAGAGGTATAGAGGAAGGAAAGAAGAAAGGAGAGAAGGAAGGAAGGAAAGAAGGAAGGAAGGAAGGAAGGAAGGAAGGAAGGAAGGAAGTGAAAAGGAAGAAAACAAAAATCAAAGAAAGAAGTTTGGTTTGGGTTTGTGCTGGAGAGATGGCTCAGTGAGTAGTTGTTGCTCTTGCAGAGGGCCTGAGTTTGATTTCTAGTGTTCACATGGCAGCTCACAATCTTCTGTAATTCCAGTTCCAGGGTATCTGATGCCATCCTCTGACTTCCATGGGCACCAGGTTCAAACATGGTACACACATATATGTGTGTAGGCAAAACTCTCATACACAAACAAATGACTCTAGTAACTCATTGGTTTTAATGCTGTCACTGCTTGTTAACCCAAAGCAGCATCTAACTTGTTGTCGGAAATCTTTTTAGTTCCTCCTCTAATGTCATGGTAACAATGTCAAGTTTCTGTTATTTTCTGTATTTATAATGTGTAATTGTGAAAAAGAACTGTGAGGTAATGTGCCCGGTCCTTTTCTATGCCTATTTTCTTCCCTAACAATTCTGACTATATAACGCGCTGAGACTTTTACCTGTTCAATTTGTCCCTTATCTTTCTCTTCTCTCTGCACTGAAGCTCTATGACCTAAGGGTTCTTGTGCTTTGTTCCTTAGATCCAAGTTTTGCTAAGGAAACAAGTGTGGAGTGACTGCAGAAAGATTGTTCATGTAACACCACTCATCCTGATGAGGTACTGTCACCACAGCTAACTCAGAATGAGGTGGTCTGAGAGGGTCCTCTCAAGGCTTGCCAACACAAGTATTTCAGAAAGCTAGGTGACCACATGGCTCCTGAGAAAGATGTAAGAAAGCCTGAAGGATCACTCCTGGGTCTCACCTTTCTTCTGTATCCCTTTCTGTGGAGGGACCAGGCAGTCTTCACTTTTCACAAGAAGTGGCTGGATGTACTTGAATGACAAGTGGCCGTTCATCACAGCATGGGAAATCAGGGCCTTCATAGCTGACAGAGAAACAGGGCTGGGACTATGGCCTGGAAGAGAGTGGTTTACAGGTATCCCAGTCTGGCCTAGTGTCAGAGAACAACGGAAAGAAACTAGGGTACTCTGACAAACCTACACGGCTGCTAGAAGAAACCATCGGGACAGGTCAGAAAGACAAGCATCAAAGACCTGCTATAGCTGGGCTCTGGGTGGCTTAGGTTGAAGACCTCCCCAAAGATTTGCTACGACTTCACTTGTCCATACCCTCTATACACAAGAGAACTTTAAGGTGGCTATGCTCACTAAGCCCCCCTGCTCACACCAGCACTTCCCATCATTTTTCTCAGCACAAAGCTCTGACTCAGATACTATTAGCAACCCCCTTGTTCATGAAGAACAACATGGGATCTAAAGAGTACATGCTTCGCTGGGTGGTGGTGGCACACGCCTTTAATCCCAGCACTTGGGAGGCAGAGGCAGGCGGATTTCTGAGTTCAAGGCCAGCCTGATCTACAGGGTGAGTTCCAGGACAGCCAGGGCTACACAGAAAAACCCTGTCTCGAAAAACAAACAAAACAAAAAAGAGTACATGCTTCAAATCCCAAACCAACAAATAAATCTATAAATTGAACGGGCACCCTGGACCCAGCACTTTGTGGGAACCACCCACCTATTGGAAATGGAAAGTACAGACTCATGTTCTGACTCCTTCCCCGCAGTGTGTTACTTTGGGTTAACTGCTTCTCTGAAACCTGGGTCACACACTGTAGTAATAGGAATAATGGAATCTACCTGGATTATCCCAAAAGGTACTGAGTAGCAATGAGAAACTACAGAAATCAGCTAACAAACTCACAGACACGCTGATAGAACTATATATTAGGATTGAGGGGGTAGTAGGTTAGAATCAACAGACTTGGAAAAAAATGAAAGACTGTCAGTAGAGGCTGGGATGTTGCACTTCACTTTGAGCTTTTTGTTTCATTTTGTTTTGCTTGGATTTTTTGCTCTTTCTTTTTGAGAGACAAAGAGACAGAGAGGGGGTAGGGAGAGAGAGACAGAAACAGAGAGAAAGAAAGAGACGGAGAGGGGGGAGAGAGAGAGAACATGAAGTGGGAAAATCTGGGAGGAGTTTGGGGTAGGGGAAAGCATGGTCAAGATCTAGGAGACAAACCTATGGACATATTTCCTGAATGAGTTCATTGAGGTGGATGGCCCACCCTAACTTCAGACAGCACTATTCCATGGAAGGGATCCTGGACTGAACATAAGAGAAAATGGGGTGAGCCCCAGTGTCATCCTCCTGTTTCTAAGCATGTATGCAATGCCACCAGCCACTTCAAGCCCCTGATATGATGTCTCCCCTATTGTGATGAGTTATCCCCTTAAACTGTGAGCTAAAATAAACTCTTCTTTCTTTCCTTAAGTTGGTTTCATCTGTTATTTAGTTGCAGCAACAAGAAAATACCTAATACAGAGGCATCAAGGTGTTTTTCTCTTTTTTAATGGATAGAAAATCTAGCAGTGAAAAACAGACAGAGGGTCATCTGGCCACAGACCTGTCAGTCCTGGAGAAAAGGTGCAATAGCCACAAATACAGATATAACACACAAAGCACAGATCTACCTGAAGAACAGAGCAAGAACCTAGCAGATAGAAGCCCAGTGCAAAGAGCAGGAGGGTCTCACCTAGAGAAGCCTGGGAGCTCGAGAAAGAAATGTGGCAGAACATATGTAGCAGAGGTGCCTCTTGGTCTTCATGTGGGTCCCCAACAACTGGAGTGACTGACCCTGTTGCCTGCCTGTGGATCCTGTTCCCCTAACTGAGCTGTCCTCTCTGGCCTCAGTGATAGATAATGTACCCAGTCCTGCAGTGACTTGAGGTGCCAGGGTGAGTAGGTTCCCCTTCTCAGAGGTGAATGAGAGGAAAGGGGGAGAAGAGCCATGTGAGGAGGGCCTAGGAGGAGGAGGGACTGAAATTTGGATGTGAATAAATTAATTAATGGAAAAAATGGGAAATGTGACAGAGACATAGAAGGAAGCCAGAGCAGAAAGAAGAGCATCACACTGTGTATTCTAGAAACCAAGGGAGAAAAACATGCCAGGAGAAACTGAGAGGGCAGCAGGTCATCAAGGCAGAGCAGCAGAGATCTCTTGGAACAACTGTCAGCTGAGGTACCATTACCTTCCTTGGTGCCAAAGAAGGCAACACCTAAGGAGATGCTGTTGTAGCCCTGGTCATGAGAGCCTTGGACATTCCAACCAACACCTTCATACACTCTGCCATCATCCCCAACCAGGAAACTGTGGGCAGGGAAACACAAATTACTGACTGGCACTGACACATTCCTGAGAAAGAAAACCACCTACTTAGGTTGAGAAGGGAGCTTCACAAAAAGTATAGATTTCTCTGAGACCATAGAAATACCATGTATTCTCATCTTTAACATTGAAAAAGACCCACACACACATCTCATACTCCCTTCCTATACCCAAGTTTTATATAAATCATCCTAAATGCTGAGAAGGAAGAGGGGACCTTGTTCATCTGCAAAAACTACAATTGATCTAGCCACACAATACTTGTCTCCATGGATTCTAAACATCCTTAAAAATGGCTCTCCTACCTCCCACTGAAGACATACTGCCCACACAATCTCCACACAGCTTACTCATTTGTTTTCTCCCTGATAGACAATGTTCTATATAAACACACCATGTGAGACATGGACACAGTGGCAGGAAGTGTGTTTGAGGAGTGATCCCAGAAGCCACAGAGATGGAGCAAGAAGATAAAAGATCAAAGAGTGAAATTCAACAGCCTATGCCCCTGAAGTAGCTTGGGAGTAAACACCCAGCACTGATGGTGACTGCTGTTCACCCACCATGTCCTGCTGAAGAACTATGTATATACACTTTAAAACCATCCTTCAGAAGGCCTGGGATGATGAAGTTAACCACTAATTCCTGTCCTCCATGGATCGTTAACTCCCCTAAACCATAGAAGCCTTAGAGAAATCATGGTGTAGGAAAGCAGAGATGCTGTGGATGCCTGAGACCAGAAGCCATTACCAAGCTCCAGACTGTTGATAACTGGCCAGAGTCAGATAGGAGTCTCCTAGACTGGCTGTTGGGGTCATAGGTAGGATGATTGCCCAGTGAGATCAGAGACTATACCTATAGTGTGGTGAGACTACCTTGGACAGAGACAAGTTGAGCTAGTTTAGAATAGATGACTGTACCTCTGTGTGACACTGAGGAAATCAAACAACCTCCCTACCTTGGGGAAATGGTGATTCTTGTTCTGCCCTACTCAGACTGGTGGATGATGGAGGCACTTAGGTATAAGGAAGAATTCTGTAAACTGTGATGTGTCGGGTAAACCAAGATTTTCCAGAGGCATTCAAAGGAGCAGTTATGTCTTGATTTTCATTCTGCATCTCAGAGGCAGAAACCTCACAGAAAATTGTCGGTATTTCATGAAGATTTTGAAACTGTATTCACTACAAAATCTATAGAACCACAACCAAGAAGGCGAGGAAAACAGGTGAAACGACTACAAGAACCTTAACAGAGCAGCTCTGAGCACATGACTGGCCCAGCCACGTACTTATAAGCCACATCACACCAGCTGTTGTGGATGTGATAGGCCTGAAGTTCCCGAAGCTTCTGGCTACAGGCAGTTTTGTTGTGGCACTCTAGTCCAGGGATATGGTGTACGACAAGGACATCCACTGGCCTGCTCAGCTTGGAGCTGCAGCCAATTGCTTTTGCCCCCCATTCCTCACGAGAAACCATGATGAAGACATCTGTGGGGAGAGGATGGCATGTCAATCAGTGCATCCTACATTTGTTACCTAAGCTGCACATGTTGTCTGACTCATGCTGGTGAAAATGCCCCAGGAGAGATATCAGCAGCTGGCCATACCTTTTGAAGCTCATGTGTATACCTTACAGGCTCTCACCACCAATGCAGCTGAACTGGCCAGGGAGTCTGGGTATTTTGCTCTTCCCTCTCTGGAATCCCCATCATAAGTGTACTCCCATTAGGAAGTATGTCCATGCTATCCACTTATCCCCACCCAGTCCTCTAGCCTAATTTTGCACTCACTGACAATTCCTCTAAGACTTCTACACACCTCCTCCTCTGCCTAGAGGATCCCACTAGGCAGGGTCTTCATCTGCCCTTCACTCTCTGACCTGCTAAACTCAGAGATTGGCTCTCTACCCTATATAAGTGTTTCTCCCATTTTGATATCATTCCCTTATATCTCAAAAGTGTGAAAGAAAGAAAGAAAGAAAGAAAGAGAGAGAGAGAGAGAAAGAGAAAAGAAGAAAGAAAAGAAAAGAAGTTGAACTGTTGGCCAGAGCCCTTCTACAATTCAATACTACTCAACCTGTCCCGGTTGGCTATGAAAACTTACAATGCATTTCTGGCCACATAAGAAACCCTAGCAGATCCCTAGGTCTCCTCACCATCACGGCCCAGTATGCCTTTCTCAAAGAGCTGGGAGATGTTACCAAACAGTTGCTGCAGCCCTTCTGACACCTGAGTAGTCTGTGGGTTTTCCCAGGAGGAAACACCTGCAAAAAGAATGTTC
The DNA here is from genome assembly GCF_011762505.2 of Arvicanthis niloticus. NCBI lineage: Eukaryota > Metazoa > Chordata > Mammalia > Rodentia > Muridae > Arvicanthis > Arvicanthis niloticus. The sequence continues at coordinate 70,170,523 of NC_047661.1, read as the reverse complement.
CTGTTTTTATCTATCTTCAAAGAGTTCCAAAACCCTTTGATAATAATTGGAATAACAGAGCTCTAGCCAGAAATAGCTGCTCTCTCTACTACCTTTCTCTCTCCCTAAGTCCCTAAGCCTCCCCCAAGAAGTCCCTCTGGGTTGACCAGGAAACCCCCTCTAACAGAGGGTGGCATGTTTTTTTCTAATATTGTCTTCAGGAAATCCCTCAGGATGATACTTCATTGCTATAGGTAGGGAGTTGGGCATATTAAACAATTATAAGACATATATAAACATACAACTGGCAAAAATAACTGGGAAATATATTCAGGCACCTTAAAACCACAATGTTCTCATCTGTGTACATTTTGTGTATGTGATGCAATAAGAAGAAATAGTTAAAATGACCTTTCATGAATCAGGCCATTTTCTGCTCACTGCTAGGGTATTGGTCAAACCCATGCTCCTACTTGAAGGGCTGTGAGAGATGTCACCAGGCACTGCTTTACATTATTGCCCCAAAGGAACCTTGTTCTGTTTACAGGCATATATATATATATATATATATATATATATGTATATATATATATCTATATTTGTGTAAATGCTAATATTAACACAGATATAATCATTTCTCTCATTGATTGGTTCTTACTGCCAAGTGCTAAGTCAGTCATGTGTTACTTCATTTAATCCTCAAATTTAAGAGGAAAGCAATCTTTTTCTCAATCTTGATAGAGAACTTAAAGTTTAAAGAATTTAAGCACTTATTGAAAACTATTCCTTGGGGTAGGGCAAAGAGTTGACCCCAGGTCTATAAACTCCACAAAGCTCTTCTTACATCCCAAGGAAGAGTATGTATTTGGTCCAGAACCAGGGAAAACTTACCCCATGCTGGAAGAACCAAGACAGAGAAGACAAGAAGCCAGGACAGCATCCTCAGGTGGCCCCAGGACACCTAAACAGAGTATGATAAGAAATCCTAGGAGAGATACTGACAATTAACATGACTGTGCCAGCTACCAATGACATGTCACCTGACTGTATGGAACCTATCTACTGCCTTGCTGTAGGCCTTCTGAGGGCCGGCATCCTAGCACAAACTCCTAGCTACTCTATTTTACTGGTGCCTTCTCTCTCTCTCTCTCTCTCTCTCTCTCTCTCTCTCTCTCTCTCTCTCTTTTCTCTCTTTCTCTCTCTTTTTCTCTCTTTCTCTCTCTCTCTGTTTCTCTCTCCCCCATGTGTGTGTTTCTCTCCCCCCCCCAGTGTGTGTGTGTGTGTGTGTGTGTGTGTGTGTGTGTGGTTTGTGTAGATACTTGCACAGTAAGTCTTAAATAATCCTCACTCAAATTCTGTATATGCAGGGATAAAATCTTAGAATGGTTCAACTAAGAAATCCAAACTCACATGGAAGGGTCTAATGTAGACATTCTTTTTCCAGCTAGGAATAAGACCAGGTGAGATAAGCAGGATGTCAGAGTTGAGAGAGACCAGACCTGGTTCTGGAGCAGATGGCAACTGATCTGTTTTAAAACTGGTTTAGTAGAGTCTAATTCCTTCTGGGGATAGTTTTTAAAGATCACATTCAAACAGGAACAGCTGAAACTGGGGAATGGCTCAGTTTGCTAAAGTGTTTGCCAAGCAAGAATGATGGACTTCAAAATCGCAAAAAAAAAAAAAAAAAAAAAAAAAAAAAAAAAAAAACCCTGAGTGTGAGTGTGACTGTGAGTGTGCAAGTCAGTAATTCCAACACTGGGAGGGGGAGACAGGAGATCCCTGGAGCTCACTGTTCACTCAGCCTGGCCAAATCCATGAGCTCAGTCAGTCACTGAGAGGTCCTGTCTCAGAAACTACGATGAAAAGCAGTTGACAAAACACCCAACCTGACCTGGACCTCCTTCCACATGCACACACACAGACACACACACACACACACACACACACACACACACACACACACACAGGGTGGGGAAGGAAGGGGAGGGGGAAGGAGATGGATGGGGAGGAGACACTGACTTATATATACACAACACCATGCTCTCATACAAAATAGAATTACCTGGGACCCTGTTCTGTTCCAGCCCAGCAGGTCAGAGGACAGCCAGCTCACCACTCACTTTCTGGTAGTTCCGCCTTCTGCTTCGGTTTCCAGGACTGGTACCTACTCCAGCAGATGTCGCCTCCTGCTCTCCCTGCCTCTAGAGGGCACCCTGTCACTAGGAATGGAGCACTCAGGCTCCTACTTCCTCAAAAGATGTGAGGGAGCACCCCCCCCCCAAAAAAAAAAAAATGAAGGACAGATGTCTGAGACTGGGATTCAATGCACTTCAGAGCACCAAAAGGAACTCAGATGAGAACAGTCAAATTGAGAGCACAAGGCCCGCCCTGTGAATAAGCTTGGGTTCCTCCTCCCTGGGAAAGGGCACAATTGCCACATCCTCCCTCACCTCTTTCTTCAGCTCAGCCTTCAGTAAGCTCTGCTGGCCTGGGTCCTGAATGCCTGATCCCTATTTCTGACATCAGTGAACTTCTTGCCAATAGCAATCTATTCTCAAATCTGAAGATTGATTTAGGTCATTTACCAGTTACTACTCCAAATGACTTCCTACCAAGGTCACCAACAGGCAGGATGGAAGGAAAGAAGTAGAAAGCCATGTTCCCAGGAGGAAGTTCACTGTGCCTAATTCTGACCCTGTAGCCTGTGTGTACAACACCTTCCTTCCTGCTACACCCACACTATGACCCATGAGGGGAAACAGTCTTCACCCAGGTCTGGCTCAGGGCCTAATTACATCATCCCTGACCAGATGTCCTGGTCTGAAGCCTAATTTTTTGGAGCTGTGGATCTTTATAGAGGAAGCTCCACATGATAGTCCAGAATCTTCACAGGAAATATACAGCCTCTCAGCTCCCAGCAGATAGGTCAGCCTTCAGAGACCCTAGGAAATAGCACTCTAGGTACAGACATGCCATCTTCTACCCTTTTGGTATAGTATAAAAGAATAATATCTATAACTATATTTAAAGTTACTAGCATGTTTTGCTACCTTCAAAAATACTTATCTGAGAAGATGTATTTTTCTTCCCATCTTCAATATAAACAGAATATAGAGATACATTAAATGTAAAAATAGAAATAAAACTGTAGCATTCTTCCTCTAGGATATACAGTAAAGAGGTTTGCAAACATTGTCTATAAGACAATGTTTACAATAGCTTTGTAAAACAAGTAATTACTTTATCTGTAGTAGTAATATTAATGGGTGTTTAGTGATACTTTAAACAATTCGGGGTTTTTTCAAATTCTAATAAAATAAGTATATAGAAATATAACTCATAAAAAAACCCTTTGTGATACTCAATAATTCTCACAAGCACAAGATAATTCTAAGAGCAAAATGTTTTAAAATCTGAGCCCAGGAACCTGGGAGATGGCTCAGCATTTAAAAGAACTGGTTGAGCCAGCCTGACAGCTTGAGAACCCAGGATAATCAGCTGGATATGGAGACACACACTGCAACAGTGAGATAGGAGACAGAGATACAGTGCAGCCACGGAATAAACAAAAGATACAGTACTACCTCAACAAGTCAGAAGGTGAGAATGGATTCCCAAAAGTTGTTCTCTGACCTCCTAATGCATGCTGTGGAACATGCATGCCCACACCACACACAACAACAACAACAACTTATTCTGAGTCCACAATTGGGTATTTTTAAAAACTAAAAGAGGGCTGCGTAGTGGTGGCAGACACCTTAACCCAAGCACTTAGACGGCAAAGGCAGGTAGATCTCTGAGTTCAAGACCGGCCTGGACTACACAGTGAATTTCAGGATGGCCAGGATACATAGAGAAATTCTATCTCAAAAAATAAAAAATAAAAAGAGCTTCTGGTTTTCATCTGCACCTGGGAGTTGACCCTGTGGCTCAGCCCTCCTCAATCAATCCCACCCTGGAAAAATTTGTCCCCCAGGTCTGTTGACACACCCAAGCTCACAGGTGAGACCAACACTACCATCCCAAAACCTGGCCCAAGTGTGTCCCACCTTGGGCCCAGTGGAAACAGGAACATCAGCACAGTCGGGAACACCATCCTTCCAGTTTCCATTTGAGCCTGGGAACTGACTCTGTGCTGCAGTCCTCTGCACCCCAATCCCTCCCAGAGGAACCTTATACCCCAGGAGTGTTGACACACCCAGATCACAGAGAAAGCTTGACCTCCAAGACTGCTGATACAACCAGGCTCACAGTCTCACAAGCTCACAGGAGAGAGAGGGGAGGGGGCTATGAGAGCAAGCTAGCTAAAACCAGAGATACCCAGATGGTGAGAGGCAAGTACAAGAACATAAACAACAGAAACCAATGCAACTGGGCATCATCAGAACCCAGTTCTTCCACCACAACAAATCCCAGATACCACAACACATCTAAAAAGCAAGATTCTAATCTAAAATCCCATCTCATTATGATGAGGATAAAGGACTTTAAGAAGGACATAAATAACTCTGTTAAAGAAATACAGAAGAACACTGGTAAACAGTTAGAAGCTCTTAAAGAGGAAAAACAAAAATCCCTTAAAGAATTATAGGAAAGCACAACCAGAGGAAGGAATTGAACAAAACCACTGAGGATCTAAAAATGGAAATAGAATCAATAAAAAAATTACAAAAGGAGACAATCCTGGCAATAGAAAACCTAAGAAAGAGATCAGGAGTCATAGATTCGTGCATCACCAACAGAATACAAGAGACAGAAGAGAAAATCTCAGGTGTAGAGTATCGAGCCATGGAAGGGTATCCTGGTCCTGGTATCCCAAGGTGCTTGGGTTGTGGGTTCAGCCACACCTCCAGGACCCAGGCTCCTGACCCGAGGTCTGATCTCCATTCAACCTGCACCCTTCAGTCACACAGGACACAGGTAGAGGACATGAACAGGCCCCAGGCCCTAGAGAGATTTACATACTAATGAGGTACCTGAAGGCCAGAGGGTGGAGTCAATTAAGCATTCCTCCCCAGCCCCTCCCCCCTTCCCCTCCCTACTTAACTCAGGACTGCCCTGGGGTGGGGGGGGGGGTGCATCCAGATCCATCTACATCTGCCATGACATTGAAGCCTGTAAAAACCCTTGGACTTTCTCGTGTGTGTTGGGGCCCGCACTGTGAGGAGCCGTGGAGAGGCCTTTAGTGAGCAGCTGGGCCTAACTTCCAGCTGGAGGAGCCCAGAGTGTTCCTAGCCAACTACACACAGCATGGCATGAGGAATCCTGTGGTTCCCCAGCCAGTTTTACCTACAGTAGAGGATACCATAGAAAACATTGACAGACACAGACACAACAGTAAAAGAAAATCCAAAATGAAAAAAAAAAAAAAAAACAAACAAACAAACAAAAATAAAACAAAACACTCCTAACCCAAAACACCCAGGAAATCCAGGACACAATGAAAAGACCAAATCTAGGAATAATAGGTATAGAAAAGAGCAAAGATTCCCAACTCAAAGGGCCAGTAAACATTTTCCACAAAATTATAGAAGAAAACTTCCCTAACCTAAAGAATGAGATGCCCATAAACATACAAGAAGCCTACAGAACACCAAATAGACTGGACCAGAAAAGAAATTCCTCCAGTCACATAATAATCAAAACACCAAATGCACAGAACAAAGAAAGAATATTAAAAGCAGCAAGAGAAAAAGGTAAAGTAACATATAAAGGCAGACCTATAAGAATTACACCAGACTTCTCACCAGATACTATAAAAGTGAGAAGACCCTGGACATATATCATACAGACCCTAAGAGAACAAAAATGCCATCCAAGGCTACTATACCCAGCAAAACTCTTAATTTCCATAGATGGAGAAACCAAGATATTCCATGACAAAACCAAATATAAACAATATCTTTCTACAAATCCAGCTTTATAAAAGATAGTAGATGGAAAACTCCAACACAAAGAAAGAAACTACACCCAAGAAAAAGCAAGAAAGTAATCTTCTCACAACAAACCCAAAAGAAGATAGCCACACAAACATAATTCCACCTCTAATAACAAAAATAACAGGAAGCAACAATCATTTTTCCTTAATATCTCTTAACATCAATGGAATCAATTCCCCAGTAAAAAGGTATAGACTAAACAGAGTGAACACATAAACAGAACCCAAGATTTTGCTGCATACAGAGAACACACTTCAGTGACAAAGACAAACACTACCTCAGAGTAAAAGGTTGGAAAACAATTTTTCAAGCAAATGGTCCCAAGGAACAAGCTAAAGTAGCCATTCTAATATTGAATAAAATCAACTTTCAACCAGAAGTTATCAAAAAAGATAAGGAAGGATACTTCATACTCATCAAAGGAAAAAAAATCTACCAAGATGAACTCTCAATTCTGAACATCTATGCTCCAAATGAAAGGGCACCCACTTTCATAAAAGAAACCTTAAAAAAGCTCAAAGCACACATTGCACCTCACACAATAATAGTGAGAGACTTCAACACCTCACCCTCACGAATGGACAAATCATGAAAACAGAAACTAAACAGAGACACAGTGAAATGAAAAGAAGTTATGAACCAAATGGATTTAACAGATATCTATAAAACATTTCACCCTAAAACAAAAGAACATATCTTCTTCTCATCATCTCATGGTACCTTCTCCAAAATTGACCATATAATCTAACACAAAACAAGCCTCAACCAATATAAGATTGAAATAATCTCATGCATCCTATCAGATCACCATGCAATAAAGCTGGCTTTCAATAACAACAAAAACAACAGAAATCCCACATACTCACAGAAACTGAACAACTCTATTCAATGATAAATTGGTCAGGGAAGAAATTAAAGACCTTTTAGAATTTAATTAAAATGAAAGCACAAGATACCCAAACTTATGGAATACAATAAAAGCAGTGCTAAGAGAAAAATTCATAGCTCTGAGTGCCTCCATAAAGAAACTGGAGAAAGCACACACTAACAACTTAACAGCACATCTAAAAGCTCTAGTACAAAAAAAAAAAAAAAAAAAAAAAAAAAAAAAAAAAAAAAAAAAAAAAAAGCTAATACACCCAAAAGGAGTGGACCCCAAAAAATAATCAAACTTGGGGCTGAAATCAACCAAGTAGAAACAAAGAGAACTATACAAAGAATCAACAAAACCAGGAGCTGGTTCTTTGAGAAAACCAACAAGATAGATAAACCCCTTAGCCAGACTAACTAGCAAGCACAGAGACAGTATCCAAATTAACAAAATCAGAAATGAAAAGGGAGATATAACAGCAGAAACTGAGGAAATTTTAAAAATATACCAGATCCTACAACAAAAGACTATACTCAACAAAACTGGAAAATCTAGATAAAATGGATGATTTTCTAGACAGATACCAGGTACCCATGTTAAATAAAGACCAGATAAACTATATAAACAGTCCAATAATCTCTAAGGAAATAGAAGGAGTCATTAAAAGTCTCCCAACCAAAATAAGCCTAGGATCAGATCAATGGACATAGTGTTGAATTTTATCAGACCTTCAAAGAAGACCTAATATCAACACTTCTCAAAGTATCCCACAAAATAGAAACAGAAGGAACACTACCCAATTCATTCTATGAAGCCATAGTTACGCTGATACCTAAACCATACAAAGTCCCAACAAAGAAAGAGAACTTCAGACCAATTTTCCTTATGAATATTGATGCAAAAACACTCAATAAAATACTCACAAACTGAATCCAAGAACACATCAAAATGATCATTCACCATGATCAAGTATGTTTCATCTCAGAGATGCAGGGATGGTTCAATATATGGAAATCCACCAGCCTAATCCACTATATAAACAAACTCAAAGAAAAAAAAACACATGATCATCACATTAGATGCTGAAAAAGCCTAGAAAAATTCAACACCTATTCATATTAAAAGTCTTGGAGAGATCAGGAATTTAAGGCCCATACCTAGACATAATAAAAGCAGTGTATAGCAAACCAGTAGCCAACATCAAACTAAATGGAGAGAAACTTGAAGCAATCCCACTAAAATTAGTGACTAGACAAGACTGCTCACTGTCTCCCTATCTATTCAATATATAGTACTCAAAGTTATAGCCAGACCAATTAGACAATGAAAAGAGGTCAAAGGGATATAAATCAGAAAGGAAGAAGTCAAGATATTTGCATATGATATGATAATATACTTAGTGACCCCAAAAATTCCATCAGCGAACACCTACATCTGATAAACAACTTCAGCAAAGTGGCTGTATATAAAATTAACTCAAACAAATCGGTAGCCTTCCTCTACTCCAAAGATAAATGGGCTGAGAAAGAAATTGTGGAAAAGGCAACCTTCACAATAGTCACCGACAATATAAAATATCTAGGTGTGACTCTGACCAAGCAAGTGAAAGATCTGTAAGATAAGAATGTCAAGTCTCTGAAGAAAGAAATGGAAGACGTCAGAAGATGGAAAGATCGCCCATGCTCATGGATTGGCAGGATTAACATAGTAAAAATGGCCATCTTACCAAAAGCAATCTACAGATTGAATGTAATCCCCATCAAAATGCCAACTCAATTCTTCACAGAGATAGAAAGAACAATTCTCAAATTCATCTGGAATAACAAAAACAAAACAAAACAAAAAAACAGGATAGCATAAACTCTTTTCAACGACAAAAGAACTTCTGGGAAAATCACCATCCCTGACCTCAAACTGTACAGAGCAGTAGTGATTTAAAAAACTTCATGGCATTGGTACAGAAACAAACAGGTAGAACAATGGAATAGAATTAAAGACCCAGAAATGAACCTGCACACCTATGGTCACTTGATCTTTGACAAGGGAGCTAAAATCATCCAGAGGAAAACAGACAGCATTTTCAACAAATGGTCCTGGTTCAACTAGAGGTCAGTATGTAGAAGAATGCACATCAATCCATTCATATCTCCTTGTACAAAGCTCAAGTCCAAGTGGATCAATGACCTCCATATAAAACCAGATACACTAAAACTAATAGAAGAGAAAGTGAGGAAAGAACCTCAAATACATGGGTGCAGGGGAAAAGTTCCTGAACAGAACACCAATGGCTTATGCTCTAAGATCAACTATTGACAAATGGGATCTCATAAATTGAAAAGCTTCTGAAGGCAAAGGACACTGTCAATAGGACAAAACAACAGCCTACAGATTGGGAAAAGATCTTTACCAATCCTACATTCAATAGAGGGCTAATATCCAATATATACAAAGAACTCAAGAAGTTAAATTCAGAGAACCAAATAACTCTATTAAAAATGGGATACAGATTGAAACAGAAAATTCTCAACTGACAAGTCTCCAATGGCCAAGAAGCACCTAAAAAAATGTTCAACATCCTTAGTCATCAGGGAAATGCAAATCAAAACAACCCTGAAATTCCATCTCACACCAGTCAGAATGACTAAGCTCAAAAACTCAGGTGACAGCAGATGCTGGTAAGGATGTGGAGAAAGAGGACCACTCCTTCATTGCTGGTGGGATTGCAAGCTGGTACAACCACTCTGGAAATCAGTCTGGTGGTTCCTCTGAACATTAGACATAGTATTACCTGAGGACCCAGATATACCACTCCTGGGCATATATCCAAAAGATGCTCCAACATATAACAAGGACACATGCTCCACTACATTCATAACAGCCTTATTTATTATAGCCAGAAGCCAGAAAGAACCCAGATGTGCTTCAATAGAGGAATGGATACAGAAAATGTGGTTCATTTACACAGTGGAGTACTACTCAGCTATTAAAAACAATGACTTCATGAAATTCACAGGCAAATAAATGGAACTAGAAAATATCATCCGAGTGAGATAACCCAGTCACAAAAGAACACACATGGAATGTACTCGCTGATAAGTGGATATTAGGGATAAAGCTCGGAACACCCATGATACAACTCAGACCATATGAAGTTCAAGAAGAAGGAAGACCAAAGTGTGGATGCTTCAGTCCTACTTAGAAGGGGGAACAAAATAATCATGAGAGGTAGAGGGAGAAAGGGACCTGAGAGGGAGAGAGGGGGAAGAGGAGGAGGGAAAAGGGGGAGACAGGATCAGGTGTGGGAAGAGCCAGAGTGTGGGGGATGGGAGTACAAAGGGTCAGGAAATTGAACAGAGGTGTGTAGCAGTGGGGGGGTGGAAAGCTAGGGGTAGCCACTAGAAAGTCCCAGATGCCAGGGAAGCAAGAGGTTCCCAGGAACCAGTGGGGATGACATTAGCTGAAATACTCAACAATGGGGAGAGAGAACCTGTAGAAACCATATCCAGCAGTTAGGCATGCCCAACCCCAGTTGAGGGATGGAGCCACCCAACCATCAAACATTGCTCCTGTCCTGCAGGGACAAAAAATGGAGCAGAGACTGAAGGAAAGGCCATCCAGAGACTGCCCCAACTGGGGATCCATCCCATATACAGACACCAAACCCAGACACTTTTGCAGATACCAAGACGTGCTTGCTGACAGGAGCCTGGTATAGCTGTCCCCTGAGAAGCTCTGCCAGAGCCTGACTAATATAGATGTGGATGCTTGCAACCAGCCATCAGACTGAGCACAGGGACCCCAATAGAGGAGTTAGGAGAAGGACTGAAGAAGCAATCCCACACAAAGAACAACACTATCAACCAACCAGACTCCCCAGAGCTCCCAGAGACTAAACCACTAACCAAAGAGTACACGGGGGGTGGGGGGGGGACCTGTGGCTCCAGCTTCACATGTAGCAGAGGATGGCCTTATCTGTCATCAATGGGAGGGGAGTCTCTTGGTCTATGGAGGCTCAATGCTCCAGCATAGGGGAATGCTATGGCCATGAGGTGAGTGGGTGGGTATGTGCATTGGGGAGCTCCCTCATAGAAGCAGGGGGAGAGGGATGGATTAGGGGGTTTGTGGAGGGGAAACCAGGAAGCAGGATAACATTTGAAGTGTGAATAAATAAAATAACCAATTTAAAAAGTAAATTAAATTTTAAAAAAGAAAAAGGAAACCAAAAGAAACGAAGTTTGGAAGATAAACTCAGGGGAAGGGCAGGAGAGTAACTGGAAGGGAGGGAATAGGGGGTGGATTTCATGGAAACACATATGCACATTTGAGTATTAAATAAAATATTAAGTTGTAAATAGAATTATCCTCAAACAACTTCTCCCACCTTAAATTTTTAAAAAGAGCTCACTTTTTTTTAACTTTTTACTGATTTTTTGTGAGTTTCAAATCATGCACCCCAATCCCACTCATATCCCTGGTTTTTTTGTATCTGCCCTTGCAATCTCCCCCTCAAGAAAATAATTAAAAACAATTTTTTTCAAATAAATGAAACAAAACATAGAATACACTGTGTGGCAGTAACTGCAGTGTATCACAGTGTGTCATACCATATACCCTTTTGACCACACATCTTTCCTTGCAGATGTTCATTGCAATGGGTTGTCGCTACCCACATCCGACCCGCGGGATAAGGCAACAGCAACCGTGTTCTTCTTCAAGCGGTTTATTCAGCAACCCTTATACAACCAGCTTCTTCCTCCTCAACCCGCGCATCCCCTTAAAGCCTTTTCCTTGTCCCAATCAGCAACTGCCATGATGTCACTACTAATTGGCCACACTCAATGACGTGAGGTAAAGTAACCACACCTCTCAGCGCAGGCTCACCATATATGGAGTTGTTTTTTCTCTCATGCCAAGCACCATCTTGTAATGGCGAAAGCGGAGCCACTTCCCACAGCTCCCCCCTTTTTGTTTTATGCAAGCAGGAGGACATAGAGGTCTGACCCCCTGTATTTGAAGGGAGATTGTCAACCCCATTTTCACCACCTGCCGTCTTCAGTATGGTTACCATGGGTGACCCAACCCGATGCTGTTTTCCAGGGGACAGGAACTAGGGCAAAACCTGTATGCAGTCAGACATATGTCCGAGGGTGTACAGTGCCCTCTGCGGTGCTACGCCCTACATCCTGCTGCATGTTACAACTTGGAGCTCTTCAAATAGCTTAGCCAGATTTGCGGGGACTGGCCTCCTTCAAGAGCAACAAATGTTTGAACAATCATGGCATTAGCGTTGCGTTGTTGCATACGCATCTTCAGAATGGACCATAGTGCTAGGCAACTGACAAGAACAAGGCAAAAGGCTAATGCTAGCTGAAGGGGCCTCCGCTGGCCAGGGAACAAATCTAGGCATTCTAATAACCACTGCCAATGAAAACTTAGTAGCATCTCAACACAAGGCATAAAAACAATCTCCTTTACTACAATTCAAACTACTATTACTAAAACTACCATTATAAATCAAAAAAAAAAAAAAAAAAAAAAAGGTAACAAGGTCTTTATCTTGGACCTTAGCTATTTCTTTATCCCAAGGTAAATAAGGTAATTGTAAACTATCATTGGTAGTAAAGAATCATGGAAACACCCGAGCAGAGTGTTGCACTGGCATAGGTTTAGGAAAACCCGACATAATTCCCCATCTGAGCTCCCTATCTTCCCCTTTTAGAGTCAGGATCTTCACCATCAAGACCATCATCATCAAGGGAACCCATGTCGTTGGTGGTGGCATCAGTATTCAGCGGGAGACCTTGCTGCCGTTGTTGTTGATTCTGTGCCGGATGGGTCAATCTTTCTGGGACCCACAGTGGTTGTTGTCGATCCTGCGGGAAAACACAAACAGATCCTCTTGCCCACACCAACACTGGATCTGGACCTGCCATCTTCCTGTTAGAATATCCTTCCAAAGCACCTGGCCTTTATAGGCTGGTATCTGTTGAACATGACAATCCGCTGCAGATTTGCCATCTTTATCCAAATTGAAATAATTGAGGGTGTAAAAAGAGCAATGGCAAGACGGTCTCTTGGGGTCTTATTCATGCTCTCTCCCCCTTTTTGTTTTAATAAACACTCTTTTAAGGTTCTATGTGCACGTTCAACAATGCCTTGTCCTTGTGGATTATAAGGAAGCCCAGTAGTAAGTACTCCCATAACTTACAAAATTTTACAAATTGAGAGGAGGTATAAGCAGGTCCATTATCTGTCTTCATAGATTTTGGCTTTCCCCAGGCGTTCCATGCTTCAAAACAATGGGCAATGGCATGCCTCGCCTTTTCTCCTGTCATGAGGGAGGCGGCAATAACCCCAGAGGCAGTGTCAACAGACACATGGACATATTTTAAATTACCAAATTCAGAAAAATGTATAACATCCATCTGCCAAAGATGTAAGGGACACAAACCTCGGGGATTAACTCCAAAAGTTGGCGCAGAAACATATGGTAGGCAAGAATTACAGCCTTTCACAATGCCTCGAGCCTCCTCTCTAGAAATTTTAAAGCGAGCAGCTAATGTTCATGCATTGACATGAAATTGTTCATGAAAGGTTTTGGCATTTTGCACAGGGGTTAGAACTGAAAATACGAAAATAGCCCTAGTGGCTTTATCAACCAAATCATTACTTTCAGCTAATGGATCTGGAAGCCCAGTATGAGCTCTAATATGTTGCACATAAAATGGATTTTTTCTCTTCAAAATCTCTTGTTGTAACTGACTTAATATTTTCTGGATAGTACTTTTCATATTTATTTTTCCTACCCCCTCTAATATCTTAAGAATATTAACAACATATTGTGAATCTGAAATTAAATTAAAAGGTTCTTGGAACTTCTGAAACACCATTAATACAATCTTTAACTCAATAATCTGAGGGGATACTAAAGGGAACTGAATAATTTGAGGATCACAACCATGTACCACATAAGCACCACAACCAGTTTTTGACCCATCTGTAAATATTAATTGCGCGTCCCTTAACAGGACAGCACTAGTCACTCTTGGAAAAATTACAGGATGTTCTTTTACAAAATGTAATATTGGATCTTTTGGTAAATGATTATCAATTATGCCAGAAAAGGAGCACCACAGAACTGCCCAATCATCCAAGGTGGCACATAAAACCTCCTATTGTTGAGAGGTATAGGGCACAATTATTTTTTGTGGTGGACACCCAAAATATTGAATGCTCTGCTGCAAACCCTGCAAAGCCAAAGCGGCTACTGCACTTGGATAATACTCCAAAATCTTTCCTGGTGATATCTTTGGATGAATCCATAATAAGGGTCCCCCCTGCCAGAGAACTCCTGTAGGCTGTTTTACAGTGGGTAATATGCATAACTCTAACATCACCAAAGGAACTCTTCTATGTAAAACAGATGTTGTCAATGCCTTCTCCACCTCTTCCAATGCCAATCGAGCTTCTGCTGTCAAATTTCTAGGTGACATTAAATCAGGATTACCTGATAACATATCATACAGAAGTAGTAATTGAGCATTAGAAAGCCCCAGGCAGGGTCTTATCCATTGAATATCACCTAACAGTTTCTGAAAATCATTCAGGGTAGATAGTTCATCTTTGCAAATTTGGATTTTTTGCTGTTTTATTTCCTTGGCAGTAATGATGGAACCTAAATAATTAATCACTTCATTCGTTTGTACCTTCTCTGGCACTATACACAAAACAAATTTCTCTAAAGCTTTTACCATTAATATATAGGCCTCTTCCAAACATTGCTTACTCTTTGTTGATAATAAAATATCATACATATAATGATAACAATACAGATTTGGAAATTGTTGTCTAACTGTAATCAAGGCTTTATCAACATAAAGCTGACACATGGTCGGGCTATTGGCCATGCCTTGGGGCAAAACAATCCATTCAGACCTCTGATCTGGTCTAGCATGATTAATCGAGGGAAGCGTAAAAGCAAAGCGTTTAGCATCCTGTTTACACAGAGGAATAGAGAAAAAACAATTCTTAATATCTATTACTATAAGGGGCCAATTCTCTGGTAATGTTGAGGGAAGCAGCAATCCTCTTTGGACTGGCCCTATAATTTCCATCTGTGCATTAATAACTCTGAGATCATGTAATAATCTCCATTTTCCAGATTTCTTTTTTATAACAAATATTGGGGTATTCCAGGGGGACACAGAAGGTTGAATATGTCCTCGGGCTAATTGTTCTTTCACCAGTTCTGTGGCTGCTTGCAATTTTTCTGAGGACAAAGGCCACTGGTGAACCCATACTGGGTCCTCAGCCTTCCAAGCTATGGGTAAAGCTTCCTCAGCGGCCCCTAGGAAAAACCCAACCCCGATCTTCCTTTTTTTGAATTGGGGAAGATGGGGGACTTCCAGCCCTGTAAGTACTTTCCCAATCTATGCCCTGGGTGGTGCCCCGTGTCTTTCATAAGCTTCACAGCAGTTGAGCCATATGTGGTCTCATTTGTCAATACAAAGCCCATGTCTTGCAATAGATCCCTTCCCCACAGGGACATGGGTATCTCTAGCACATAGGGCTGCATCATTCCTGAATGGCCCTCTTGATCTTTCCAACTTAGGGAATGGGCACTGACATCAGGGGATTTGCTATATCCCAGTCCTTGTAATAATTGTTCCAACTTTTGAATAGGCCATCCTTTCAGCCAGTCCTTTACAGCTATAATACTTTTGTCTGTGCCAGTATCCAGGAGACCAAGAATAGGTTTTCCTTCAATTTGTAATTCAAAGAGGGGCCTCTGGTCCAAATCTATGGCATAGCCTATATAAGGCGTGCCTGAGGATCCAAACCCTCGATCTTGTCTTTCTTTATTGGCTGAGGGAAACAAAGAATGGCAGCTTGGTAGCACAAGTAATTGTGCAATTCTATCCCCTGGGGAGATTGTAGCTATTCCCCTGGGAAAAGATACCATGATTTTTGCAATGCCAGTATACTCAGAATCAATTACTCCAGGGTGAACAATGACCCCCTGCATAGTGGTAGAGCTTCTACCAATCAAGAGTCCCACTGTTCCTTTGGGCAAGGGTCCTTTAAATCTGAAACCACCAACTGGGGTCCCATTTGGGGTGTTAGTACCAGTCTGGTGGTGGCACAGAGCTCAAGCCCTGCACTTCCTCTTGTTGCTCTCCTCGATGATTCCATACCATTGGCCTTCTCAGGGATGGCCAGGATCTCTCCTCCTCCATTGCCCCATATATTTGAGGGCCCTGAGGATGGGGGTCCCATGCCCCATTTTTTGGCTTAGCACCACCAAACCCAGGAGCAAGTGGCTGCCTTTATGTCCTTGACTGATCTACATTCATTGGCCCAATTGTTCCCCTTTTTTTGCAATGAGGGCAGAGCCCCAGGGAAGGTTTTGAAACTCTCCCACTCCCTCCTTTTTGGGGGCAGTTCTTCTTTAGGTGGCCAGGCTGACCACACCTAAAGCAATTCCCAGAATTGGTTCCTTGCTTCCACTGCTAAGCCAGCATTAGATAGTAGTCTGCCTATCTCCCTGCATATCTTTATCCAGACCTCCAATCCCTTACTTTTATAGGAGTTGATAGCCTGTCGGCACTCCTTGGTTAACTGTTCAAAAATTAGCTGTTTGATTAATGGCATGGCTGCATCAGGATCCCCAAAAATTCTGCCAGCAGCCTCTACCATTCTGGCCACAAAGTCAGCAAAAGGCTCAGCTGGCCCCTGAGTTATCTTTGTTAGGTTCCCTTGTACTTCTCCCCTATTAGGAAGGGCCTTCCACGCCCTGGTGCCTAATTGATTGATCTGCTCGTATACCTGCATTGGATAATTAATCTGTTGGTTGGCAAACCTACCCTGTCCTAGTAGCATGTCTTGATTCCAGGCCTGTTGGCCGACCGGATTGCTCTGCTGAAAATTCTATGAAGAATGCTTTCCAATCAAGATATTGGCCAGAGGTGAGACAAGCCTTCGCCAGACTCATTCAATCACTAGGGGTCATGCAATATCAGTGAAGAGATTCTAATTGTGCTATGACAAAAGCTGCACTAGTGCCATAAGCACGGACCCCCTCTGCAAGCCATTGAATTATTTTAAATTCCAAGAGCTCATGTACCCTATTTTCCCCTCCATCCTGAAATACGGGGAAGCACTCTTGCGCCCTAGCTTCTCTCCAGGCCTCCAGACAGAAACTCTGTCCACTAGATGTAGCTATTTCCGGCACATAGGGCGGTGGCCACGGTAAATTTGGTGGCCCTGAGGCAAAAGGTTCCACATTAAGTTCTGACTTTTCCAACCTTTTTACTAAGTTTTCTAGCTCTTCCTCAGTATCAGTATCCTCTCCCTCCTCATCTGTTTCTTCTGATTCCTCTGACTTTGCCGATCTCTCCTCTTTTAATTGTTCTAACGCCTCGGATCCTTTTTTAAGTTCTTTCTGATATCTTCCTTCTTTGTCCTGGATGAAGCTACGCACCAACTTCCACAAAGGGCAGACACCGCCTTTTAACTCTCCTTGCTCCCATACAAAATCAAGATCTTTCCCAAGCTTATCCCAGCTTCTAAGTGTCAAGTGACCTGAAACAGCAAACCATGGGGCCACTTTATCAATTTCTTGTAAAAAAAAATCTTTCTAATGTAGAGGATTTTATCCCCAGCCCTTTGGCTTTTAAAAGCTCTTTCCGGGCAAGAAAAATTGGGTGACTTTGTGAAGTTCCCATCTTATAAGAAACTTGTCCGAAAACTCGGAACTTTATCGGCTAGTTTCACTTTAGCACTTTACCTGACTTGTCCCACTTACCAGGAACTTACCCAGTCGACTGCACTGAAGCCGCAAGAAGTTCTGAACACGTCCCAAGGGGTTTCGAATCCTCGTACAGGCCACCACTTGTCGCTACCCACGTCCTATCCGCAGAATAAGGCAATGGCAACCATGTTCTTCTTCAAGCGGTTTATTCAGCAACCCTTGTACAACCAGCTTCTTCCTCCTCAACCCGTGCATCCCCTTAAAGCCTTTTCCTTGTCCCAATCAGCAACTGCCACGATGTCACTACTAATTGGCCACTCTCAATGACGCGAGGTAAGGCGATCGGGTAACCACACCTCTCAGCGTGGGCTCACCATATATGGAGTTGTTTTTTTCTCTCATGCCAAGCACCATCTTGTAATGGCGAGAGCGGAGCCGCTTCCCACAATGGGTCATGGCAGTAGTCTGGTTCGAGGTCTCTTGCTTCTGCTACACTATCATACTGAATCCTCACCAGGAATCCTCTCAGATATCCTGTAGTTGCCCTATGTCATGGAGGTCCTGCAGCTTTCATTCTGCAGGACCAGACTCTTCACGTGCTCCAGCAGTTCATAAATGGGATAGATTTGGGATTAGGCCAACTCAAAGCCCTGGATCTGGATCTGGATCTGGATCTGGATCTGGATCTGGATCTGGATCTGGACCTGGGTATTAGCTCAGTTTGTTAGCCTGCCTGCTCTCCCACACTTGCACCACCAGGGTGAGCTCTCCAACACTGCTCCAGCTAACTCACCCAATGTTGCAGCCAGCAAGGGGCAGGGTCAACTCTCCTTCTCTCACACCCCTGGGGCAGGTTCACCTGCACCCACACCACCAGAGCCAGCTCTACTGTGCTGCCTGGTCGAGGTGCGGGGCTCACTCTCCAAGTGCTTCAGCCATTTAGAGGTTGGGCTAGCTCTCGAGTTTTCATATCCTCCAGGCTGACTTACCCAACTGCCTCAGGTGGTAAAGGAGAGGGAGGGCATCTTCCCCGCATCCATACCACCTCACAACAGTTGAGAAGCAGGGCCAGCTGTCCCATATACCCTGCACTGTGCTGCACAGGTGAATTGAAGCTCCCAAGTGCTGTAGCTATCGAGAGGCAAGACCAGCTTTCCAGTTCTTATGACCCTGGCTCCAGCTCTCCAAACTACTGCAGGTGGCAAGGGGTGAGGAGGGAAGAGTATCACCCCCATGCCCACACCACCTCACTGCAGATGAGTGGCAGGGGCCAGCTCTCCCTTGTCACACTCTCAGAGCCAGCTCATCAAGATTCCTGTCACCAGAACGAGCTCTATTGTGCTGCCCAGATGCAATGCAGGGCCTGTAGCGGTCACTTCTTGGGAAAATATCTGAGGCCAATAGGAAGCCATACAGCTTCCACATATGAGTTAGCAACAGTTTTGGGGCCCATGCTCAAGCTTGAGGATACAGGGCTCATGGAGGTAAAGCCAAAGACAAGGAGTGGATTCCCATCACCAACTGAGCTGCCTGGTCAAGGACATGAAGATAAAGACCCTGGGAGGTAATCTACCTGTTCTTCCTGACCATCAGGGAATCTGAGATTATTGACTGTTTCCTGGGCACATCCCTAAAGGTTGAAGTTCTAAAGATCATGTTGGTGTGGAAGCTGACTCAGGCTGACCTCACCCATCCAGATTCATGGCTCTGGCTGCAACTGGAGACTACAATGGCCATGATGGTCTTGGTGTTAAATCCTCCAAGGAAGTAGCCACTGCCATCGGAGGGGCCATCATCTTGGCCAAGCTTTCCATCATCCCTGCACAGAGAAATTACTGAGGGAATAAGGTTGGCAAGCCCCACAATGTTCAATGCAAAGTGACAGGTACCTATGGCTTGTGATGGTGCATCTCACCTTTGCCCTAAGAGGTACTGGCATTGTCTCTGCTCCTGTGCCCAAGAGGTTGCTGCTGAACACCAGTATTGATGACTGTTCATCATCCATGGGCTTAACTGCCACCCTGGGCAACTTTGCCAAAGCCACCTTCAGTGCCATCTTCCAAGACCTACAGCTAATTGATGCCCCACCCCAACCTCTGGAAAAGACTGTGTTCACCAAGTCTCTTTACAATGTTCCAACTGTAGCTACCACATAAGGGAATTTACACAAGAAAAATAAAGTAAATTAAGGCTGAAAATAAAAACTTTAAATTAAAAATTAAAAAAAAAAAAAAAAGTCAGATTGCCAAGGCTGTCATGACCTAGACAGGCCATAAGGTGGCAGCATCTGCACTTTGATAATCCTGATGTTGCCTTCTTCCTACACACCAACAGGGATCTTCCTCACAATCTAATCTCTTGTCTTCTTCCCTGCTGTGTCCTGTGTTGCACAACTTTTTAATTATAGAAAATAACCTTCTAAATATTCATTCTACCAACACAGTCTTTGTTGTGTTCAACCAATGTTTATCTGTCTCCCGTATGCAAAACTTATCTAGTGATGAGTTAGCAGATTAATAATGCAGTAAGAAAGACAAGCCAAAAAAAAAAAAAAAAAAACAATAATTATAACGTCCACAGTATGGTGCTTGGAAAAGCCTATTATTTTCTACAAAGGGTTGTAGGCTTCAATGAGATGCCTGAGGTGGAGCCAGGCAACAGGAAGCTCCTGAGATATAACACCTCCACATCTTGTGATGAGGTCTGGAGTTTCAGTAGGAAGTGAAATGAGGGCAACGGTTTATTCAACACCCAGAGGAGGTGGAAGGACTGGAGAACATCAGCCAGGGACAAGAAAGGGACAAGCAGCTTTCTCAGCTTGGAAGGTCAAGTTTCCCAACAACCAGAGGTTCTGAGCAGAGATGCCCAGGAAGGAGAGAAGTGTGCAGACTTAACAAAGCTTCAGAATGAGAGTTCATAAGCAAGGTGGCTGAAGAGTCCTCCACATGTATGATAGCCCAATGTGCAGGCAGGGCTGAAGGTGGCCTTCAGGGTGGCTAATCATCAAAAACTTGATGTGGACCCAGAGATTACAGAATAGTCTGCAGCTCCTAACCTACCACCTAGGAGCTTTCTGGATTTGAACTTCCTGACAACCTTGTCTCGAATTGTTCATTATGAGTCAGTGGTACAATAAGATGGCTCTCAGGAGCTATCTGTGGCTACCTACAGACAGGCAGAGTACTGCCTGGGTGGTGTTAGGCCTGAAGGGCAACTTTGGTGAGGGGAATGCTAACTTCCTCTACAGGCGGAAACAACAAGTAAACCAGAAGCCACCAAAGGCTCTGGAGCAACCCCATGTCCCTGCTGCACTACATCCAACCTGTCCACACAACCACAGCTCCCATTTCCTTCTCCAGGGTCTAGACCAACAAGTCTCCCTGACCTTTCTGTCTATGCCTTCTCCCCAGCCAGCTAGATGCAGCCCAGACTCCATATCCAGTGTTCTGGTCTAGTTTGTCCTCCACTATCCATGCCACAACTGATCTGCCTTACCTCTTTTCCCAATGCCCAAGCCCTCCTCAAGCCACAACAAGCCCTTCCACCCATCCAGATCTACCCCAACACTCCAGACTTGGACTAGGAAGCACATCCTATACACCAGTCATCTTTCTACCTAACTTCATCTTACCCAAGCCATTTCCAACCTCTTGGTTCAACCTATCATCTCTTCTGCCCCAACCTGCTCTGTCCATATTAGACTTAGAACTAACAAAAGAAGTCTATGTGTCCAGATCTTGATGACTCCGGCATGGTCTTGGTGGGACCATATTGACATGATTCCTGCCCTGGGACAGGACCAGCAGACATAGGCCTTCAAGAGGGTCAATGGCTGCTGTGGGCATAAAGTTTGTTTGTATAATGTAGATATTTTACATTCCTCCTTTAAGGAACATCCTCTCTGTTAATCACTCCATGATGATCAGATAACAAACATGGAGTTCAAGAGGCAAAGGTGTGGCTAATGTCTTAGCAAAATGGTAAACACTGTGACCTTCATTACAGCCCTCAAGACTATGGGAAAAACTCTAAAAACATGAGTTCAAAAATACATAATTTCTCAACTATGCAAAAAGTAAGGATGCAATATGAATTATATGAGGGGCTTCACAGATCTAAAGGAACAGAGGCAGCTGCACTATGAACTGACTTTCAGAAAGATACTGAAGAAGGAAATAGAGAGATTTAGGGTGTAGAGATTGCAGGAAACCTAAGTTTTTTTGGTTTATGCTTACAAAGGCAGACAAATTTCTTAATTCAGGATCAGCCTGTGACAGAGCAAGGTTAGGCCTAGGTGTGGTAGAAATAGTACTTTCAGGCCAGCGTCCCACCCAGCCAGCCTAGCATCTGTGCTTAACAGAGTCAGGCAGATCTCTGAATTCTTTTGCAAGGTTAAAAGAAAAGGTGTGCTTGCTGTCTCCTAAGAAATAAGGGACTGGGATCACAGGATGCTGATTTATAGGATAATCAAAAGGGAGCCTGGAATAAATAACTGAATTGATATGCAAAAGAAACTGGACTTTGGTCTGCATGAGATGAGCTAGCAGAAAGCAATAGCAGTTTTTCTTTAGGATTTTCTCTGCTGAGAGCTAAGCTGTCGGGAGATCTCTGGAAAGCACAAACAGCTCTTCAAGATTTTTCCTAACAAGATTTCTGACTTGGTCAGAAGATCTAATAATTTTTTACAGCAGCTTTTCTGACTTTGGTCAGAAAACCCATGAGCTATCCAGATAGCTTTTAGAATTTTTACTAGCAGAGAAAGCGGTCTCAACCAGAGAGTGTTAAGAATAGCAAGAAAAATCTGTCTAAAGCAGAGCAGAACACAGAGAGAGCAGTCTAGAAAGACATCTCAGCAGAACCTAGTCTGCCAGCTGGGACCCACATTTGACTTTGAGCCATTTGTTTTCACTGTTCCCAGACACCCCTTCTCTCAGAACTCCTCTCCAAGCCAAGGGTAGCTCTTGGTAAGATCTCATTACAAAAATACCAACAATGTGAAACAGCAAACTAATATCTTCTCTCCAGCACATACTAGTCCTGTAGAAATGAGAATTTCCTACATGTATGCCAGGACACAGAATTTTTTAAAAGAATCATAATCTTCATCAAAGAATTCAAAGAGTTTAAAGAATACAGGAAGAAGCAGCTCAGTGGAATTAGGAAAGAGCCTAGGGAGAGTGAGAACCTGAGTGATGCCCAAGAAGACTCAAACATGAAGCAGAAGGGGATGATAAGCACAAGGCAGGACTTGAGAATGGAATTTAACAAGACGAGGACTCAAGCTGAAATAAAGATTGAAAACCTAATAACTCAACCAGAAAACTCAATGGAAAACTTTATAAGTCTAATGGATCAGGTGGAAGACAAAAATGAAGCAGAGGACTCAAAAATAAAGCAGAGGATCTAGACCAAATAAGCAAGGAATATGAAGAAAAATTTAAACATGGGAAAGAAACACGCAGGAGATGTAGGACACCACGAGAAAAACAAATCTTCAAATAACACCTGAGGAATCCCAAGTCATCAGTGACATAGACCCAGTCTTCAACAAGATCATAGAAGACCTCTTTCCCAAACTAAGGAAGGCACATCCATACTGATACAAGAAGCTCACAGAACACCAAATAGACACTACCAGAAAAGTAAATCCCATGGTACATCATAGATAAAGCATTAAGTATACATAACAAGGTATACAAAAGCTGCAAGAAAAAAGAAGTCATGTATAAAGGAAAACCCATCAGAATGACAGGTGACTTCCCAATGGAAATTTTGAAAGCCAGAAAAACCTGGGACAATGCATTCCAAGTCCTAAAAGATTATGACAGCCAGCCTATAGTAATATACCCAGCAAAACTATCTGCCATAGAAAGGAAAAAGACAAACTTCCCACACTAAAAACTGCCTTTTAAAAATTTATATCCAACAAATCAACCCTAAGAAAATACAGGAAATAGTATTTTGGGCTGAAGAGAGGAATGAGCATAGTAGAAAAACTGAGGAAAGAAATATAAAGCCATTATTATTAAAACATGACGTCTACTGAGAACACAAACAACAAAACCAAAAACCAACATCCCAATGACCACCACTAACAAACACTTAAATAATAACCTTAATATTTAAATAATAACTTTAATATCAATGGTTTTAATTCTCTAATCAAAAGACACAGGCTTACTGAATAAATCAGGAAACAAATTCCTGGCTGGGCTGCCTTGTCTGGCCTCAGTAGGAGAGGATGCACCTAACTCTGCAGAGAAGTGCCAGGGTTGGAAAATACCCAGGGAGTCCTCTACTCTCTCAGAGGAGAGGAGGAGAGGATGGAGGGAGGGACTCTATGAGGGGGGGGATGAGGGCAGTGACTGGGATGTAAAGTGAATAAATAAACTAATTAATGGAAAATACTTAAAATTTTAAAAAAGAAACAAAATCCATCTGTCTGTTAAGAAACACAGTAAGGTAGGACTTTAAAGATTAATGTCACATTAAATTAAGAATGGACAAATATAGTAAAATAAAATGAGACTTAGAAGCATCAAGCAATGCTATCATACATCTGACAAAATAGACCTAAAACTACAACTAATTCTAACAGAAAAAGAGGAAAACTTCATTCTATTAACCCAGAAATGTTCCTGCCAAAGGAAGAACAGGGACAAAAAAAATGGAGCAGAGACTTAAAAAGGGCCATTCGGGGACTGCCCAACCTGAGGATCCATCCTGTCTGCAGACAGCAATCCCAACATTGTTGTCATGGTCAAGAGGCACTTGCTGACAGGAACTTGGTGTGGCTGCTTTTTGGGAGGTCTGGCCAGCAACTGACCAATGCAGATGTGGATGCTTAGAGCCAACCATCAGACTGAGCTCAAGGACCAGGTGGAGGAGCTGGTGGAAGGACTGGAGGAACATAGGGGATTGCAACCCCATAGAAAAAAACAACATAGGCTTGCCGGACCACCCAGTGCTCCCAGAGACTAGACCACCAGCCAAGGAGTGTGCAGGGAGGGATCCATGGCTTCAGATACAGAGGCTGAGCTTACCTGACAGCAGTTGGAGGGGAGGCCCTTGGTCCTGTGGAGGTTTGATGTCCCAGCAAAGGGGGATGCTGGAGTGGTGTGGTGAGAGAGGGTGGGTGGGAGCATCCTCATAGAGGCAAAGGGGACAGGGCATAGGGCAGATAGAGATCAAGGGAGGGAGGGGTGTTGTAAAGGTGTAACTGGGAAGTGCGATATCATTTGAAATGTAAATGAATAGAATGATTAATAAAAAAAGAAAAAGAGAGACACTTCATTCTAATCAAGGGATCACTTAACCAAGGAGATATTACTATCCTAAACATGCACCCAATTTTATAAAATGTACTACTGAATTTAAAGACATAGATTAACATCAATCCAATAATAATAGATAATTTCAATATCCCACCTTCTCTAATAGTCTGGTCATCTGAGAAAAAATTAACAGAGAAACATCAAAATTAGTTGATATATTACATCAAGTGGACTTAACAAATATCCACAGAATATTTCACCCAAAGACCAAAGAATATGCATTCTACTGAGCAACACATAAAAGTTTTTCTAAAATAAACCACATCCTGGAACACAAACAAGTTTTTACAAATTCAAAAGTCTTAAAATCCTCTTTGTATCCTATCTGACCACAATTCAATAAAACATAAACTGGCAGGAAAAGAAGAATCAGTGAATATAAAAACTGGTTCTTTGAGAAGATAAACAAGATGGACAGATCTTTGGCCCAACTAACCAAAAGAAAGAGGAGTATTTTAAAAATACTTTGTTAATCTGGAAAACCTAAAATAAATGAATGAATTTCTAGGTTCAGCCAAATTACCAAAATTAAACCAGGAAGAGTTGACAACTTAAACAGACTCATAACAAATAAAGAGATTGAAATAGTAATAAAAAGCCTTTCAGCTAAAAATTCTGAACTCGTAACCATGACTACGTATGCTATCTGAGGGGCACAAGGCAGAAGGTGCTCAGGCCCAGGGATTAACACATACAGGGGCTGTTCTGGAGTTCCAGTGTGCAAAGCGGGCAGGAGGGACCTGAACAATAAGAAAAGTCTCTAGGAAGACTGGAGAAAAGGCATAATGGAAATGCAAGGGGGAGATGTTTTTCCTAGTCAGAGTCCGGGACAAACAGAAGAGTGCCAAGGAATTGCCCAAAGCAAGTGGTTCCTCCCTATGTCCTGGGGAAGAGGGTTACCAGTAAGGAAACAGGATGATTCAGAAAATGTAAAGGTCTCCTATGTGTCACGCTCTAGCTTATATGCATGAGAGGAGACCATGAGCAAGAACCTTCCTTGAAAATCTAGAACCAATTATTAGACAGATGCAAATATTCAAACAACTTTACTACAAGAAAGCATATGTTGGAAGCCAGAGTACCATATGAAAAGGAGATTACCTTCCAATGGGAAGAATAGAATAGCATTTGAACTAAACCAGGAGAGCTGGGTAAGACTTTGCACTGAGTGTTGAGGAAGAGAAGGTGAGATGAGCAATGGGTCTTCTGAGTCCAAGTGAAGAGACAATGAAAAGAAAACCAGAGTAAGGTGGGGCCTGTGTACAAAGGGCGTGTGTGCTGAGCTATGCCATCTTGGCTTCTGTGAACAAAGGTGAGTGTTAATTCAAGGGGGAAGATGCATGCTGCCCACAAGAAAGCTGTAAGGCAACAGTTTTCATGATCCTAAAATCTATATAGAAGTACAAGAGACTACAAAGAGCCAAGCCAACCATACTGGCACTCCCATCCTTCTCTCCAGGATATAAGGAAGACCCTATGCAAAATGAATGATGCTGAAGGAGTCACAATATCTAACTTCAAACTACACTACAGAGCCACAGTAGCCCAAAAAAACAAACAAACAAACAAAAACAAAAACAAAAAAAAAAAACAAAACACTATGGTACTAACACAGAAGACAAGATGCCATAAATTAGAATAGTCAGTGCATAGGGCTGGGAAGAGAGCTTAGTTGGTAAGGTACTTGCCATGAAAGCATGAGGAGTTTCAATCCTCACCAGCCATATAAAACAGTCCTCATCGCCCTCAGTTTCTCTGGCTGCCCAGCCTACCTGAATCCAAGAAAGACCCTGTCTTTAAACATAAGGTGGACTCACTGAGGCGAAGGGGAGGAGGGAGAGGGTGGATGGAATGTGGGGGGTTATGTAGAGGGGTAACTGGGAAGGGGAATATCAGTTAAGATGTAAACAACAGGAATGATTACAAAAAAAAAAAAAAAAAAAAAAAAAAAACCCATAAGGTAGAGAGCTATAGCAAAAGACACCTGGCATCAATCTCTGGCCAACACACAAATATACACAGGCACACACACAAGCACACATACACACGTGCTTATACATATGCACATGCATACACATGCACATACACACTTGAACACATTATCGCACATACCAACATGCACACAAACCCACAAGTGCTTGTATACACACACACAGGTATAGGTATATACACAATATACACATGCACATACACATTTGCACACACACAAACATACATACACACACATATAAATACATACACACATACATATGCGTACTTCTACATACTCACAAGCACACACACATACACACATACACACACACATTATAAACTAATGAAACAAATACTGTATCATATCTTTGAAAGTTTTCCAAATTAGGAAAATACATAAATAACAATGAGAATTAAGAGTCCATATGTACAGGAATAAAGGCTAACTTTCCAAAGACAGGACATGTGTAACATTTCCGTTTTAAATCACAAGGACCCAGGGTCATCAGGGGTTAATTCCCAAGCTGAGCTAACAGCTCTGCAGGAATGCAGGAGCAGTTTCCCTGAGAGCAATGATGATTTGCAGTGTAAGATTTTGCTAAGTTACCTTTGTAGAAAAAAACAACAAGCTTTTGTTAAGAAATTAGATTAATCCTTACCTAGGATTTAGGTAAGGCGTAGAACCAGAAGGCATAGAATGAATTTGAGCATGTCCAATAGAGAAAATGCAATTTCTAAATTGAAGCAAGACGTGTGATTCTGAAAGTTGGGGCTAAGATTGTAAAATAGCTGTAAAGCAGTTACAGTTCTTAGAAAGGGGCTTGTCCTTCGTATTTAAAAGACAATGGCTATTTTCACTAGCTCTGTTTGTATGTAAAGGTTTCTTGTGTGAAGAAAATTTCTTTTAAGATCTTAATAATTAAGGTAACTGAGGAGAAGTCATAAGTAAATATTTTTGTGGAGGCTCAGTCCTATGCTGCCTGGGGTTGCCTTCTGACAAATGTGTTAGTTGCCTGGGGCTGTTGAATTACCTCTATTATTTGAGGGGCCTGAGGTAGGTCCTTCACACAGTTCTCCTGACTTGATAAGACTTTTGTATATTTAGGGATTATAGTAGTACCAGATAAGGCAGTACCATTTTTATGAAAGTTAGTTTGGCACTCTTTACGCCAGTGGTACCCTTTCAGATAAGGATGACACCCTGTTGAATTTCTGCTTTGAGTGAGGCCAGGAGCATTAAGATTTATGGCATCTCCTGTCTTATTGGGACATTGATTGTTGATAGGTTCAGGATAGGTTCAGGCTTCTTACTTGAATAAATTTTGCGAGCCAAGCCTGATTTATTAATTTTTTTCTGTCCTTGATAGGTAAGATTTTGGATAGTGTTATGGCCTTGTGAGGTTGTTGTAGTGGGTACACCTTGAAAATATGAAGTAGCAACTTCAACACCTGCTTTAGATAAATTTCTAGATTTTTTAATTGTCTTTAGAAAAGGCTGACAAGCAAGTGCAGCATTCTTAAGGACCAGTTGTTTTAAAACAATTTCTTTTGCCTCAGGGCTAAGAGCCATCCTCTCTACTGCCAGGCTACAAATTCCTCAAAAAGTTCCTCTGGGTCCTGGCTTATATAAACAAGGCTTTTGGTATTTGTATCTCTATTAGGCAAGCACCTCCGTGCTTCTAGAGCTGCAGCTGATTTATTTACTAGAGCTTCCTTTGTCATTTTTTGTTGACTCCTTACTTCAAACCACTCCTCTATACCCATAAACATTTCATATGTTAACTCTTTTACTCCCCTCTTTTTTCAGACATCTTAGATAACTCTTTTTGAGCCAAGTTCTTAAATATATCCATCCACTGCAAAAATTCATCTTTAGATAGATAGGCTCTGGCAACTTGAAACCAATCATGAGGAGTCATAAGCAATTTAAATGCCAAAGGTTCCAGAAAGGGATCCTTATCCTCTTTGTTATTCTGCATACTCACTGGGAAGCAGCCTAACAATTTGCCCTGTTGCTGAGCTTGAATTACACCAGCAGCAGATCCAATAGGCCCCTTTGCTTTCTTTTTACCTTTTTCAGGGGGTTTTGTGGAAGGACTTATATTGAAATGCTACATGGTAGGCCACTTATATTTATGATACATTGTTACTTTCTTTTCAGACTCAGATTCTTCCTCTGAGGTTAATTTTTCCTCTTCTGATTCACCATTACTCTCTCCTGAACTACTTTTCTGACTTTTCTGTCAAGGAATTGTTGGGAGCTGACTTTTAGCAGAAGGCGGTTATCATTCTTTCAGCCTTCTCAAGCCATATACCCTGACATGAGACTTGTTTTACAATAGCCTACAACAGCTGAGCACACTCTGATAACATCTTGCTTTAGATACCCAGGACTTTCCTTGGGTGTGTGAGATTAAAGGTGTGTGATTTAAGAGTGTGACTTAGAGATCAGATTTAGAGACAAGACCTAAGAGCATGATTAAAGGCATGACCAAAAGGCATGGCTTAGAAGTGAGACAGATAAAGGCGAGGGGCAGACAGAAGAGACATCTGCGAGAATCAGACACTTTAGAGAGTACAACTGAGAGAACAATTTGGAGTAACAGAGATTCAGACACTAGGAGTAGGAGTAGACATTAGACACTCGGAAGAGAACAACAGGAGTACAACTAGGAGCTAGGGACTAGGAACTCAAGACTTGGGACTTGGACTGGGAAGAGAGACTGAAGAATAAACAGGATTGAATCACACTCTGTCTGGTCTCCATTCTTCGAGTCTATCCTCACTCTCTCTCTTGCTGAACCCTGACCCGAGGACTGGAGCGGCAGCTTGGGCCGGGAAACAGTGGCCGCCAAGCACGGAGTGGAGAGGGCCTCAACATTTTTGGCTGCCCTAAGTGGGGCAGCTGGGGCCTCAACATTTTTGGCACCTGAATGTGGGCTAGTGCGGTTCTCAACAAGGAATAAACGCTTTTCTTAGATCCTGAGTGAGACTGTAGTAACGGGGTCCCCTCACAAGGAGGTGAATCTACTGTCTCCTGAGCACAAATGGCTTTTTTGTCATCCCCCAATTCCTTTCTAAGCACATTCCAAATAGCAAATGCTGTAAGGGGCATGCCTAATCCTCCAGTCTCTGTAAACCAGCTTTTAATATCTAACCCCACCTTCTCCCATGTATCCACATCTAAACTTCCCCTCTCTGAGAACCAGGGACTGACTGTATAAACTGAAGAAAGTCAGTCAGCTGGCTCAATGCCTTTTTTCTTAAGAGTATATTTGATAACATCTGTAAAGAACTCTCTGTCTGTAGACTCACTTTGTCCCATCCTGAAAGATACCCACAAAACTCATACAACCCAGAACCGATGGCTCCTGACCTAAGATGGGTGCTGATAGCTTCTAAAACAAAAAACAGCTAGGCACCGATGGCACCTAGTATCTGCCTCTGCTGATGACAGTAGGCAATTTAGAGCCAGAGCTGATGGCTCCTGGCCAAATCCAAGTACTGATGGTACCTGACCAGGTGCTGATTGCACCTACTGTCTGCCTCTGCTGATGCAATAGGCAATTTAAAGCCAGAGCTGATGGCTCCTGGCCTAATTCAGGTACTAATGGTACCTGACCAGGTGCTGATTGCACTTACTATCCGCCTCTGCTGATGGCAGTAGGCAATTTAAACTATTTCTCCCCCTTTATAACCATGCATTCATTGGCCAAGGGGTATGCAAGACCCAGTTGTGAGTCCTATCTGTGTCGACTTACCTTCTTCAAAGTCCCTGTTCAGAGGCGCCAGAAATGCCAGGAGCCAACCCCCTGCTTGGAGGAGAAAGGGAGAGAAATGCAGCTGGTTCTTCTTTCTTCTCCTCCTCCGTCCTTCAGGTTCTTCTTGAGGTAGCCCCTATGCTACTGTAGCTGACCTGCAGTCTGGCATCCTGGCCCTAAGACCAGCAAGGAGTTAAGTAAATATCCTTGTACTATCCTAAAAACTTCTTCTGAGGATAAGAGACTGCAGGCTAGGGTGATTAACACCTGTAGCCTAACAGCAGAGGATTAGGCAACATGGCCTTTGTTCTATCTCAGCAGGAACTGCTGGGCTCTAACTTGCGACTGGGTCGCAGGAAGGAAAGACACTTAGAAAAGTTACTATAGAGTTTATTAAGTGTAAAAAGTATCCTATGAAAGCTATCTGAGGGGAAACGTGGAAAGGTCCTGAGTGGGGAAGAAGAAAAAATTCTAACAAAGTAAAAAACCTAAGGGAGAAAAATTCTAGGCAGGGGGAAAGGAAAGGGTGACAGGGTCTTAACTAACTAACTGATTCCTAACTCGATAAAATCCCGAACTCTTTGTCTTCAGTATTTATACACCATTCAGAGTACATGATCACATGTTACAAAGTTCGTCACAAGTTCACACCAAAATTCAAATCATAAATTGAAATAGAAGTTTACAACACAGAATATTTACATGAATATCCATTAGGAGTAATTATCTAGCTAGACATTCATCACCTGTCTAGCTCCACAGGTTCGCAGAAAGTTTGAAACTATAAATTAGTGAAGTTTTGTATAGATAAACCCAGGCAATATATTCTCTTCTGTCCTGGTACCTATAATAAATCATGGATTCCTAGGCTAATTGTTTTACAACTTCTTGGAATGTGCTCTGAGCAGGAGAGAGTCTGGTTACTATCTCTCTCGGGGCAATTAACTGATAACACTGGGAGACTGGCAGAGTTCTCATTGCAGTTTGACTATGCCTGGGGGACTTAATAGCAGTCCTATTATAAAAGAGCTTAGTAATCATTGATATAATTTTAGGAATTCTTATAGGATCATCATTAAGACTTAAGAAGTCATCTATCCCAGCACTTGGGAGGCAGAGGCAGGCGGATTTCTGAGTTCAAGGCCAGCCTGGTCTACAGAGTGAGTTCCAGGACAGCCAGTACTACACAGAGAAACCCTGTCTCAAAAAACCAAAAAAAAAAAAAAAAAAAAAAAAAAAGTCATCTATTTGTCTATATAGTATCACTACAAGACAGTACATCTTCGTGGATCTGCAGAGATCTGCTACAAAAGGGAGGGGAGTGCTATTGCTTAGTGATAGTAGCATATGTATAATAATAATGGGAAAAGCATATTAATAGCAGGAATCTTTCCTAAAATCACGTCCACCACAGCCTTGCTAATGGGGCACACTTGTCACAGATTATATAATAATCTGAGGCAAGCATTTCAGGATGATCATCTGCTCATTATTAGCTTGTCCCATTATGGCTCCTGACACTAGAAAAAATATGGACACAATATATACACAAAAATGTATATAGACGCAAGAGTCCACAGACAGCCAAAGCAAGCATGAGCTTTAAAAAGATCAGTACTGGAGATCTTATACCTGGCCTCAACTTATGCTACAGAGCTGCAATGACAAAGACAGCGTACAGTCACTACTGGGGGGACTGCAAACTGCTACAGTCATTATGGAAATCATCCCGGAGGTTTCTCAAAAGTTAAGCCAGCACTACTATAGGACCCTGCTACACCATTCCTGGGTGTGTACCCAAAGAAGCCCATATCCTACACAGAGACGCCTGCACAGCCCTGTGTCTTGCTTCAATCACAGTAGTAAGGGGATGTAAACAGCCTAGATTCCCATCGGCCAGTAAAAGGATAATAAAAATGTGATAATATAATGGAGATTCTAGCTTTTAATGTCCTATGTGTACAGGTAGATAGGCATATGTACAGATGTACAAATGAGGGTGTGAATTCAGGCATAAATCTAGAAGTCGGAAAAAGACCATGAAAGGAGAAAAGATACATTGAGGAATCAGAAAAAGGCTACAGAGCACATGTGACATGAAGGCACACAGGACGCTGCTGAAAGCCATGAGGACAGGGAGGACAGGCATAGGGAAGACAGAGGAGAGGACCAATAAGGTCAAATTACATAAATAAAAAAGTAAATAATATCAAACTTAAAAACTGAGGATCCAGAAATGAGTCTGCACAGCTACAGACATCTGACTAACTCTCAAAAAAAAAGGAAGCAGCACCCAAATATTAGGGGTTATAGACAGCCTTTTAAACACACAGCACCAGGAAAACTGGGCAGCACAGGTATGAGACAAAAACGAGCCAGGATATGGTTCACTTGGTAGAATGCGCCTAACACTCATGAAGCCCCATGCCCGACTTCACACAAACTGAGTGTAGTGGCACACGCCTGTAATATCAGAACCTGGATGTAAAATCAGGAGGATCAGGTTCAAGATCATCCTCATCTATACAGCAAGTTTAAAGCCAGCCTGGACTATGTGAGACCTTTCTCCAACAAACCTCTCTTTAACATTTTACAAATGGCAGCCCAACATTGATCCATTGATTGATACCTTAATGTAATAGAATCCAAGAGCTGAGGAAATACGATAGTGACATTACATTGAACTGCAATTCTGAATAGCATTCAGAATACATCCAGAATTACACTCTGAATAGCAAAGGAAACAGAAGTCTACATAATGAGAGAAGAATATTTGCCAGCAATTCATCTAACAAGGGACACACAAAAAAGTAGAGCAATTAACTATCAAAAGAACAGATAATCCAGTCAGAAAGTGGGCAAATTCACTGACCAGACATTTTTACAGATGAGCAAGTACAAACGGCCAATAAATGTTTGACAGCTATTCAATATCATTACCCATTTCAGAAATGCAAAGCAAAACTCATAATCCCATCTCACTCCAGTCACAATAGTCATCAAGAAAACAAGCAACAACCAAACATGGTAACACATGCCTTTAATCCCAGCATTCTTGGTTCTAGAGGCAGGTGGATCTCTGTAAACTCAAAGCCAGCCAAAGCTACAGAAAAACCCTGTCAAGAAGAAGGAGGAGGAGGAGGAAGAGGAGGAGGAGGAAGAGGAGGAGGAGAAGGAGGAGAAGGAGAAGGAGAAGGAGAAGGAGAAGGAGAAGGAGAAGGAGAAGGAGAAGGAGAAGGAGAAGGAGAAGGAGAAGGAGAAGGAGAAGGAGAAGAAGAAAGAGAGAGGAAGAAAAAGAAAGAAAAGAAGAAAAATTGATGGAATGAATATGAAGAAAAGGAAACTTGTTGGTAATGTAACTTAATCCAATCACTATGTAAATCAGAATGGAGATTCTTTGTAAAGCCACCATAAAGCCCAGCCTTGCTATTCCTGAGTATATAGCCAAAGGAATAAAAGTCATCATACAATAGATATATCTGCATACCTGTATTTATTGTGGAACTATTCCCTATAGCCAACATACACAAGCCAACAATAGATGAATAGATAAAGAGAATGTGGTATACACACATAAGAAAGTATTCAGCCATAAAGAAGAACAAATTGTACCATTTGCAAGAAAAGGAATGGACCTAGGGATTAGTGTGTTAAAAAAAATAAATAAACTAGACTCACAAGACAAGCACTACAAGTTCTCTCTCTATGTGAAAATTAAGGGTGAAGGAAACAGAACATGCAAGCAAAGCAAAAGCAGAGGGTACATGCCCTTGATGCCCAGCCTGCTGCCCCTGGCAGGCTACTAAAGAAACATTGCTTTCTGGTGCATGTCTAAAGGGTAACTTAATTAACCACTGCCCCCAGGAAAGGATGTGAAAGAAGACTATCAGAGAAGTACAAGGGAGACAGAGGAATAGAGAAAGGGGGATAAGAAAAGAAAATAGAGGGAAATTTTTTATCAAAGTACATTATTATATGCATATATGAAACTGTTAAAAAATGAAAGTCATTGCTCTGTATAAGTTATTACAGGCTAACAATGATTATTTTTAAAAATCAACTGCCTTCTAAGATATAAGTTCATAGGGGACATAAATGACAACTGGGAGTAGGATTTGGAAGCGTGATGCTGAGAGCCGCTGAAGATAGCTCCTCACTCAGATGCAAGAGGAGAATGCAAGGAACCAAGAAAATACATGAGAAGGCTCAGACCATGAACTCAGGGGATAGAGCCAGAATGAGATGGCCACTCTGATTCCCCTCTGTATATTACAAGTCAGGACAAGGAAATGAAGGGTATCAGAGATGGGGCAGGTAGGCTATCTTGCTTAAGATCAGGGCGGGTGGTTAGGGGGAGGTTGGATGGAAGGGAAGTGAGCCAACTAACCAGTTTCCTCCCAAACAAGCTCCAAGCCCAGGGCTGGGAATTTCACAAAACAGCAGAGCTGTGTGAACATTTCCTGCTCCACCCCAGCTCCCTGACAGTCATGGTTACCACACGGCTCACCTGTGAAGCAATCTTTCCTGGAGACAACCATGTTTCTAGCAAGGAGCTGCCTATAAATGCTGGGCTTACACTGCTCTCACCAAACACTCTGTGACTCTTTACCTTTGGTGAGTAAGTAAGCTTCATCTTCCCTGGAGAGGAGTCTGCCTGCTAGATCTTTCATTCCTTCCCTTGGTCAACTTTCTTCCAAGCCTACCTCTTGAAACCCTCCTAAGTTGACCTGTTCATTTTATATCTTCCTTCACTTTTTCTAAGAATGTTGTACTATAAAGTATTTTATTTTTTTACATTGTATTGATAGTCAAAATTTTGTTTTTGTGTATGTGGGGGGAGCTGTCTCCCCATTATGTAGCACCCTACCTGTTTTTTTGTTTTTTTTTTTTAATTATTTTGTGTTTCCCCCTCCCTTTCTTGGCTAACAGTGGCCAGAAACTAGGTCAGGGAAGCTTGACATCCCATTCTTTTATTTGTAACTTTTGTTTCCCCTATTTTCAAAGAAGAGCAAGAAGATGGCCACCAAAACACCATCTCAGATGGAGCGCAGCATAGCCACCATTATCAACACCTTCCATCAGCACTCGAGGAAGGGAGGAAACGATGACACCCTGAGCAAGAAGGAATTCAAAGACATGGTGACAATGGACTTGGCAAACTTTCTGAAGGTGAGGCTTAGCTAGTGAGAGAGGAGGGTGCAGTCTGCAGCAGTCTGAGAGCAAATCCCAGCACCAGGGGCAGTAGGGTTCTGCCACTAGAGGCACTCAAAGTTAGACATGAGTCAGGAAATGTGCACACATCTGCAATGTGTGGTACTCTATTCAGGGCAGAGGGTTGTAGAGGTGATCTAGGAACCCATATCCCAGTGTTGGTGACACATAACCTTAAGAACACAAGTGAATTCAGTGACCTGAGAATTGGGAGGATGGTAAGAAAGTTCTGTAGATGGTCTGTGCTGGGTGCAGCAGGAATGAGCAGCTATGATTTACGGATGGATAGATAGATAGATAGATAGATAGATAGATAGATAGATAGATAGATAGATAGATAGATAGATAGAAGAGAGAGAGAGAGAGAGAGAGAGAGAGAGAGAGAGAGAGAGAGAGAGAGAGAGAGAGACCCTTGAGGGTGTAATACTTTGAAACCTAGTCCCTGGTAAAGGACTCAAGGGATCTTAAAACAATGCAATGATAGATTCAGTTGGTTCCTGGAGAAGGATGCTAAAACACATTGCCCTTCAGAGTGGGCTTTATTAGGAAAGAAAGCTTCATGATGATGAAGGCCATAGTCCAGCCTTTAGGTAAGAGAACATTATATGCATTGTGAGGACATTAAAGAAAATAGCATAAAGTGTAAGAATTGCAGAGATGGCCACTATGACCAACAAGGAAGGGGACAACTGAAAGGAGGGGAGAGGAAGGGGGAGAAGAAGGGAGGGAGGAAAGGAGGGAGGGAGGGAGGGAGGGAGGGAGAGAAGAAGGGAGGGAGGGAGACACACACACACACAGAGAGAGAGAGAGAGAGAGAGAGAGAGAGAGAGAGAGAGAGAGAGAGAGAGAGAGACTTTATTTTTTTAAACTTTTTCCCAGGGGAGTGTCCATGTTATGACTAACCTCTGCTGGCTGGTCCCCTGCCTAACTTGGGACCAAAAGCAAATTGGGGAATTGTCACTATGGGAGGTATTAGGGGCAGAGATATCTCTTTATAAGTGGGCACTCCAGGCAAGCAAGATACTGATTCAGGGTAAATGGAGGGTGCACATGAAGCTATGCTGGAAGATCTCTTCTCTGTGATCCCTCCATGGGTTCTACTCCACATCTTAACATATTCTGCCAGAATCCATGGAAACAGGGACCTCAAACATGAACTACTCTTGAACTACTCAGGCTATGGAAGAGGACATTGCTTAGCTAAGGTGTCCCAGCAAGTGAGTGCAAGACTTGCAGCTAGATGGTGGTCAGCCACCACATCTTGATCTTTTCACTTTATCTGAGTCTCCACCACACTTTATCAGACCCTTTGAGGCCAGCAGAGCAAACCGTGCTCTGCCTCTTTAAGATCCCATGCTGCCTGGTTTCTTGGGTGCCTCCTCAACTAAGTAGTCTGAATGAGCTTTAACAGCTAGTTACCTCCAAGAAAATGACTGGGGGATGGCTTTGAGGGAGACTGAGACCCGCATGAGGGGCATAATCCTCTGGAGGATTATGTCAAACCCAAATTTACATCTCCTCTCCTCTACCCCAGGCCCCACAACCTACAAAAGTGACCTACCTTTTAGAAGATGTTTCCATTTCTATCTGATAAAGTAATTATAAGGGTAAACAATGGCTATTTCTAGACTTACTAATTGTCTAGCCTTTGGTAAAGTAGAGTCCTAGTGCCCAAGGCAGAGGGACTGTCTGTGGGGAAAATTGGAAAGTGTTTAACAAATGTTTAGCATCTGCTCCATCATGAGCACCCAGTACATTATTCTTATTCTTAGCTCTAACCCCTTGGGGTAGCTTTTTCTGTGTGTTTGCTATCCAGCCACTCACTGAGCTTCAGGGTTCTCTTCACTAACCCTAATAGCCTCCTCTATTTCACCCACAGAAGGAGAAAAGAGATGACAAACTCATAAATGACATCTTTGAGGACCTGGACACAAACCAAGACAATCAGCTGAGCTTTGAGGAGTCTATGATGCTGATGGCAAAGCTGGTCTTTGCCTGTCATGAGAAGCTGCATGAGAACAACCCACGTGGGCACGACCACAGCCATGGCAAAGGCTGTGGGAAGTAACTAAGAGGTCAGCCATGTGACATCTGCCCAACCAAGCCTAAAAGGAATGGCTTGTGTTGTGGAGCTGGGAGATGATAAAAATAAATAAATAAAGTCTTTATCCATTCCAATGTTCTTCATGTTGTTTCTGCCTCCTTTCGCACATGTCCTTCCCAGGGTCTGAGTGACAAACAGCCCTGCCCTTTTCTGAAGTTTAAGCCTTCCATTCAGTCATAACAATAAAAGAGCCAACACACACACACACACACACACACACACACACACACACAGACACCACGATTCCTCTCCTCCTCCCCCACTTCTATTCCCCTTTACAAAGCCTTCCCAAAATGGACATAAACTGCTTCATGTCTGGGGAGGTATACTGAATAAGGATACTGAATGAAGAACCGGTACAGACAAACTCTTTTCTGGATTCAAGAGAGCAAACAGCTCTCCCAATAGACTTCGAATCCTAAATGTGTGTGTTGATGGGTCCCTGTGGTTCTCACGTGAACGGAAATGGCAGTTACCCTCAAATCTACTGGCTGCCCCAGAATGATGGAGTGAAAACTTTCACTGGCCCAGGAAAGGGAATGAGCTCTCATCCTGGCTCTGCATTTCAAATTCCCTGAGTCTCAAAAAGAGCATGGACTTGGTTCACAGACCCTCAGGAGCCTGAGGAGTCAAGCTGTAAGTTACAAGAACCAGATGGTCTCCATAAGGTGGTAGAAACTCTTCCTGTCCCTGATCAGTGGAGAGGAGCTCAGCAGGGACATATGCCACACCTTGTGAGTACTGTTCCCCTCCCTCAGAGCTGCTCCCGTCTAAGAAACACCAAGGTAATTTTGTTACCAGAGTTAGAGTTAGTGCCTGTCTTCTTTCAGCCTAAGAAGTCGTGCTCAGCCACCTGTCCCAATAAACCAATTATAGAGGCAAATTAATGGTGAAGAAGCACAAAAGTGGATTTTATTCAATGTTACCACATTGGAGAGAAGAATAAAGAGATCAAATGTCTCTCAGGGAGCCTGTCTCCAGGGCTGATTTAAGCACAGGGCCAGATGTACACACCTGGTGGTCCTAGTCAGGCTGTTGTCTGCCCCTCACTGTCTGGCTCCAATATCCCCTGCAAGGCCACCTGACCAGCTGCCAGCACTCTGTGAAACTTCTTTCCAGGAGACAAGCTCCTCCTCTGACTGGCACCAGAGTTCAACCTTTTTCTTTCACTTTCATGAAACCCCGGAAGGAGCTTCCAATTCCTTGGGGTGCATTGTTTCAATAGTATGGTGGCCAATACAAAGGGTACAAATGTCTTTTCAGAATATCCTAGGGCTGGAGAGATGGCTCAGTGGCTAAGAGCACTGACTGCTCTTCCAAAGGTCCTGAGTTCAATTCCCAGCAACCACATGGTAGCTCACAACCATCTGTAATGAAATCTGATGCCCTCTTCTGGTGTGTCTGAAGACAGTGACAGGACAATGTACTCACATACAGAATATCCTTGTTCTTCCATGCATGCCAGCTATAGCTCCCCTTTCATCTCTCTGACCTCCAGCCATTGAATCCCCTCCCAGATTACAAATGGCTATGGTGGGTCTTTCAAATGCCAGATCTTAAACCAGTGTCCTCTAAATACACACCCATGTCCTCAGCAGGGAGGAGAGTCACAAAAGTAGACTGCTAGATGAAGACTGGCAATCACCAGTTCTCTAAATCAAGAGAAAGATAGTAGCCCGAAGTCATATAGTAGTAGAGGTGGTCAAAATAGTGCAATGGGAAAGGGGTTTGAATTCCACCATTTTCTCTGCCTGGGGTCTCCCAGTCCATCTCCAGGGCTAACCATGAAGCAACAAACCTTCCACGGTCAGATGTTTACTCTTTTCCAAGAGTATTGGGTCCCCTGTTTGCCTAAATCTGCCCTCTGCCCTACAAATCTGTGGGTTTTAAGTATTAAAGGGCTCAAGAACTAACTAGTTGGAAACCTGAGTAACCAATTTTAGAAGGCTTCAACATCTCTCCAGTGCCTGGTTTGTGCCACATCTCTTCTGAATCAACTTGCTGTTGGGAAAGAAATAAAGCCTGAGAGCTGGGAGGCTGGGGGATGACAGAGCAGGCAGTGCTTGTTACAGCTCTACCACAGCTGCTCATCACAATGTAGCACAAATACATCCATGACTTGATCTCCCACAGTGAACCACAGAGCCTTCAACAGTAGAGTCCAAGCCTCTGCCTTCCCTCAGCTTGATTCCCAACACTTATCATCAGGTCATGAGCAAATCGGGTTCCCAACAAATGGCAGCTTATGAATCTTCTAAAACGTTTGGTCATATTCCATGCTGCTTTCTCAGGGGAAGGTGTGGGAAAGGAGGGCCAAGGAGAGTGAGATTTAAAGCCAGCAAGTGGAAATCTGGATGGTCACCTTGACACTTGAACATCAAAGTAGGGGACAGCACAGCACACTCATGGAAATATTAAACTCCTCCCTCTATTGTTTCATCAGTCCAGTTCTGCTTTAATGGCACATGCACTGGAAGTTCAGATTTGAAGTAAGAGCTGTGTTGTGGAAAACAGCTAGAAACTATTGACTATTTGTCTAACCTGCTCTAGCCCCACCCTTGAGTATTCCACTCCATCATCCCTGCCACATGGTTGAACCAACAGTGCCTGCATTTCTAATGCTCAGAACTTACATCACACTCAGCCCGAGGTGCCTTCTTATGCCTGTTCTGTATTGCTTCTAGCTAGTCTCCCAATCATCCTTGAAGGAACTCCACTCCACACATACACTCACTCATGCCCCTCTCTTTAGGTGACTCCTGAAAAATCCACACCCATCCCTCATCTTTTTAGTAGACTCCTCTTCTTTTCTGAACTATCTCTCAACACCCACATTAAAACTAAGTATGCATCATCTCTTCCTTAATAAGCTCAAACTTTC
Organism: Arvicanthis niloticus; assembly: GCF_011762505.2. Lineage (NCBI taxonomy): Eukaryota > Metazoa > Chordata > Mammalia > Rodentia > Muridae > Arvicanthis > Arvicanthis niloticus. The sequence continues at coordinate 70,129,722 of NC_047661.1, read as the reverse complement.
AAAAATTAACCCTGGCTTTCCTCAGCCTCTTCATTGTTTGTGTCAGCAATGTTCTTCCTGCTCCTTACACCTCTAATGTGCCCCTTAGAATCCATCAGTTTCCAGCCAGTATCTGTTGCCACAAAGGTGTGCCCGGCCATCCACTTTTCAAGCATATCCAGGCTCCCTGCATCAGGCCTACAGAATCCCATGATGCTTCTGCCATCACATTTAAAGTACTGAATTGTAATCTATGACGGTTGCTTTTGCTTGTTGAGTTGACTGGACTTGTAAATGTCTAGGACTTGTGATGCACAACTATGAACGTGTTTGTTGGAGTGTTTCCAGAGATGACTGGCATGTGTGGAAGTAACTTGTAGAAACTTTCCAACCTAAATGTAGGTGATGTCATCTATGGATTTGGAGCCCAGATAGAACAGAATTGGAGGAGGAAGACATCCATGCACTTGTACACCTTCTAAACAACGTGTCTGTTGCCCACAGCTATCAGACTTTAGCTTCTTTAGCCTTTCAACAGGAATTCAACACCAACAGCTCTCCAAGGATTGGAGAGGCCTTCCACATCACACTGGGACTCCTGGAGCTTCTACCACTTGGGCTAAGTAGCTATCACTTTCTCAGACTCTCCAATAGGGAGATAGTATTTTTGGACTACCCAGTATCCTATCACGTAAGTTAATACAACAAACCCTCTTCCGTGGTGTATATCATTCTATTACTCTAGAAGAGCCCAATGCAAAACCCCAAATCAGCAAGTCTGACTGAGTTTCTGAAAGCATGAACTATAGTGATCTTTTCCACACCCCTCAATTCCCACACACAGAAAAATGTCTTGGTTATGGCTAAAGAAGGAAAGTATGTAAAGCCTAGAGACATGTGAGGCTGGAGGCAGAGGTTCACACACCAAGGAAGCAGAGCCACTGTGACAGATGGCCAGCTGGGGCGGCTTTGAGGCTACACCGACTACATAAAGACTTGGCATCTGAAGGACAGAGGGGACACTCCTAAGTGTCAAGAGTGCTTCTCTTTGCCTCATATCTCTGTGAATTCTGAGTGTAGGTGACGATTCTAGACTCCAGGCAAATATCTCAAAGCAATCCAGTTTTGCAGAATCCCATAGGGCTTTCTGTAAATAGCTAAGCAACAAGAATCATGGTGATTTAGCCCCCTCCTTCCCATTAGGGAAACAAATGGTCTGTTTAGTAAAGATCTCAGATCTAGATGTGTGAACACAAGCGTTACTGTTCTCAACACAAAGCCACAGCTCTTGTCTTAGAAGACAAGGGACAGTTTATTCTGGAGTCATTTTAATAAATGAGTTTCCTTGTCAGTTCACTTTCTGTGGCCACTGATTCTTTCAGAATACATTAACTGGACGCTTATCAAATGATGGCCACTAAAAATACTCCAAGAAGCCACTGCAGTGAGTAAAGCTTGGCCAGGAACTTCAAAGCCTGCAGGGAAAAGCCAAGCAGGCTGTTGGGTCATTCTAGTATGGAAAGGGAAAAGTAAGGAGTGTGACTCTAGGGAGAACTTTGAGGCTGGAATTGCACCCCTTTGTAGGGCTGTCTCCCCAGAAGGAAGATGGCCTTTCTTCGATATTATAATTTACTGATACACCTACCACTGTCCTTAAAATAATGAAATTCAATCTGAGATAGTTGGCCTTAGCTGGTGAAGTGCACTTAAATGTATCTGAGGACTGTTTGGTTCCATTTTCACTTTTCCTTTTCCTTCCCCCTCCCCACCTTCTTTCTTTAAAAAACAAACAAACAAGCAAGCAACATCTATATCTTGCTATGTAACCAGTCAAGCCTCAAACTTGCTGAGGTCCTCCTGCCTTTGCTTTCTGAGCACTGGGATTTATCCCTGGAAGCCACCAAGCCTATCTAGGAGGAGGGGGGATCAAAATGCGTTGAAGCTAAGAGCTGTAACATCTCAGGACAGACACAAAAATGCCAGATAAGGGGCCAAGAAATTCACTCTTCACTTGAAAAAGTAAAGGGCAGAATAGCAAAGGATCCAGGAAATTCTATCATCATATTTGTGCTTTGTACAAATCAATCTGAGGTTTGTGGAATAGACCAGGGGTTAAAAGAGGCCACAGGAACATAGCCAGTTAGGAGATGGTGGTAACAGTACCATAGTCCAGCTGAGTGCTTAATAGACCTGTTGTGGTGTCAAAAGTGCCAGTTTGGACAGAATATAAACTGCCCCTCCGTTAGACAAGGCAACCTGAAGCTCCTATTGTAATGAGCCCAACAGGAATGAAGATGTTGTAAAGAGAGACTGTGTCTCACAGCCCGACTACTGAATCAATGCACCCTACAAAAGTGGGGATTTTCCCAGGAATCCTATACTGGAAAAAGAAAAAGGTCTCAGCCACCCGTGTACTTTGGAAGAGATTTCCCACAATTATAACACTTTGTCAGACTGCCTTATAGGATGAGACTGAAGAAGGACCACATCTCAACCTGTGCTGCTGAAATATACATATCTGTGGCCCTTCACATTTTAATCTCACTTCAGGGCCCCAGAAGATGGACTTTGGTGATCACTAGAGCCCCTTATCCCTTTTTGCATGTGACCATATCAAGCAAGTCTCCTCTTTCTACTTTCCAACATCAAGTTGACCCTCTTGATTGGCTTATAGAGCATAGGTGGCAGGACCCAACTTAGGCTCAGATTGTTACCCCTAAATTTGATACACTGGCATAAATAAATTACTTTAATTTTATGCTGTTTGCTCAGAGCTTGCTAAGAAAAGGCCCCTGTTTGGGACAGCCCAGTGAAGCAATCTTACACAACCCCAGGACCCAACCTCAGAGTCCTCTTTACCCCACCTTCCAGAGTTCCCTAAAATTTATATTTTAGAAAGTACTGCGTTACAGATTTTGACATTCCAATTACCAAGACAATAGCAGGAATGATGCAATTGTTGCTCAAGATTCTTGGGCTCATGTTTTGCTCAAGACCAGGTAAGCTTCCCAGCCATAATAGAGATATGTCTTCAAGAGACCAAGAAATAGCCCCCAGGAGAGAAATCACATGCCTCTCACAAGTTTTCTCACTTTCTATTGTGAGTTCCCCAGTGTTTGCCTTTGTAACTGAAAATAACAGGTGCAGACCTTAGAATGGAGCTCAGAAAACAGAAGAACACTAGCAGGCATAATAGGGGTTCAGGATCCCCATGGCCCATAGCCTAGGGCAGCCCCACATTAGTGTCAATCTCTTCCTCTCCTTTTCTCTTCTCTTCTCTCTCTCCCCTCTTTTTCCTCCTCCTCCTCTTTCTCCTCTTTCTCCTCTTGCTCCTTCTTCTCCTTCTTCTCCTTCTTCTCCTCCTCTCCTTGAATTGCTCCTCTCTTTCTCCCTCTATCTTGTTTTTCTTGGAACACTTTCTCACTCACTGCTTTCTGACCTCCAACGCTCCCTAGTGAGATACAGCCCTATGCTGTTAGGGTACTGATGTAGGGACTTTGCAAAGTAAGTATGAATATCCAACCATGAAGAACTACAAGCACAGTATTTACCTCCCAAGTCTCATCATAAAAGAAGGGGCAAATCACCAGAGGGAAATGCAATTGTTTGTCACTTAAAAGTTTTTGGATGATTTGCTATTGTGCAAACATCAAAGGGTGTGTTTGATTTAGAAGAAATCCAAAGTAATAGTGTTGATGTTATAAAAGATTTACCAATAGATCTTCTAAGGAGCCATTATCACGCAATGTAGCATTTAGCTAAAGGAGTACAGCCTCCAAAATACCCCAAACATAAAAAGAATGCCTACCAGGCCTGTGAGAGCTAAGCAAAATTTACAGTGCTAGGATAGAAATGTTTGTTCACCAGGACTGAACAGCCATTAGGCCCATCTCCAAAGAACACACTACTGACAGGCAGCTCAGGGTGCATCAAAGGGTCACAACAACCATCAGGTCCTGGTCTGCCATTTAGTTCCCTATGCTCTTATCAAGCAAAGCATACTTCTGACAGGTAGACAAAATTATCCTGGGTAACAACTATTGGAAAAGAACAACACTGGTATGCTTAAGAAATAATTCTGGCAACAGCTTTCCTGTGTAAATTTCTCATCTGCTCAAGTGGCCCGAATTGCAGTCTCCTGTACCTGTTTAAATTATAACCTGGAGCTGGGACCTAATGAAGATTTAAGGATGACAATGCAAGCGAAAGGCATAACCATAAGGTGTGTATAAGTTAGTAAACTCTTCTATTCAAGGTTGACTCTTCCTTGGGCATTAGCCACAGTTGGCTGTGACATAGTTGTTTATTTTTTTAAAGTAAATAGGTTTTCCTTTATTAAGATCTAAGTGTAAGAATGATTTCTCACAAGGCACCAGGAAGGCAGAGTATTTCTACAGCATGCTTACACAGAGATAGGTGGTACAGGCCAGTCCCTCGTTATGGCCTCATTTTGCAGTTGAGAAACTCTCTGAACATGAAATGTATGTGGCAATTGCTGGTAAAACACTATTATTTTTCGGTAAAGTTTTTTTTATCTTTTTGAATTTTTTTTTATTTTTTTACATGTCTGAGTGTTTTTTCCTGCATGTGTGTCTGTGTGCCACATATATACCTGGTGCTGTTGAACACCAGAAGAGGGCATCTGGAACTGGCTGCAGATGGTTATGAGCTACCATGTGGGTGCTAGGAGCCAGACCTGTCTTCTCTGGAAAAACAGCCAGGGCTCTTAACCACTGAGTTATCTCTCCAGGCTCTCAGTAAACCATTTTTATAAATAGGAGGAGCACACTTTAAAACAATGAGCAACAATAAATACATAAACCAGTAACATGGTCATTTGTTAAAATTACCAAGCACTATGTACAATATGTAGTTGAGTGTACTATCTTTTATATGACTGGCAATGTGGTGATTTTGTTTATACCAGCATCACCAGAAATATACAAGTGAGACCTTGTACCTTACACACATTACTCATCACTAAACGATAAATTTTTAACTCCATCATAATCTTATGGGACCACTGTCCTATATGCTATATGCCTTTGACCAGACATCATTATGCTTGTTCTTGAAAGACTTGGTAGAAATGAGGTGTTCATAATGATTGCTGATGACTGGAAAGGAGTCCAGGCCTGCAGGATCTTTTAAGATATGAGAGTCACTTGCCAATCATCTCCCACACTCCGCAGTACTAACCCAAAGCATCTTTCCTGTATTCAGTATCAGCTGTTACTTCCTTCTGCCAGAAAATAGTGACTCCATTAAAGGAAACTAACACTCATTGGTTATTCACTCATTCTACAGAGTCACTAAATAGACACTGGTGCAAGATATGGCTATTGACAGTGACGTCAACAAAGCACATAAAGTCCCTGCTCTCATAGAGTTTGCATCTCAGGGAGAGTAAAATGTCACATGGTGGGAAATATGTAGCCTAGGTCATCTCAGATGGTTATGAGTCCTACTGAGAAAACAAAGGAGGAAGACATGTTCAAGTGGCTGCTAAGCAAGACTCTGCTAAGGAGAGAACACTTATCATGAGATTTCCGTAAAAACTGACCATCTCCAGGAGAATGTGTTGGGTTAGAAAATGCTTGGAGGTGTTTTCTCAGGCAGGTAACATGATAATTTTTGTGTGGTGACCATAGGACTGCTTCATGGAAGGCAAATTTGGGAATTCCAGAGTAGAGGCATGAAGGGGACTTAGGAAGCTGTTATAGAGGCTCACTGAGCCTGATCATGTGTCAAACACTGCTAGACCCATATGGTCTAGAAGGCCTCCAACTAATGGAGGGCTGGGGGATGACAGACACCCAAAAATTGATTCTCAACACTAGCTAGGGCAAAACATAAGGAAGACTAGGTGGCAAACAAGATGACCAGGAAACACAAAAGAGGAACATTGTTTCTGTCTTCTTGGCTGGGGTGAGGCAAGGTTTCTCGGATTGGGTTCTGAAAGGATGAGAGCATCATTTCTGTTTTCTCAGTGCCAGGCCAAACAATGTGAGAAAGCAGAGCCTTCTAATTTAAATAGTCCAGTTTGCTTGCTTCCAACCGTGAAGGCTTCTTAGGTCGTCCAATATCAGGGGGACTATGACAACTGTTCCACTGAATCCAGATCCTTTTGCTGATTCCCAGGGATCTGTTATTACAGGTCAGCTTGGCTTATGGAGTACAAAAAGCCTGCCTGAAACGTCCCCGTGAACGACAAGAGATTAAATACTGAGCACCGAAAACAGTATGAGTGGCATTGCAATAGCTCATCAACTTCAGTCCAGAAGTGCTAAGTCCAGAGATGGACTGTGACTTGACTTTCAGCACTCTGTGACCACCTACAGTCACAATCCTATGAAACATCTAACCACTAACCAAAGTAAGGGCACTTACTCCTCAACACACAAATGTGAATTCTGGGAAGATGAAAGTATTACTGAAGGCACTAGGCAAGGTACTTTTCATAAGGCGTTAAGTGAAGAAATCTCTTTAATTCATTCTGAAATGATTGCAGGAAAGTGCTTAAGAACAACTTCCAATCTGGAGCTCTGATTCAACAATGGCTGCCCAGGTTTTACTTACCCATGTTTCACCCTTGTGCCAGTCAGAAGCCCCTCACTCACACTCGACTTTTCTGAAAGGTTTCAGACATAGTCCTGGATCCGGCTTCCATGTTCAACTCCACCCTTGCTTCCTATCAAAGGCCAAGACAGCAAGTCTCACTGCTGGGAAATGAAAAACGGGGTGAGGCACTTGGTGAGTATTTATGATAATAAAAAAAAAATGATGACATTGAAAACATTCAGAGCGGACTTGTAATCCTGGAAGGGCAGAGGCTTCGGCTGAAATTAAGGAAATCTGAGTGAAATGAATTCTTACAATAATGTATCAGTGGTGATTGGTCACCTTTAACAAATGTAATAGATGTTAAATCACACAAGAAACCAAGCACAGATGTGTGAGAACTCTCTATGGTGCCTTCTCATTTTTTTTTTTTTAAATAAATCTACAAGAGTCCCCATTTGTTAAGAAGTAAAGAGTTCTGGAGCAATTACAACACACCAGACACAACCTTGCAAAAATTCCTTAAAGCAGCCTTGGGGGCTGGGGTGGTCAGATGACTATTTTGCAATGAGGAATGGTTTAGAGAAGTGAAGTAACTTTTCTAAGTGTCAAACTCACCTGTCTCCAAAACCTTTGCTGTTATAAAACTCCCTAAAATCTGAAAATGTTTTTATTTCAGAAAATAATACCTTCAAAGCCTTTTTGAAAAAATGATTTTTGTAAGACATTCTTCTGTCAGACCCAACCTCTGGTTTTCCTCTAATCTTTATCTTAATACAGTTAATTCCCAATTTTAATTTTAAAACCCCATCCTCCTAGACAGGCTTGAGTCATTGCTATCTTGTCCAGTGGAGATAGATAACAAACTCTCAGGCTCTGGTTTATAGCTCAGATAGGTTTTATTTTAGATGTGTATGTGTTGATGTAAATTCAGTCTTATTTCTTCTGGCTGCCTATTCTAAATCCTTAGAATATGTTCCCATAAGTTACACTTTGTGAATTAAATGGCATGCATAATTCTTGCATTTTGTACAAACCTAATTTGATTTTTTTAAAACTATCCTTCTAAACTGTCTGTTTGCAGGTCAGAACATGGGGAAATGTAATTGTGTGGTGCTCTGAATATTTTTAAACTGCAAATGAAATTGACTAAACAAAAGAATTCTATACTCAGGGTCACTGTGTGAAAAGCCCTGTGCTAAGTTCAAGAACAAACTGGCACCAATGGCTGCCCTCTGAGACTTTAGAACTGAATGAGACCATGCACTTTTCTCAGCATTAGCACTAAGGTCACTGTGGTGAAGCAGAGCATGATGCTAAAGTCAGCCAAAGAGCTGACTCCATTCTGGGGGCAGGACTACTCAACAAAGTATATGCCCTGTCAATGAGAAGCCATGGGAAAGTGTTGGGACTAGACATTTCTTGGGCATCTCTGAAGTTCTGGCTACTTTGCCACTTATAGGAGGCAGGACACTCACACAGGTTTAAGCAAAGTTTGAACAGACAACAGAAAATTAGAATGTGTGGCAAGCCAGTCCCTCAGAACCACCCAAAGCAGATGGAATTTTCATCTATATGTGCCCCTATGATGCACAGGAACTGTGAGTCTCCAAAAAAACACCTATATGCCAAAGTCAGTGGGATCACTGGATCAGCCAAAGCCATATGGGACCAATCCCTCAACTCAGAGAAAGCAAGCTAATTCCGTGTGTCTTCGGAATTCCCTAGATCTGATGACCAAGGTTTGTCTCTCAGATCCACATTACACCTGGACTGACAGAGTTCTCAGTGTATCATTGTGGAGCCAAAGCCAGAACAACAGAGAGGGTGATTGGGCCTGGAGCAATGACCTCTTCCAAAACCCCATCTATCCAGGTAGGAAGAAGCCAAAGGGGGCCCTTTAGGCAGTCCCATTGTTGGCAACTAATAGGAATTCTCTTTCTGGGTTTTTCCTACTGTTTCTCTACAGTACGTGAGAAGTTTACCCATGTACAGCAGGAGATGTTACAGTAACAAAATATGACCCTATCCTGCACCAGAGAATCAGAGTTTTCAGTTACCTACCGCCACTGGGCTTAGTGAGTCTTGGTGGTCCTAACTAGACCAGGTGGTAGTATAGATATCCCCACTGGAGTCAATGACAGGTTGGGTACTACTTTCTCAGGATTTATATGATTATTCCAGATATGAAGACACATACAATAGAATAAAAGCATCTGTTGGATTGTGTTCCTGGAAGGATGTTTCAATCAACCAGGTGATGACAGACTAACAGCCTGACAAATCATTTCACACAGATGCCTTGTGATGCAAAAATCCCAAATAACGTTCTACCTGAGTGTGACAAGCACCCCAAAAAGGAATTTATAAGCCAACCCAATGTTTGTAACAGCAGCCAGTGAATGCTCATTTGTAAGAGTCTCTAGTCCAAAGCCATGGATTAGGTAGTGGGTTAAAACTACACAGCATGCTTAACCTTACACACCACTGGCAGTGTGTAAGACCTGTCTAACTTTATGTTTATGTTTCAGGGAAGCTGTACCAAGCTGTCCTTCTTCGATCAGGTTGTAGATTGCTGTTGGGATTCCCATCAAACTAACGGGCGGCTGCGTGTGTGCTGCTGGAGTCTGGGGTGGGATGCTTCAAATGGAGAAGCTGAGCCAACAATGGTTATGCTACTGGAGTCTGGGGTGGGATGCTTCAAATGGAGAAGCTGAGCCAACAATGGTTCAGAGCCCATGAAAGACTAGAAGGAAGGTTCATACATCCTGAGGGAGAATGGGGAAATCCCCCCAAGAACTTAGGGAAATCAAAACACCAGTTTCCTTGTTCCATGTGCGGGAAATTATCCTTGTCTGGAGGATTTCTCACACCCAGAAAGAGTCACCAGGACTTCAGGCCCTGAGGCATCTTGAGTGGAGTCCTGGGCAGAAAAAAAAAAAAAAAAAAAAAAAAAAAAAAAAAAAAAAAAAAAAAAAAGCCTCAGAGACAAGTTCATTGGCATCTTCCTGGCACCCTGTGCAGCAGAGGTGCTGAAAGGAGAAGACAGAAAAAGTCTAGAGAAGCAAGCATAGAGAGGAGGGAAGCTTGGCCCTGTCCACTCACTAAAATCTAGTGACTAGAAGAAAATAAGCCAGCAGCACTGCATACACTAAGCAGCGTCTTCCACCCATGATGAGCATGGGTCTGGACCTTACTCTGCACTTGCCAGACTAGTTAACAGGTTTTCAAGTTTCTTCACCTCTCTGGATGGATCTCTTTATAAGCAAAATGAAAATCAGGATTTCTTCTCTCACAAAGTTGTTATGAGAAATACATTAAATAGATTACCACAGTATCTCAAGCAAAAGCAAAAACTTACCAATAAACATAGTGGGCCTGTGTCAAAATTGTTGTTTAATTCTTAAGTAAAAGAATCATCAAATATTTTTCTCCTAAAAGAGTGGCTGGAAGAATATTCAAAATAAGTAAGGACAAAAAAAAGCAAATGTCTAAGGTTCTTAAGTGACTCACCAAACTTTAAACAAGGTGATGGCCATCACAGTCTGGGGTTCAGCATCTTGACCAAGCTGTAAAATACTCTGCTTTGTCCAACAGATAGAAAGCATGCCCTTATTTATAATTAGACACACTTTTCTCAAGTAACAAACAATGACAAAGATTTCTTCTTCTAAATAGATGAAGGTAGGAAATAAATAGCCACCATTTGTCTTTTCTCAGGTTGGAAATTATTTTTTCTTTTTTTACAGTGCCACACAGTTAGATCCCAATAAGTCCCAGATTGCCTGGCCCTCTTTAACCATTTGAATTTGGAGACCAGTACGTGGGATGAGGTCTGGACCCAATCAATATGGTTCCTCTCCCAAGAAGAGTATGTAAAGAACCTCCCACTAGACTAAACACTTGTGCTCAGCTGCTGGAGACCAGTGGTCCAGTTCCAGACCCTCTCTGTGCCCTTTTGGACCATTGCTACAATCAGGAAGATCTTGGCTGCATTCAGCCTTGGGTGGAGAACCTGGATAGACAGGAAAATTGCAGGCCCCGGAAATCTCAGTGGCCGGATCTGCCTCAATCGGTGAACCAAGATTTCCTCCGTGGTTCAAGTGTTGCATAAGGTTTCCTGCTGAGCCACTTATTCTTAACTTCCCACTGTATTGTTCTTCTGCTACTCTGAGGAAACAGGAAATCAAATCACCGTGCACCAGGCCATAATTCCTATCTGACTCTGCCCATTGGTTCCTATGATGGACACAAGGTTGTCTGTAGTGATAACCCCAGCCCATTCCTCCATGGAGCATCAGAGACCTGTCTCCCTCATCTCATTATTCTCTGCCCAAGCATGAACTTGGAATCAGTTGTTAGTAGCTTGGTGTTAATCTAATTCTTCCCAACTGGGGCTCATTCACAGAGCAACATGGTCCACCTTCCTTGTAGTTCATCTGGGTGAGCTTGGAGAAAGCATAACTCACTAGAATTTCAACTAAAGGCAGGCAATTACTAAAAATACATATCACCCAAAGATCTGGTGACAGCAAGTCCAACAGAGAATTTCAGGAGGAATCCAAACCACTGAGACATGTCCTTCCAGCCCGAGAGAGAGAGAGAGAGAGAGAGAGAGAGAGAGAGAGAGAGAGACCACCACCACCCAAGTGGATGATAGCTGAGAGGCATAATATACAGGCTGCTGTCTTTTGTTTGTTTGGAGTTGTTTTCCATATATCATACTCTCTCAGTATCAAGTAAGGCTAGAATGTGACCTGGTGAACCCAGAAGCTCTCCGATCTTTTCCCTAGGTCACTTTGATACCAGCTGCTCACTTTTGAATTATGAGTTAGAAAAACATTAACAAACAGAAGTCCATCTTCACGCCGAGTTATCCTTGTCTCTGTATTGCACAATGTGTTCCATGCTCCTGCCTTAGGAAGAGGATGGAAGAAGATATCCCTCCATAAAACTGAAGAAAGTGCTTTATTCACTTCCCTGATAGGTTTAGGGAGAGAGTAAAGGGAAAGTTGGAGAGAAAAGTATAGAAACTCATTGACTCCTCCTTTAGTCAAGGTGATTATTAATGCCAATAGCATAGAGGAGATCTGAAGAAAAATCTTAGCTCCCCACCCCCACCAAACAAAGCAAGGTGTGTTCTTTTAAGGTCCTAAGGAGGAGGAGGTAGAGAGAGTGGAAAGGTACTATACCACAAGAAACAGGTCAGGTCCCTTTGTATGACCAAAATACATTCACCCTGTGATTTGGGCCAGCAGCAAGTTCCTGGAAAGTCCAGAGCACATCTGAGGGTAAACGGGAGAGTGGGTCATTTCATGGAGCAATGGGCCTGGTTAATATGTGGCACATGGAATGGATAGGACTGGTTAATGCACAACAGTGAGACATGACAGTCACACTGCCTCTGGACATTAGAGAAACTGGTTGTGTTCTTGTCAGCCCCCTCTGTTCAGGGACTTAAGGCTTGTTTCTCTACATATATGACATGTATGCCATTTTCTATTCTGTGACTATTCTCCCATATCTATTTAGTCCCAATCTTTTAGCAGACTGGCTGCCCACTATTTGTATAAATATGTTGCTCATAATCAACTGGTTATTGACTGAAACATTGCTAAACAAGAAAGTGTCACTGTTTCCTCTACATTTACATTCAGGGTCTACTGCAGACATTAAATCTAGTGCTCAAAACTGAGCCGTCCTACTAGCAGCCAGTTAAATATCTGACAGCATTTTACTGGCCTTTAGGAAACTGCATATCCTTGTGAATTCCTGTGTTATTGGTCACTCCTCTCCTTCTACTGAGCATGAAACACAGCCACATTCTCCAAAGAACCCTCACCCTGGCCATCTCAGAGGTCAGCTCCTTTCTTCAACTCAGCTCAGGGATCCAAGGAACAATAGCTATCCGACCACGGTAACAACTGTCCAAGCAGGGTGTCTGCTGCAATTATACAATGGCTAGGAGGATACTCCAGGGCAGACAGACTTCAGGCTGTTTGTTGTTCACCTCCCAGATCAGGATGTCTTACGCTTCCAGAGGAAGATGTGAAGGGCTGTGGGCAGCAGGTAGAAACTGATCCTACCCTTGGGAACACAGATTCTTCCCAAAGGCTCTACCCACCTATCCAAAATACAACCCACACCAGTAATCCACTTTGCACTACAGAAAGCCAACAGCTAGGGTTACTATTCTCAAACTTTTGAAGTCTTTGACACTTTTTTTTAAACATTATTGTTACCATGAGAGTATGTGGCTGTGTGTGCCACTGTGTGCCTGTGGAAGACAACCACGAGGAGCCTGTTCTCTCCTTCCACCTTACATGGGTTCTGAGAATCCAACTCAGGTTTTCAGGTTTGATGCAGATCCATCTTTGACACTTTTGAGAATATGGTGACTGCTGTGGGGGAATGTTATACACCCATGTATTTCAAATGCAGCATCTCCTCAGTTCAGCTTCTCAGATACCCTAAAGTATAGCATAGACACTGGCCAAGTCAACAACCCTGGTTTAATGATGTTAGTAACGGTTCTCTATCCTCAGCATCACTAACACATGAGTAAAGACAATGCAAAGTTTCCCAAGCCACAGATCAGAAATCCAGACCAAGGGCTCATCTGGTAAAGTCCTTGTTGTACAAGTCTGACAACTTGAGCCCAATCCCTGGAACTCATGTAAAGGTGGAAAGTAGAAAGGAGAGATCAGACTCCACAAAATTGACTCTCTCTCCCTCTCTCTGTCTCTGTCTCTGTCTCTCTCTCTCTCTCTCTCTCTCTCTCTCTCTCTCTCTCTCACACACACACACACACACACACACACACACACACTGATGATGATGATAAATATTTTTAGTCTTTCCCAACCCCCAGGCTTGACCTTGGCCATACACCCTGTGTGCCAGCCCAGTCTGGTCCGCTTACCTGACATCAACCTGCCCGTACCATCTCCAGGCCTTAAGTAGGGTACTCATTCCGTGGGCAGGTACAATCTGGCAACTTTCTCAAACCCTAGGCTTCCTGCACCATCCCAAATCCCAAGACCTATTCCAGATCACACACTCTGCTCAGGGATCCTAATCTGCACATCACCCTAATCTGGTCAGTCTCATCTGCACCATTCCAAACCCCAGGGATTTAGCTGTACGTTGTCCTAGCCTGGAAGAAACAATCAGTCAAGTAAAGAGAAAGCCTATGAAATGGAGAACTTTTGCCAGCTATATATCTGATAGTAGATTGATATCCAAAATATATAGAGAATTAAGAAAACAAATGACCCGATTTTAAAACTGGGCTATGGATCTAAACAAATTATTTTCAAAAGAAAAAGTTAAAATGGCTAAGAAATATCTCAAAAAGTGTTTGACATCCCTAACAATTAGGAAAAATGCAAATGAAAACAACTTTGCGATTTCCTTTTACCCTAGTCAGAATGGCAAAGATCAGAAAAAGAGCTTACAACAAAAGCTGGTGAGGATGTGGAAAAGGGGAATGCCCTTCACTGTTGGTGGGAGGACAAACTGATGCATCATTATAGAAAACACTGTGGGTAGTTTTCACAAAGCTCAAAGTAGATCTACCATGTGATACCACTGTGGGTGGGGAAGGGGGCCCTGGAAGCTTTCTGGATGACAGGAAAGTGATACATGAAGAGACAAGAATGAAACTCAGTTCATTCCCACTTAGGTAACAGGTGATGGGCCAAAACCTCTAAAGTCTAATCTCAGCTCATTTATTTTTGACATATTTAGGCACAGCACAATTTTGGAAAAAGATTTCCTGATAACAATTAACTCAGTCCTGTGAGTACAACAAAGCTAAAGACCAGTCTGCACTGAAGCTCTTTGAAAAGTCCACATGACTTCTTCTGTAAAGATGGATTCTGTTGACTTAGAAAAAAAATGTTCAACATAAAGGTCTAAGGAGAATGGCTGTGGTAAACACAATGACTGTGGGAGTCAGGATTTACTGTTGTAAAGTACAAATGACATTTTTATAGCCTACAATAATGTTCAAGATTTTGCATGCTGGAAGGGTAAATGTGTGGGATAAATAAAACATAAATTCTGGGAAATATTGGCAAAGCCTGATTCATCAGAGAACAAAGGATTGCCAGGTTGTAAACTATATCTATTCCCAGAATTTCAGGAGGAAAACAGGTTAAAACATCTCCTCCCTTTGAAGAATGCCTGTGTATTTAACTTTCCTGGCTTCTCCAGTGCTTATCCGTATGCATAAGGATGTTTTACCATCTACGTACCACTCCTTAGCTTGTGCCCAAAGGACTCCACACACTACCCAGCATCTACCTGCTTAGCCATGTTCATTGCTACTCTGATCACAATAGCTAGAAAATGGAAACAGCCTAAATATCCTTTAACTGATGAATAGATTATGAAAATGTGCTATAAACACACTGCAGAAAACTATTCAGCTGTAAAGAAAGACTAAGTTTACAGGTGAATGCATGTAACTAGAAACTATTATGTTGAGTGAAGAGACCCACACCCAGAAAGACAAATGCCAAATGCTCTCTCATTTATGGTACCTAGCTCTGAATTTTCCAATGTGAGTGAAGTAGAAAAAAAAAAAAAAAAAAAAAAAAAAAAAAAAAAAAAAAAAAAAAAAAAAAAAAACCTCGTATGCAGGCTAGTTTGTGTCAACTTCACACAAACTAGAGACATCTGGAGGGGAAAGAAACCACAATTAAGAAAGACCCCTACCAAATTTCCCTATTGGCAATCTTGTGGGCCATTTTCTTGATTGGTGATTGATGTGAGAGGGTACAGATGTATACAGAGGTATAGGTGCTACCCCTGGGTTGTTGACCTGGCTGGTATAGGAAAGCAGGCTGAGTGGGCCATCGGAAGCGGCTACTGAGCAACGTTCTTCCATGACTTCTGCCTTCATCCTTGCCTCCTGGTTCCTTGAGTTTCTTGAGTTCCTGCCCTGACTTTTCTAGATGATGGACTACAGGCTGTAAGATGAAATAAACTTTTTGTTCCTTACATTTCTTTTGGTCATAATGTTTTATCACCACAATAGAAACCTAAATAAAACAGAAATTAGTAACAGGTCATGGGGTATTGTTGTGACAGACCTGGCCATGTTTTGTAGAGGATTGAAGAAGGACCTTGGAATTTGGAACTAGAAAAGCCATTGGGTATTCAGAGCTTAACAGGCTACTGTGGGGACTTAGAAAATAATGCTGATAGTGATGCAGAGAATAGAGGCTTGGCTTGTGAAGAAAAGTGTGAGAATCCATTAAAAACTCCACTAGGACCATTCAATTTAGAAGAATTCAAATGAAAGCTTTGCTGTACTGGAACAACCGATGCTGGTCAGCTGGATTGAGAAAAGATCAGCATTACTGGCGTGAAATCTGGGCAGTGTTTTCTCAAGCTCAACACTCAAACTGTCGTCCAGAGGGGGCCAAGATATTGTAACTTATGCTGGCAGCTAAACTTGGTAATATGTAAGAATGTCCCATTTGGTACTTGTTTTGAAGACATGAAGCGGTCATGGAGAACAGCTAAGGCTCGGTACTGTGAGAAGTCACTGGCGGCTGTGCAGCAGCAGTTAAAGAAGCCCCAGGATTAAAGGGATCAGAGAAAGAAACTGAGACTTGGCACCATGTGGCAGAGTCATAGTCCCTTAAGAGAACTAACAAAAGGTTGTTGATGAAGGTGCAGCCTCATTGTAATGGAGTCCCCACATTTTGGATAAGACAGCACTCTGGGACACCCATCAAGTTCAGCCAGGCTGAGTCTAGGAGATAAACTGTGTGTGCTACAGAGGGCAGAGCCAGAGAAGTAGCCCAGTGGGTGAGTGGATCCCAGACAGTAAGCGGTGAATTTTTTACAGTTTGATTTGGGCTTTGCTCTTACTTGATTACAACTGTACCTTAGTTCTTCCTTCTTGAAGTGAGAAAGTGTTTGACTTATTTTTGCTGTTGTAATTGTTTTACAAGAGCCCACAGTTAAAAACTTTGAAGTTTTAGAGAGGCTCTGGATATTTTTGAGAGGCTTTGGAAATTGAAAAGGACTTCGGATGATTTATAGAGATTAAACTTAATCTGAAAACTGTAGGGCTTTTAATTTTATTTATGTTTTATATTGTAATATTGATATTAATATGAGATCTTGGGGATGAACAAGAAAGAAATAGTTTCAGTTTAACAGTTATATGTTTGTGTTGACAAGAGGTCAATTGTACTGGCTAGTTTTATGTCAGCTTAACACAAAAACCAGAGTTATTTGAGAAGAAGAAACCACAATTGAGAAAATTCCCCCACCAATTAGTCTGAGGGCAAGCTGGTGGGCCACTTTCCTGATTGATGAATGATGTGGAAGGGCAGACCTCGTGTAAGCAGTGCCACCCCTCAGCTGATAGTTCTGGATGGGATAAAGAAGACTAAACAAAACACAGGAAATACGCCAGTAAGTAGCACTCCTCTGTGGCCTCTGTGGCCTCTGTGGCCTCTGTGGCCTCTGTGGCCTCTGTGGCCTCTGTGGCCTCTGTGGCCTCTGTATGAGTTTCTACCACTAGATTCCTACCCTGACTTTCTCTCGGTGATGGACTTTTACCTTGAAGTATAAGCAAAATAAACCCTTTCCTCTCCAAGTTGCTTTTGTTCATGGTGTCTTATCACAGCATTAGAAACCCTAACTAAGCTTCTTCCTTTAGAGTTATTGAATCATGGAAGTCTAAGCAAACTCCAAAATAACATACAGTGTTGCTGTTGCCCTTGACTGTCTCCCAGAATTTGAAGGTAAATCAGACATAAGATTTGGAGGAATCAATCTGAATCTGACCCATAAGCCTCCTCTCTGAGGCACTATGAGAGCTGACAAAGGAGGAAAGCACCCAATAGTACTAACCATATGTGAGGCCTGTGAACCACAGCAATGAGCAGTCTGGTAAGAGATCCCCAAAGGTGCAATAGTGACATTTTTTATCTTGTCAGTAACCAACAGCCATCTACTAGCCCACTCAACTGGAGGGAATCCATCCTGCATTGTAATCCCAGCCATCTAGTTGTGGATGATAAGATCATAGACCCCAGAGGAGAGCCTACAACTTCCATTTTCCTAAAGCCAAAATGATTTCTAAATATATTCTAGATACTTATCCTTTGACCCACAGATAAGATAAGTATGGCTTTTATCTCCTCTCATTACATAAGCTTGTGTTTGCAGCAGACAGAGAACATTACAGAAATCACAATTAGTCAAATGCATACTTAGAATAAACGGTGTTGGGGTACCCAGCACCAAATGATGCATCTGTAACACAACCCCTACACATAAGGCTCACGGAACATCACAGAAAAAGGTTCAGAAATACTGTTGAGAGCCAAAGGACTAAAAAAGTCTACTATGAAATGGTGTCTTCTATATATGACAGGGATGCTGCCCCCCATGAAGTATCAACAATATGGCTACCTAAATAAGACCTGAACAATTCTGACACCAACTGACATGACAACATAAATGGGTCTCACTCATAGATGAAGATCTATAAGCAATTAACAGCTTCTGAGAGGGAGACTCAGTCTTCATCAAGGATGAGCCCCTGTAAGTGTCTATCTAATACCGAGTGCTCAGCCCTAAACACGTACACATGAGCAATCCTAATTGAATTCATCAGGTTGTGTTTATACATTTGTTCTAATATCTATATGTAACAATTATAATTAAAGAAAAAGAGACCATGGATTTGAGAGACAGTTGAGAGGGAATGACGTGAAGGAGGTTGAGAGGGGAAGAAGGAGGACGGGAATGATATAAATACAGGACACATATAAAATTTATATTTTTTATTTTAAAAATAATAAAAGTGTTTAAATTTTAAAAAGGAAATTCAGTTCAATGGCTAAGCTCTAGTGAAAGGTCTATGAGTTCCTCATTTTACCAGTCCCTAGGAAAATCCACAGATGTAATGATGGGAAAGGCACACAGGTCACATATGACCATAGCTGTCCTTTGAGTTTTATGAATGCATTGACCTATCTACTCACTTCCTGTATCATTTAACTGAGTTGAAAGTTAGGAGTGAAAATGGAAAGATCATTAAGATATGAGACCAGATGTCCCTAGGGACCAGATGTACTCCTCTAGTGCTTAAGGTAAGACTAAAAGCCATCTACCTACCCCAAGACAGAAAATCAGACCTACCAATATCTCTCTCTCCTCTTCTCTCTCCCTCCCTCCCTCCCTCTATCCCTTCCCCCTTTCCTCCCTCTTCCTTTCCTCCCTCCTCCTTCCTCATATACATACCCTTCATACCTATCCTACTAATTTCCAAAAAGTCACATCTAAGACATTGAACTAGAAACTAAGTTATGTATACAGCATCCGTTTGCCTAGAATCCTCCTATTTCCAAATCTCTCATTTGGGATAAACCAGTAAAACTATCAAGTCTAAGTTACAGACTTTGGAAAATTCTTAAATTCTAGAACCACTGGCTCAAAGTTCAAAGGCCAGAAGAGACTGAGAACAATCTGGGGGTTAGTGAGCAGATGAGCAGTCATGGGAAAGGACTGGACCATGGACAGCAGTAAGGGCCAAAACAAGACAGGTTTTTTCTTTCCAGTTTTCCATCCCTTCCTTCACCCCCAGGAAAAGCAAGAGACTCAAGACAGACCTGAGATAAGACAACTTTATTCTGTAGACATGTCCAGGGGCCCAACCCCAGGCCAGAAGCTCTGCTACTCCTTGTGGCTGTCTTTGTGAGCTGCCACGCCCACTCTTATTGTCATCACAAGGAACTCCTCGAAGTTAACTGCATTGTCACTATTGACATCAAACTCTTTGAACAAGTTTTCGATATTTTTATTCTGTCAAGAAGAATGAGAGTGGGGGAGTTCAGACTGTAAATATATCAGAAAAAAATAAGCAGGGGCTATCTGAGGATAAGTACTGGCTAGCTGCAGAAAGCAGCCTGGAGGACCAGCCATCCCAGCACCATTAAAGAACCCTGAGAATGCAGCACCTCCTCACCTTCACATACTGAGGACACTCAGTGGTGACCATTTTCTTGAAGTCATCTCTGTAGACAGCATGGTGATTCCCTTTTATAGTGGAATAATTGTGGTAAACATCGATGATGTTGCTCAAGGCCTTCTCCAGTTCAGACTGCATTGTCACTAAAGATTTCCTTTCACCTGAAAGGAAAAGCCACAAAGGGATGAGAGCTGCAGTTATTCATGGCAGGGTGACAACTGAGTGAACATTCAGAAGGTTTGTGACCCAAGAACAAGTTTTGACCTGGCCTGTACCACTCAGATAACTAAACCCAGAAAATGGCTCTATCTCTGATAGGAAGGAATAGGATAGAGCATTGGAGGGAGTTTAGTAAACATACACACACACACACACACACACATACACACAAACACACACACACACACACATACACACTCACACACACAAGTGTAGCAAACTCTCCACACTAAATACTCCCTGCCTTCTTCTACTAGACACTGCTAGAAGGTTCCACTTTCTTTATCCTCAAGCATTTGATCAGTGCTGCAGACTTCCCCACGCTTTCTTGCCCTCTCAGAGGAGGTTACTCTATCCCCCAACCCTCCCTAAGGAAAGCCTACCGTGTGAGACAGATCCACACAGCCCTACTTACACGAAGTCCTGAAGACAAAGCTGACAAAGGATGTGTGAAGCTAAGTGTCTGTCGGCTGCTTTTATAGAGGAAAGCTTGGCCAGCTGCCCACAGCCTAGGACTATGGAGACAGCCTTCTTCCCTTCCAGAGTTGCCACAACCTCTGTTTCCTAACCAAACCCATGTGGCAATCACTGAGCACAGTGAGCATTTCTGAGTCTGAGGAAGTGGGAGTGTTGGAATAGGGAAGACATTTACCAGACAAGAGTGAACGGCAGGAAGAATCAGGATGGGGCACGGCAATAAATCCATTCCTGGCACATCGTCCCTGCATCTAAACAGACTTTCCGTCTTAGCCCTCTCCTCTGTTGCCATTGCTGATCCAATGCCTTCATGTCCAGTCTACCTCTAAACTGAAGTGAAGGTGAATATTGGTGTGTGAGTGTGGGTCCATAGAAGAGACAGCTTCCTCCTAGTTCTCAAAGTACCAAAGACCTCAGAAACATTACTGGTTCTAGCTACTGGATATTAGTAGAGTTTGGAGTACTGTTGTGGGGTAGTATTTGGATGGGTGGGTAAAGTCTTTGGGGGGACAGCTGTCTTCCCAAGGGTTGGATTAGTTCCTAACCTGCCATGACCCTTAATGATCATTCTGCTCTAAAAACTAAGGATGTCCTGAGCCATTGACTATAATTCCTGATCTTCTGTCTGTTCATCCTGCAGCAGCCACTGCATCACTGCATGATCACAGTAGAGACCCTTCCAACCTCTCAGAATAGTCACTGTGCCTTGGACCCCAGGAGCCTGGGATGAAGAGGGGCATGAACTCTAGGATGGTAGGGGGTCAAGCATTTTGGAAAATTCATGTGTATCTCATGCCCAAGGGAAAGAGAGGAGGGGCTGATTCCCAGGAATTCATAGAAGCAATCCCCAAGCCCCAGTAAAATGCTACTCAAATTAACTGACTGCCAGCACTGGAGATCTGTGGCATATTTCTCACATGACAGTGGGTTTCATCCACATTATCTTACAAAAGCTTCATAATAGGCCTCTCAGGGAGGCAGTGAGCTGAATCAGCCTATGTACAGATGAGGAAGCTGAAGCCCAGAAAGGTAGAGGGAGTCAACCAATTTCCCAGTCCAAGTGTGTCAGGATTGCAGAGTCCCTAGCATGATCTGACAAGAACTAGAGGTGATGGGGAAATTCATCTCTTCTTTCCTTCCTCTAAGTCCTCGGATACCAGTCCTGGTTCTACACCAGCACCCAGGCCATCAGAGCTGCGGCAGTTGATCTTTCCTATCAGCTCAACGGGATTCAGACTCACCATGAAAACAAATCTTTGGGCTTCTGTGTGAGATTGTCTAAATCAGATAAATTAAGATAGGGAGAGCCACCTTAAACATGGGCAGTACTTCTCACAGCCTGAGGTCCTGTTGGAGAACAGGGTTTTTGCATCCTTGCTCTCTGATTCTTGACTAGGGACACACTGTGACAGCTGCCTCTTGCTCCTTCTGCCATGCATTCCCCGCTCTGATAGACTGTGTGCTCTGGAATTGGAAGCCCAAATAAACCCTTCTTTAAGTTGCCTTTGTCTGGTTTGTTGTTGTGGCGGAGGCGGCGGCGGCAGCCGTGGCAGTGGTGTGTTATTACAATAATGAGCCAAGTAACAGTTTCTTGGGCAAGTGGATGAATTAACCTCTCTCGTTCCAGCTTCCACTGCCCACTAGATTCCAATAAGCAACTTCCTTACATTATACATGTGTGACCCAAGTTGAGCCAATTAACCATCCTCTTTTGTCTTAGTTGCATCAACTATTATATAAAGATTGAAAACATACTATATCTCTAACCCCACGAAAAGAGAGAAGTTGCTTGTATTTTGTATTTGTACCTGTATTAGTATTTCATAAGAAATTAATATTTAAAATATTAGAACCCCAACAATTCAACATAAAAAAATAAAACCAGCCAAAAAAAGGAAGTGAAAGGGAGGTTAAGTAGATGTTTCTCCATACTTTATACAAATGACCAACAAGCATATGAGCTAGTGCTCAACACCATAAACCATTAGAAAAACGCAAGTCAGCCTACGGGATGCCATCCCACATCTGTTAGGATGATAAAATACATACATACAAACATACATACAAACATACATACAAACATACATACAAACATACATACAAACATACATACAAACATACATACATACATACATACATACATACATACATACATAAATGCAGGAAAATCACAGGTGTTGCCACAGAGGAAGAGACATTGGAAGCAAGCTTCCTCTTGGATTTTTACCTAAAATGCAATAGAGAAACTTTGTGTCCTGTGATAGAAGTGAAACATATGAAACTGCAGTCCCTTGGTCACCAAGAATTACCATATAATCCAGCAGTTCCACTTGAGAACGTATAGACAAAAGACTGGACAGCAGGGCCTCAGAAAGCCCTGGACAGCTTGGGGACTTTTATGGAAGAGTAAGGAAAAGGATTGTAAGTGCCAAAGTGGGTAGGAACTTCAGAGGAAAGCCAACAGAGTCAACTAACCTGAACCCTTTGAACTCTCAGAGGCTGAACCACCAACCAAAAAGCATACATGAGCTGGACCTAGCCCCCCACTCGCACTTATAAGCAGATGGGCAGCTTGGTCTTTGTGTGGGTCCCTAATAACTGGAGGATGGTCTATCCCAAAAGCTGTTGCCTGTACGTGGGATATGTTCTTCTAGCTAGGCTGCCTGATCTGGCCTCAGTGGGAGAGAATGTGCCTAGCCCCACAGAGACTTGATGTGCCAGGGTTGAGGGGGTTGGGGGGGGCACCCTCTCAGATGCTCCTTCAGATCCGCACCATCCAAGAGAACCAAAGAGGGAAAGCAACAGCAGTGTTCGTGGATGGATAAGTGATAAGTCTGCTTTGCATACAGTGGAATATTCGTCAGCCTTGGTAAAGGAAGCAAGTTCTGGCACATGATGGAACATGGATGACCTAAAAGGAGAAATCAAGTATGGTTCCAGTTGTGCGGGGTTTATCTAGATTTATAGAGCCAAGTTAGAGGGGCTGGGAAGAGGAAGAATGAGCCACCGGTTAATGGGGTGCACTGTCAATGTCGCAAGAGGAAACAAGTTCTGGAGATGAGCTGTCCAACAATGTGAATGTAAGCAACCTCACTGGACTATACACCTGGAGAAGGAAAGATGACAAAAATGCTGTCATGTGTAACTGCGCACAATCGGGTGTTATAATTTTCAATGCTCATACCTATAACGTTTGCTTCATATTCAGTCCTAAGTGGGATGTCTTTGATAAAGCCCTCTCCTCAGGCTGTCTATGCCAGATCAATCTATCAGATCTATCTATGCCAAAGAGGAGGCAGGGAGATTATAAGAACCAGAAGGGATGGATGACACCAAAGAAACAGTGTCTTCCAGGCACAGCAGGCCTAGTGGGAAAAACAAAAAAAAAAAAAAAAAAAAAAAAAAAACACCTCACACTCACAGGGCCTACAGAACCTGCACAGCTTAAACCAGATGGTCCCAGTGCTGAGAAGGGGAAGTGGACAAGGCTCCCACACATAATCAAGAAGCTACCTGCAATTCACACCCACTGGCAAAGGGAAAATAAGTTTTCTCCAGTGGTATCTCAACCAGACTTCAGGGCTGGAAGCCATTGGCCAATACAGACTGAACTCACTGGTGTTTTTGCAGGCTTTATGTCTCGTCTTGCTTTGCTTGTTTGTTATTGCATTGGATTTTGAGTTGTTTCTTTTTCTCTCTCTCATACAATACATTCCAACAGCAGCCTCCCCTTCTCTCAGCTATGCATCTCCTCTCTTCCCCAGATCCACTGCTCATTTCCCTTCAGAAAAGAGCAGGCCTCCCGGGTATATCAACCAAACTTGGCACAACAAGATGCAATAAGACTGAGCACAGACTCTCATATCAAGGCTGGACGAAGCAATCCAGTAGGAGAAAATTGTATTATGAGCAGGCAAAGAAGTCGGAGATACTTCCACTCCCACTGTTTAAGAGGGCAACGAAAGTTTCAAGCTAAAGAACCTCAGCAGAGGGCCCGGCGCAGATCCATACAGGTTCCGTGGTTGCCACTTCAGTCTCTGTGAACTCCTATGAGCCCTGCTTAGTTGATTCTGTGAGCCATGTTCTTTGGTTGTCCTCAACCCCTCTGGCTCCTAAATCTTTCCTTCTCCTCTTCTGTAGAGTTCCCTGAGTTCTGCCTAGTATTTGGCTGTGAGCCTCTGATCTGCTCTCATTAGGAATCATTTCATTGCTGTTTGTTGTTGCTGCTGTTTTGTCAGCCATGTCTGATTCTACCCTAGATCTCTGAGACATCCAGCTTCCAGATCCTGGCTATCTAGGCAATATCAGGCATAGACTCCCTCTAGTGGTTGTGGGCCACAAGTTAAACTAGTCATTGGTTGGCCACTCCCACAAGTTCTGAGCCATCATTGTTCCAGCACATCGTTCCAGTAAGGCAGGTCACTGTGGGTCATAGAGTTTGTTGGTGGGTTGATGTTCCAGTCTCACCACTGGAAGCCTTACCTAGTTACAGAAGATGACGCATTCAGGCTCTGTGTCCTCCATTACCAGGAGTCCTTGCTATGGTCAACCTCATATGTTCTAGGAAGTTTCCACTGCACTAAGTTTCCATTTCACCCCCTAAATGCCCACCTATTTCAGTTGTCTCTCCTGTACTCTCTGCCTCCATCTCTCCTTTCCCTACCTGATCCCTCCTATTCCCATTCCTCTCACCCTTATCTACCATGCACCCACAAAATCTATTCTATGTCCCCTTCCCAGGGAGATCCACGCTCCCCACTAGACCTCTCCTCTTTATCCACCTTCTCTGGATCTGTGAATTATAGTGTGATTATTCTTTTCTTAACAGCTAGTATCCACTTATAAGTGAGTACGTATCACGTTTGTCTTTCTGGGTCTGGGTCCCCTTGTTCAGATGGATTTTTTTTTTCTAGTTCCATCCATTGGCCTGAATATTTCATGACGTCAGTTTTTTTCTAACAGCTGAGTAATACTCCATTGTGTAAATATACACATTTTTTAATCCATCTTTTGGCTGAAAGACATTTAGGTTATTTTCAGTTTCTTGCTATTATGAACAAAGTCAATATGAACACAGTTGAGCAAGTGTCCTGGTGGTAGGATGGGGCGTCTTCTGAGTATATGCCCAAGAATGGTATAGCTAGATCTTGGGATAGATCAATTCCCAATTTCCTGTGAAGCTGCTATATTGATTTCCAGTGGTTGTATGAGTTTGTACTCCCATCAGCAATGAAGAAGACTTCCCCTTGCTCCACATCCTCGCCATAATGAGCTATCATTTTTGTTGTGGATCTTAGTCATTCTGACATGTGTAAGATGGAATCTCACATAAATAAAGTTGGGTGGATGAGAAGGACTTGTTGGAGGAAGGATCATGATCAAAATATACTATATAAATTTTGAATTTAAAATAATAGTAAATAAAAAAATTAAAAATCTGCTTCATGGGTATCAATACCACATGAATATACTCGTGATTTTGTTTTTATTTTTTAAGAATTTCATCCACCCATACAGTGTATTTTGATCATATTCACTACCTACTTGCCACTCCAGCTCCTCCTATATCCCCTCCATGTCTCCCTCCCAACCTCATGTTCTCTTTTCTTATAATGACCCATTGTATCTATCACATAGATATAGATATATTACATAGATATAAAGATAGAAATAGTGAGAGAGATACATGGGTGTGGGACCATCCGTGAAGAGTGGTTAACCTACCAGGGAGTAACATTTTTATTATACTTTTGAGAATTCATACACATATACAATGAAATATCATATACACTCTCCATCTCCATCTTACCCCTCCGGTTTCCCTCTTATCTCAAAGCCCTCTCTCACTCAATTTCATGTTGTCTTCTTTTTTTCATAACTCACTAAGTCCAATCAGTGCTGTCCACAGGTATAAGAGGGTGGGGCACAGAAAACCTACCAATGTGAGTTCAAGGCAAGCCTGGGCTGCATCATAGGATGGTGTTTCAGAAACCCTAACACAGAGAGAGAGAGAGAGAGAGAGAGAGAGAGAGAGAGAGAGAGAGAGAGAGAGATCACATACACAATAAACCATACAAAATGATCCTTAAAAATGGGAGAGAGCTGAGGGCAGGGTTGCCATCTGTGGTTGATCCTGTAACTGGACACGGAGCCCTCCAGAGTCAGACTGTTAATATTCAAATCAATGAACCAAGTCCCTGCATCTGGTCCATTGTTACTTTAGGCTCATCAGGTGCTTCAGGAAGTAATACAGAAAGGGGGGCTGTGTGGCTGAAATCTAGTGATCTGGACATATGTTCCTCCTTGGGACTCCTTGGTCACTTCTTAGTAGTGTCATAGATGCAGGAGCCTAGGTTCCTCAGCCTGTTCTTCCAGAAAGACCAAGGAGAGGCCTTCTGCTTGTCTCACTTGAGGCATCGTTAGCTGACCACAAGCCAGCACAGTGCCTGACGTGCACAAAGGCAGCAGCCACAACTGTAATAACAGTGAATAATAGAGGCTAATGGCTGACAATTGCTGGGTGTGTGCTTGTGTACCATTGTGGGGACTCCCCCAATGATTTACTTACATAAACCCTCCTAACTCTCAATCCTATGAGGCACATGCATTACAGACCCCATTGTATAGAAGAGACTGAGGCCCTCTATGAGATGCCGGGATGGAGGTAGCTTAAGATAGGATGTGACAGCATCTATTTCCTCCATAGCCTGGAACACCTCTGTCCTGACAAATTTCTTATTTTAACTACCCAGCTAAGGTAGCATCTACTGTCTCCATCCTGCCCCCCATCTGTTTCCCCAACAGTACACCAATCATCTTTCCTCTGTTCCTCACAAGCCCTTATCCACTGTCCAATAAGTCTCTTTCATAAGAGGGAATGGTATACATCCATCAGAGATAAGTTGATCCCCTAGCTAGCAAACTAGAACCCAATGCTATATCACAACTTTCCAACCCATAATCAGCCCATAGTTCATACACATTCTCCACCAGGCACGGTTTTATGTGAGTATGCATTCACCACCTTACCAAAAAGCAACTCATCTCTTTTCAAAGCATGTTTACATCTGCTCGGAAGTCTAGTAGACTGAACTTTACAAGTAAAATGTTCCCTATGTAAAACATAAGGAAACCGAGGCACACGTGCTACTCAACGTAATTCCTCGGGCTCATTGGATTTCAAGGTGTTTATGAATGAAGGCTTCCTGCCGGCATCCTCAGTAGGATGAGTAGTGCGTGGGTCCGTGACCTCTCACCACCAGAAAGCATTCCCTCTAAGTGGGCAGCAGGGTTGTCTGACAGCCGCAGCCACATGTGTGTGCTGAGAACATAACTGGCTTGGCAGAAATGAAGACATTCTAAAGAAACATTTTATGCCTCTCAATCTGACTGTCGGACTATTGAAACAATGAACTCTGAAGAAATGGGAAGTTCCCCCACAGATCTCATGGTGGGAGAAGGGAAAGGCACCAGCCAGAGGGGGACCTGTCTCTAGAAAAAAAGACTTCACACCTTTCTAACAACTTGTCAGACTACTTTACAGGATCAGTGATGGGCAGGACCACACCTTGACTAGGACTGCCTAGACATACTTATCCTTGGCCCTCCGTGTAAATTTCCAGGTTACTTTAATTCATTGG
This sequence comes from Arvicanthis niloticus, assembly GCF_011762505.2. Classification (NCBI taxonomy): domain Eukaryota; kingdom Metazoa; phylum Chordata; class Mammalia; order Rodentia; family Muridae; genus Arvicanthis; species Arvicanthis niloticus. The sequence goes on along the minus strand of NC_047661.1, from coordinate 70,101,843 downwards.
GTCTCTTTGTCCTTCTTCCCAACATGGCCACATGAATAAATCTTTCTCAAATTCCCACTTGTAATTTTTGCTCTTTTAACTGGCTTGCTGGGGAGAGGTGGCTGGACCTGACTTTGGGGTACTGGTTATGACCTCCAAGTTCAATAACAAGAAGTAAATAAGCATGTTGGAGAAAAGGCCAAATTTGTAATTACCTGACAGTATGGAGCAATCTAGAATGAGAGTGGCAGGGCTGTGTTTACAGGAAAAGACTAAGACCCTAGGCTTGTGTTTCAACAGCCAGCTCTGAGGAAACCCAGGCAAAGGAAGCAGCACTGGTGGGGAAATGATCAGGAAGTGTTGGGTAAGTGCCAAGTGCTCAGGCTGCCAGAGCTGCTGCGACCTTGAAAGGTCAGTGCAACCCACCTGTCAGTGTAACCAGCAGGATCTGCCTGGACCCTCAGCGAGAGCAGCTGAGTAACCCAGGATCTTTGATATGAGCAAGAAGTAATCAAGTGTCATAAGAGGGACATAGGTCTAAGTCACTAGATTTCAGCTCCATGGGTCCCCTTCCTGCTTTCCTTCCTCAAAAACCTGCTGAACCAATCGTGTGAGGACACTGGGCCAGTTGCCAAAAGATAGAGGTATGCCCTTTATGGGACTAGACTTTGAGGAGAAAGAAATACAAACTTCTCTGCCCAGAGTCTTCAGAAAAGACAGGCCACCAAGTAGAACACTAACAGTGCCTTGGGGCAAAGAAATCCTTCCTGCAAGAGTCTTCCTTCATCTCTGGGCTCCAGGAAGAAAAAGAAAAATGACACAGCCAGGCAGCCATAGGGACCAGTCAGGAGGGCAGGGACCACAGGACCGGGCCCACTGAGTCACGAATACCTCAGAATCAGGAGAAACACCAGTCATCGCCATGTTACATTAGTAACAACCACACCCAGCCACTCTTTCCTCCAAGAAATCCTCCATGATTGACAACTCCCAGCTTCTGTTCATCAACTCTTCCCATAGCAGGTATCTGCTGCTTTGTTGGGCTAGGTTGCTGGCTTCGCAGGTACTTTCCTTGCCTCTCTGACTCAGCATACACGAAAGCCAGTGGACAGTGCTCCCTAGCACACTGGCTCCACGGTGACTTGGGTCATGTCCAGGTCAACAACTAGCATCACCTTCTCAGGATCAGCAGCAGCAGATACCTGGATCTCACTGGACCCCTCCCTCACAAAAAAAAAAAAAAAAAAAAAAACCTGTCCTTGAGGACTAAGGCTTTGACATTCACATTTCTCTCCTGTCTCTTCCCTTCCTTCTGTCCGTATGTGCAGCTACTAACTTGTCCACACTGCACCTGTCCAGAATAGTCAGGAACCCCTTATTGAGTCTCCCATTTCTCCCCACACGATCCATCCTTCCAAATTCCCAAATTTGGTACCCAAATTCCACTACACCATTTTCAAGGATAAAGTCCAAATCTCAACGTCCTCATGAGTAAATGAAGCTCACATGTTCCTCTTGAACACTTATTTCCAGAGTGCTCTCTGCTGTTCCAGACATACCATCTGGGTCTCTGGTGCTATTAAATCATCTTGAAACACCTCCTCCTCCCCTTCCTGGTCCTGGGCGTCTCCTGTTCTCCCATTCTCCTGTGTGTGCAGACTCACAAAAGGACCCCTTCTATGTGCCATTATCTGTGTGGCTCCCCTCCCCCCCCCATCCTGCATTTGCTGTGAATGGTCAGTCAGAAACATCATTGGGAGGTCTTACTTCCTTCTCAGGGGGTGCCCTGGCCCAGAGAAGAGCTCCTTCCTAACAGTCTGAAACCAGACAGCAGGCTATCTCACACCTCAGATAAGAATTCTGTTAGCAAGACTTGGTCACCTGCATCAGATAAGGGCACCTTGAATTCAAGGCCAGTATTCCTCCATTAAACAAGGGATCACTAAAGGCAGGAGCCATGTCTCCTGCCCAAAATGATGTTCCTGATAATAAAGATTGGATTTCTTTTACTGAACATTAAGGGATACCAAGAACCATGCCCTGAGTACTTCCCAGAAATATTTGTGATATTGTTTGTACACATGTGTGCACACCTAAGAAGAAATACATTGCTGAGTTCTGTAAGTCGTTCATTGTCAGGCCATGTCTCTGGGGAGAGGTTCCGGTGGTGAGAGACTGCCTGTCCTCCCTCTAGTAGAGGCTGTGCTGGGTGCAGTAATGTATGCACAACTGCCGGTGGAACTGGAGATGATAGTCCTTCACCAGTTTGCCCAAGATGTACAGGAACTCATCAAAGCAGATCTGGTTGTCCTTGTTTTTGTCAGCCGCCCGGAAGAGCTCTGTGATGTAGTATGGCTGCCTGCGGCCCTGCCAAATACAAAGAGGAGCATCAACACACAGTGTGCATTCAGTACACCAGTCCCTGCTGGCGATGGTAGGGATTACAACAGCATGATCCCCCTTCAAGGAGCATTCAGAGAAACAAGTTCTCCCATGAGTATCAACGAATGACAAGGTGACACCACATCCTGCAAAATCAGGCTGAAGAGGCGCTGGTGTTGATAGACACCTTGGGTCACTGGAGCTAGAGTGGAGTAGGCACAGAGACCAAAAATAGCCTTTTCAAAAGAGAACTGTAAGTAACTCCTGAGTTGAACTCAGCAGCCTGGAGTCCCCAGAACCACTTCACATACAGTGAAGTAAGTGTCTATGCTGGCTTTGCAGATGCACTGTAAGCTCTCCACAAAAGACACTTGTACAGGCTTCCTGAAAGCAAGACACTGCCTTCTTTCTCCATACCGAGAGCTCCTTAAGGGGAAGGTGGACCTGTTTCCTTGCACACACACACATCTCCAGCAGGACCATCTCCAAGCAGAGCAGAAATCTGCATGCTATGCTACCTACCTGGGCATTATTTATGAAACTCTGCCTGGTTCATCTATAGTGTGCAGAAAGTGGAATAGGGCAGAGAAACGGCCACAGGAGCTGCCCAGGATATTCAAGCAGAGGGCCTTGGGGCTGAAGATCCAAATGGCAAAAGAAAGGGTTGTTTGAGATGGGAGAGGAATGTGAGGAAAGTCGGGGTTCTTGTTTACAAAGAAGATATGAGACAGATAGAGATGGGAGGACATGGTAGAAAATGAGGGAGGGTCAGGGAAATCAGGTTTCAGCAAGATTTTTCTGGTATATGTGGGCATGCTCAAGCACAGAATGAAGCATCTAGAAAGCATGTGAGGGGAGGAAGGTAACGCATTTGTAAGTAGCTGCAGACCTAGAGGGCAGTCCCTCACCCCTGTAGGAAATCAGCAGCTTCTCTCCCCTTACCAGCACACCATCCTGTAACCCCATCACATCCAGAGTACAGATCTTTCTACCTCTGATGGACTCTCTTCAGCTCCCTTATCAACGCTCATCCTTACCAAGTCTACCAACTATGCCCTCGTGTCTGCCCCCAAGAGCCCTGCAGCAAAAGCTATACTATGGGTTCTATGATCCAGGCCTGGGTAATCCAAGGCAGCCCCAAGGAGTTCTTCCCAGGAGGGAAATATTTCCTTAAAACAGTTTTCAAGGAACTCCTATCCTGGCTATCTTCTAAGCCTTCAAAGGAACATTCCAGAAAGAATGAGGTTGTCTTTAGGTTCTTTCTCAAAGCCTGGAAGTAGGTGAAGGAGATATTTTACAGGAATGAGCAGACTCTCACTTCCTCTAGAGGTGGCAGATGAGAGAGCCCGGGACACCACAGACTGCAGAAGACAGCACCCACAGTTTCCTTCAGAGCTACAGTCCCTAAGAAATGCAGTAGCTGGGGATTAGAACTATTCACAGACTGGATGAGCAGGCTCTATAAGCCCAAGATCTAGGGCTGGTTCCATCTGACTCTAAGAAGTCCTAGGCATAGGAAGTGGAAGAGGTTATATTTCCCATGCCCACCAGACCAGGGCAGCCTCCACAGCCTAAATTACCTACTCCAGGCTCGCGGCAGACACGTTGGTGAAGGGGCTTATGCTCCAAGAGCTCACAGAGAGAATCTGACTTTAGGGCAATGTCACTTGTGAAGAGAGAACAGCTTTGAACCTGTCATGCTCACAGGATACAGGAGGCAGAAGAATCCAAAGGTGTGGTATCAAGCCATAGTCTCAGAGATTAGTTCTTTGTGGGACTGGAGTGAAACCAAGCTGGTGACTTCAGAGGAGGGAAGGGCAGGAAATAAAGCAAACCCTGCCTTCTGCATGCCCTCCCTCCTCCCTCCTCCTTTTAGGAACAGGAGATTCTCATGGGAGTCAGCTCCTTCCACCTACACACAGCACTCTCTGGGCACTTTGGTTCTCTCTTCATCTCCACTCCAGCCCCAGACTCTACATACCAAGGTGTCCATGAAGCGAGGCACACTATCCAAGAGCAGGGCTTTCAACTCCTCCAGGGACAAGGTCTCTTTGTCCCCTTCCCGGGCAGCATAGTGATGGAAGCAGTGTATGATTTGGAAGAGGGAGTCCTCCACTGGTGTGTCTGGCATGACTGATGGACCCTCGGGGTACAGGCAGATCTGCAGAGTAGACAAGGAGGCTCTGGGACAGTGGAGAGTCTGTAAGGAGAAAGAAGAACCTGATCTGCTGACAGGAGGAATTCTTCCTCCTAGAGACATTGCCACCAGACCCCCACTGCCCACTTCCCTGCTGCATCAGAACAGGGCCTCTTCACACCCCTGCTGGTCCCATGTGAACTTGGTTCAACTCTGCCCTCAACAAGCTTTCCTACCTGATCTAAGAGTGAGTCCCTGCACTGGAACTGAGGGCCTCCTGGGTCCAGGAGTGGTCTCCTCGCTGCTAATAGTCAAGATCTGAACCAATTAAAGATGATTTGAAGCAAGGTACTGTTTTTGTTGTGTACAATGAAAATATTGAGATCCTTGGAGAGGCAAGATCCTCTACAGTAAACTGCTTGGTGGGACCAGCAGAACATTAAGATAACTATACTGCACAGGAGAATCAGACCGGGCATTGTGCTGTTCGAGTTTTATTTCTCACTGGAATATACAGACAGACAGCACAGCCATTGACACCTTTGTCCCCACCACTATCTGCAATGTTATCTTCTCTAGGAGTTGACCACCCCCAGCATCGTCTCTTCAGCCTTCCTATCCTGGGGCCTTCTCACAGCACTATGCACTATCCATCAGATGCCCAAGGCCCGTCACTCCATTCTTCATACAGACGTACAGGTAATAGAAAGCAACTGCCTTCCCTAAGCCCTGTGCAAACAACAACCATATCAGCCATGCATCCAGCTTCTTCTGGGCCAGGTAGATCATAGGCAGAATATCTCAAACATTATCCCATTTTATCCACACAGGAGTTGAGCATCATGATGCTATTCTCCTGGAGGGAAAATGAAATCCAAAGAGGCTAGGGAATTTACCAAAATTACACAGCTGCTACACATAGAATTGGCCTCAAATCCTTGTATTTGTGGGCAAGCCCAAAGACACGCTTGTCCTCTGGGATTTAAAACCACTTTGGGGCCACAGCTCCATTGTTGGAGCACTTGTTCACACTATTCATGTTCTCCATAACAGGCAAACTGAGGATCTCTGCTCTCTAAGAGCTGCACACACCCAGCACAGCCCACACCACTCCCGAGACTGTTCTGGAGGAGGCACTGACCTGTTGCTCTTGGTGCAGGGCTGCCCGGCATCCACAGCCTAGCCTCTGTATGATCCTGGAAATCAGATAAAAGGCAGACTTATGAGCAGGGCAACTTCCACCATGCTAGACATCCTGCCCACGCCCGGCCCACTCATTTATGACAGCCAGTGTGTGACTTTCCACAGGTTCTTCTACAGCAGGACCAAACCTTAACTGCATTCCTGGGATGACATCGTCACACTCCTGGTTTTAGGGACCCACCTCCAGGACCTGAAAAACCTAGGAATCACAAAGGTTTCATTATACATCCACCGCCTCCAATCAGAGCTCATCATCCCACCCCACCCCCTAGCCCCAGGGATACTCTTAAAAACAACCTCCCTCAATTAGTGAACCTCTAAAGTCCACAATAATGAATCACATTCATCACTCAATCAACAAATATTTCATGAGTACTTGCAGCATGCCGGGTCCTCTGCTAAGCAATATGAATAAGACACTTACCCAGCTAGTTCACAGGATGCGGTTGAATAAGAAGGCTGACAGTTATACGTGGACACCGTGTACCCTGGGCAAGTCTAGGACAACCAGGGCACCCATCAAAGGCCACCCTCTCCCAGAAAAAAGAAATGAGGCAGACTTAATTTAGAGAGGTGCTATTTGAGCAGTGTCTTGAAAAGAAATTTTGAGTTACTTTGAGTTACTCTGGGAAACAGAGGAGCTCTAGGTAGAGGGGAATGTGCAAGCAAAGGCTTGGAGGTATGGAAGAGCATGTCTTGCTCTGGACGTGGAGTTGGCATAGTACTCGTGAATGCTTAAAAGAGCAAAGCTCCGGACAGCAAGGAGATGAAAGGTAAAAGCCCTGTGCACCTAGCCAGTGCTGAACCTTGACTTTCTATGTGGAAAGAGCTAAGATATTGTTTTAGTAGTCTAGACAATGTATGGAGGTCAAGACCTACACCTACACACACACACACACACACACACACACACACACACACACGGCTAGGATCCGTTTAGACCATTAGGAAATAACCAACTGCAACCTGGAACTAACTCTACTGAGTAGTCCAGACCTGTACATCTGTCCTCTACACACGGGTCACTTAACTATAAAGAACAAATTATAAAGAACTCTCCTTCTTCATCTCACCCCAGTTACAAGCCTTCTCTCATTTGTGGCTTCTGTCTGACCATCTCAACCCAAGTAGCACACATGGGACCACGCAGGCAGATGAGTGTATCTCCCAGAAGGTGGTGCCAAAGATCAAGCAACTGATTGAAAGTCTGCGCTGCATCCCAGAAGGTTCTCCAGAAATTGAAGGTACAGCGTGAAGTGTACTAGAGCCCCGGGGCTCCGTCCCAGCACCAGAAGCACCACAACAACCATAGCACAATGACACCCTTAAGTATACTTAACCCAGTACCTTTCTCTCTAGAGTTTGTGTCCCTCTAACGACACAATTTCCTCAACAGACAAGTGGTCTACCAAATCTCTATTGTATTTCTATGCTAAAAATATGGCTCAATTTTCTCAACTATTTGGAGATGCCAAGCTAGAACCTAGAGAACTTTATTAAATATCTTTGACTCATCCATCATTCACTGATAATTTATCCCAAGAAATTGACTAACTAGAGATTTTTAAGCAATAATTAAAAAAAATTCACCACTGTGATGTCTATAACTTAGAAGCATAGGTAAAAAAATATAAGTAAAACATTTAGTATTTAGACAAATAGTATATAATATTTTGTATTTCAGCTGTAGCTATCACATGTGGAATGAAGATCTAATAACCAAACTGCTGCTTGCCGGACAGAGACCAGCACCTCCTCCTGGCCTGTCTCCCTCCCTGATCACGTCTCACCTCCTCCAGGGACTCTCTGCACCTCCTTCTAGCCTATCTCCCCCCACCCCATCACATCGCACTCCTCCCAAGGACTCTCTATTCACTAACAGTGATTCAGACACCAGGTTATGCTACTGCACTTCCTGCCCGACCCCATCCACTCAGATCACCCAAGCTTAAGGCTGCTTTTCAGGAATCACCACCTGCTTCTGGCCTCTCTCCCCACTCTGGGACTCACCATATCCCAGCCCATCCCCCTCCCCACCGCAGGGACTCCCCAGACACCACATATGACCTAGAGTGCTAAAACCCTGTAAGATGCCTGGCTGGGACCCTCCAGTTGTCCTATCTTTAGAGGACAGGACTCAGGACCACATCCTTTCCTAGGAAGATCTTGTTTCAAACCCTTTTATCAAGCTGCTGAAGGCATTAGACCATAGCAGACAAGAGGCTTGTGTTAGGATAGTCTATAGTCCCAAATAGCAGACAAACAGGAAACCTGCATCCTAGCTCTACTGTGAATTAGCCCCACCCTGAATATTGTAACCTGTAATGAAAGAAGATGACTAGAACAAGAAAAGAAAAAGAAGAACAAAAAAGAAACAAACAAAAAAACAACAAAGAACTAACTCTAGATGTGTAAACCTTAACTCATAGGTTAAAACACACACACATACACTCTCTGTGTCTCTCTGTCTCTCCATTTCTCTCTGTCTCTGTCTCTGTCTCTCTCCATCTCTCTCTCTATCTCTCTCTCTCTCTCTCTCTCTCTCTCTCTCTCACACACACACACACACACACACACACACACATACACACACACACACCTTTCTCAACAAAAAAGGAAGAAAAGAATACAAATCCATGACAATGAAAACAAAGAGATAAGAATAAAATGAAGAAATCCATGCAGATATTTTTTTTTATTTTTTTAAGAAAACCCAAACTGAAACAATGCTGGAAATAAAATTCTCAGTAAGCCAAATGAAAGCTTCAGCAGAAAGCTCCACCACAGAACAATCATGTCAAAACCAGAGTCAAGGGTGGAAGGCAGAGCAGAAGAATCAGACCATGGAGTATACATCTATACATACATCCCTGTATCAATAACAATTATAGGTGAGATTATTAACTTTGAAGGAGAGAGAAAAAGAAAGTGGGAGTGGTGGAGATGCACTATTCGTCCATGAAATTCTCAAAAAAAATTAAAAAGAAGTATGTATGAACATTTCATGAAGAAACCTAGTACTTTGTATACTAACTTAAAATTAAATAAAATGTATTTATATAAAAAGAAACATTAATAGATCATGGATATTTGGGGGACACCATGAAAAAAAATCTCACCTCTGAGGCATAGAAGGAGATTACCATGGCATAGACATGGAAAATATGTTCAGTAAATTATAGAAGTAAAGCTCCCAAACCTGGTAGAAAGATGCCTATTCGCGTGCAAGAAGTCTATAGAACACCAAATAGATAAAACCAGAAAATAAAATTGTTCATGCTGTATTATATCTAAAACATTAGAAACACAGAATGAAAGGGGATATTGGAGCTGCAAGATAAAAAAAAAAAAAACCAGTATCTTATCATGATAAAAACAAATTAAAGGACTCTATGACTACTAAGCCAGCTCTACAGAGGTTACCAGAAAAAATACTTCAGTCTGGAGAGAAGAATAAACACAGGGAACAAATAAACAATGCTGGGGTAGAAAAGACCATAAAATCAACAAAATGACAGAAATGAATACACACCTTTCCATAATAATTCTGAATACTAATAGCCTCAAAAATGTCTTGAAGAAAACCTAGCCAGGAAAATTAAAGACCTGTACAATGAAAACTTTAAAACCCCAAAGAAAAGTTGGAAAAGATATCAGGAGATGGATTTATAGTGAGATGATTGTGAAAATGACCATCCTACCAAAAGCAATTTATAGATTCAGATAGGCCCCTTTTGTAACAGTCAGTTATAAAATGAATCAAAGACATTAATGTAAAACTTGAAAGCTTGAAGCTGCAGGAGAAACACATAAGGGGAAACATTAGGCAAGAACATTCTTGAAAGGACTCTCAAAGCTCAGAAAATAATAGCAAGAAGTCAGAAATGAGATTGTCTGGAATCTAGAAGCCTCTGCCCAGTGAAGGAACAAACAAATAGTGAGGAGACAGTCTAAGATACAGCAGAAAAATCTTTGCTGTATGTACAGTGGACATTGAATTTATATCTAAGATAATAAAGAACCCAAAATTAAATATTCAAAACCTAAATCAGCTCATCAATAAAATCTACCAGACAGGCGGTTCTCAGAAGAATGATAAGTGACTCAAAATAATATGAAAACATACTGGGGGTGGTGATACATGCCTGTAATCTCAGCATTCCAGAGGCAAAAGGCAACTGTATCTCTGTGAGATTCCGGGCCAGCCTAGTCTACAGAGTGAGTTCCAGACAGCCAAGGCTACACTGAGAAAACCTGTCTCGGGAGTTGGGGAGTGGGGAGAGAAAGAAAACATGTTTTACATTTGTAGTCAATAGAAAATCAATCAGAACTAAATTAATATTGCATCTCATGTCGGTTGGAATGGCTATGGTCAAATACTCAAACAACAATACATGCTGATAATGATGCTGAGAAAAGGAATCCTGACACACTGCTGGTAGAAATGTGAATTACAGTATTTATTATCCATGGAGACTCCTCGAACTACCATATGATCCAGCTCTCCTACGTCTGGAAATACACCTGAAGAGATCTAAATTAGTATACCACAGAAATACCCACACACTCATGCGTCCTAAGGCATTATTCACAAACCCCCCATACATAGGTTCAGCCTGGATGCCCATCAATGGCTAGAAATGGATGAATGGACAGAGAAAGCATGGCCTATATACGTGGTGGAGTCTCATTTAGCCATAAGGAAGAAGAAAAATATGTCATCCACAGGAAAATGAATAGCCATGGATATCGTTGTCCTAAGCAAAATAATCTAGACTCACAAAGACAAATTTTGCAGGTGACCTCTCATGTAGACAACAAGCAAGTTGAAGGGGAACTGAGTGGGGAGGAGGAACTGATGTGAGAGAGCGGAAATGATGAGGAAAGAGAAGACATTGTTAGAAAAATGTAACGGCATGCATGCACAAAAATGTCATCATGAAGTTCATTCACTTGTATACTAATTTTAAAATTAAGTAAAAAGAAACCCTTGTATGGCCCCCAAGAAAAACAACTGCATAATGTCCATGGTATAGATACAATAAAGTTCAACTATTTCTATTTTAATTTTCATTCAAGTTGTTTATAGCCTGTTGACATGGAGTGGTATTTCTATCATGTGGAGAAGTGGAGAGAGAGAAACAGAGGCCTTGGTTACAGTGGGGATCCCTCAGGGAGAAACTTGGAATAAAGTGGATTAAGACAGCAGGCACTACCTAGGGAAAGCAGTATCGTAGCTCAGTGGAGGCCTAAGATGCCCAAAGGGCTGGCCACCAAATGGACCTTGAACTCTCTTGTGCCTCGTGGTGAATTCCAGGTTCAGAGTAATAGAAAAGTGTCCCATTTTAGTTACTCATCCCCCACTTTCCTTCCACTGACTTTCCGACTCCCACTGACCAACTATTTCTTCTTACCCCCCTGCCCCCCGCACTAGCCTTTTCTGTAACACAGTGGGGCACGTCAGGTTTAGTACCATAGCAAGCAAAACATAGGCTGTTTTGCATATATTCAAACTTCTTAATCTTCTGCTCCAGACTTAGTCCTTAGTGGTTCTTCCATCACTGAATCCAGGCAACGGAGAACAGGAGAGTGGCACCAGAATTCTCCTCCCCTCTTCATAAGAACCCTGTGAGCTTCTGACTATCCATTGCACTGAAGTGATTCTGCCTTTCCCTGGACTGTTAGTTCCCAAAGGGTAGTTGCTGATGAGCCGAGGGTGGGGGGCTTTAGCTTAGGGGACAGGAGAATGGATTTGAAGTGGGATTTTCTACTGTTTGTTTGCTGTGTGAACTTGTTGAGTTTGCTTAACTCTGTACATGTCAGCTTCTCTTTACCTAAAATGAAAATAAATCCTAACTGTTAAGATTATGAGAATTAAGAAGGGATGAAGATGCGGCAGGACTCTTAATGTCTGGTCCATTAAACACTCACTTGTGGGGCCGTTGTGACTAGCTGTCGGGACAAATGTGTAGAACTCTGTAAGTCAGGCGAATGATCAAATAAAACCATACTGCCTCCCAGGCTCAAAAATTCTAGCAACTCAGTGTTTCTCTTCCATTTGCCTATCCACTAGCCACCCAAGTGCTAAGATGAGTTACAACAACAGCTTTCTGCTCCAAATACGATCTCTTGGGAGATACAGAACCTGGTCATTGGAAGGGCTGAGCACAGCATGGTGTGTCTTACCCACATGAAGTAGGGCAACACTAAAGGAAGCTGACTGTATCAGTGGCTCTATGGTTTCCAGCCCCATGATGAGATCCAGCCTTATAAAGGGACTGCTCTATGTTCAGGGCACACATCCTACCTGTCCTCTCGTTAGGACCATCCTCAGCTCAGGTAAGTCAGCAATTGACTCTTATTTCCTGGGACTGTGTTACCCTTCTCTTAGCCCATCCCACTACCTGAAGGGTAAGGAGCATTGTGGGGCCTGAGGCTAGCCACAGCCCTGTCATCAACAGGCCAGAGAGAAGAGAGAAGCGCGATGCTGATAACCACCGTGAACAACCTGACCCAATAGCGTAAGAAGCAAAACAGCTGTTTCGGTTCAGCAGGTGCCTATTGTAGTCATCCGTCTTTGTTTCCTCATCTTCAGGATGTTCTAGAAATTGTCTGACTAGTCCAGGACTGGGCTTTAATATCTTCTCAGTCTTATTCACATGCTCACACTTGGAGCCTACACAATATTTCATGAATATCTTACGAAGGGTGATGATGAGGCCCTTTGGTGCCTTGTCCCTGATAGAGAATGGGCAGAGAGCAGATGGCCAAGGACAGTATCCTGCTTCCACCAGTCTAACCTTGACTTTGAAGCTGGAAGAATTGGTCCTGATGCTTCCTAAGGAGGGGTCTACCAAATACTGGGTGCAGCTGGGTGCACTATCTTAGGGCTCAATCATTTTCTGTATGTTAACCCCCAGTTCTGCCTGCTTCTGCATCCTGTTCATGGTCTCCACTGCTAGACTTTGGTTCACCTATATTTTCACCTTGGTTCCTGAGTAGATAAACAAATGTCCCAGGCACATTCCTACCTTTCTTTTTGAACAATAACTATTACATCACATTGAAAGCAATAAGCTCTTTCTGCCCTGCCTTAGTCTTCCTTCCCTCAGTAGTGAGGAGGAGGAAAACCAGATCATTATCTTTGTTCCCTACAGACTTGTGAAAGCAAACATGAACAGCACTAAAGCTGAAAAGTCCATGGTGGGCGGAATCAACACGTTTCATGAATACAGGGATAATGGTGACATGATCAAGAAGCCAGATGGGACAAAGATATTGAAGGAGAATTTCCGCAACTTCCTCCATGTCTGTGTGAATAAAAGTCTGACTTTTCAATATTGGTTGGGTTCTGCTATGGCCCTCAGAGGAGTCTAGTATGACCCTATGCTGAAAAGGCCAAAGATGGAGAGTATCCTTCTAGGCCACAGAACTCTCAGTGTGGAGGGTGGGGCTGGACTTCAAGGGTAAAGCCCAGTGCAGGTAGAGTTTGGGATAAGAAGAAAGGTGGCAATGGAAGAGAGAAGTGGAGGAGGAATAAATAATACTAATGTTGTTTGAAAAGGCCATAGAGGCCAGGCGGTGGTGGTGCACGCCTTTAATCCCAGCACTTGGGAGGCAGAGGCAGGCGGATTTCTGAGTTCAAGGCCAGCCTGGTCTACAGAGAGGACAGCCAGGGCTACACAGAGAAACCTTGTCTCGAAAAACCAAAAAAAAAAAAAAAAGGCCATAGAGAAGCATATTATTTCATGTCACTAAAAATTACATATAATATTTTGTGTATATGTTTGTATATATGTGTGTGTGTATAGTTTAAATGAAGTTATGCCGCTTGAGGGGTGAAAATGCCCCTCACAAGCCATAGACTATCTAGAAAAAAAAAGGTATCAGACATGGGAGACCTTTTCAGTTGTTGGTCAGGGGAGTCCAAGAGACTTCCAAAGTCATGTGGGCTACTGCCATTGCTCTGGTTGCCTCCCAGACACTGGAGGTAAGAGCATTCTCAGTTATTTTTAAGATAGATGTCCAGTAATTTAACTAATGGTTGATTTGTTTACATTCTTCATATTTTTCTCCATCTTCTCTCCTCTCGTACTTTCTATTTTCTACTGAATTCTGAATGTGAATAGAGCAACTTCGCAGGATAAAGACAAGTATTCAAAGAGGGGAGACAAAGAGGAACAGCAGAACATTGGAGTGTTGGAAGTGAGCCCTAAAGGATGTCACGGTGTGAACTATGGTCTGGAAAGAATTTCCTGAAGAGGAGAGAGAGGGGTGGTTTATAAATAGAGGGCTAAAGAAACGGTGTGAGTAAAGAGTGGGCATTCCCACAGACAAAAACTTTCTTCATAATTTTTCTGAGACAGTCACTCACTATGACCTGGATATCCTGGAACTCACTATGTAGCCCAGAGCGGCCTAGTGCTCAGCTGTACCTATCAGTTGCTGGTTGACACCCCTGTGATGATAACTGGGATAGGCACTGATCCAAGATCTTTTACATCTCTGAATGTTCCTTTTTAAATCTTGTTTCAGAGAAAATGCCTTTCATAACTCTGAAAATATAAGAGTTTTCTTCTGATGTTCTCTTCCTTTTTTCCAAGTTCCACTCGTTTGTTTGTTTGTTTGTTTGTTTGTTTGTTTGTAAGAATCTTAGTCTTTCATTTTCTTTAAACCTCTGGTTGTCTTTAACTATCTATTCCTTTTCAGACTAAAATGCTAAATGAAGGTGAAGAATGGCTCACTTGGTAAATGGCATGAGAACACTCCTGTCACACACCCCTGCCCCTTCACACATACACTGGGTAGAGTAGGAACAGGCAGATCCCTAAGCTAATTGGCTGGCCAGGCTAGCCAAATCAATGAAAGATCCTGTCCCAAAACCAAAAGGTGGGGCCTAGATAGACTAGCTCACATCTGTCTGTAACTCCAGTCCCAAGTGCGCCCTCTTCTGGCCTCCATGAGCACCACACATATGTGGTGCACTGACATTCAAGCAGGCAAAACACCTATCTATATACACAAAAATGACTAAGTAAATAAAATTTCAGAACTAATTATTAGAGGCTGCTCAGACGTTAGGACCACAAGGGCTCTTTCAGAGGACCTGTTTGATTCCAGTACCCACATGGTGGCTTTCAACCACCTGTAACTCCAGTTCCAGAGGATTCGATGTCCTTTTCTGACCTCCTCAGGCTCCTGAACATACACAGTGCATATACATACTCTCAGGCATGCACACACATGTATGCACACACACATACATACACACACACACACACACACACACACACACACACACACAAATAAAATAAGTAAATATTTTGCTGGATGTGGTGGCACACACCTTTAATCCCAGAACTTGGGAGGCAGAAGCAGGTGGATCTCTGGGAGTTTAGCCAAAACTACATAATGAGAACTTGTCTCAGAAAATCAAAATAAAACAAAAGGTAAAATATAAATAAATAAATAAATAAATAAATAAATAAATAAATAAGGAAAAATACTATATCATCCCCTGGTCTCTATATGCACTCATTCATACTAATAAATACATATTCTACTCACAGTGATAGAAAAAGGAGAGAGACAGAGACAGAGGGAGTGATGGGGGGAGAGTCAGAGATAGCACATGTGCAGGTTTCTCATTTCTGTTTTAGTATAAACTTGTGTCACTCAGAGCTGTGGGTGATCTGGCCTCCACTGAAGTCTTAGGCCTCAGGCCTCACCTCACTTGTCTTCATCTTCTCCAACCCCTTCCAGCTCCTCCATCATGTCGTGATTACTTCCCTCCCCCAGAAGTTTCTCTGTGCTATCAATATGTCCAGAACAACTATCCGCTCTTCATTCTTCCTGACTGACATGGGCTTAGGTAACTGTCAGGATCTTTCCTGAACCCCTAAATAGGACTGTGTGTGCTGCAGTAAGGACTCTTGGGATCTTGATAAGGAAAGGAGTGTTGTTAAGAAGTGTTTGTTCTTGGGAGGCAGAGGCAGGCGGATTTCTGAGTTGGAGGCCATCCTGGTCTACAGAGTGAGTTCCAGGACAGCCAGGGCTACACAGAGAAACCCTGTCTTGAAAAAAAAAAAAAAAAAAAAAAAAGAGTGGCTTTCCCCTGAATTAACTAAGTCATTAAATTATCAGCTGACACTTGGTGGTAATTAAATATCAGCCTGCTTAAAGCAGGGACCTTGGAAAGACACCAGATCTAGAAGTGATCTTGGTGGAGGTTCTTGAGGGAGCAATGGGAGGGGTCCCAATAACTGATGTACACCATCCTCAACTTTGTGACACTGAAAGACACCTGAGAAACCACTGCCAGGATGAGCATCCCCTTGAAGCCTCCTCACCCTGAGAATCAGGGGTTTCTGAACCCCGGCTCTCAGCTAGCTCTTAGCTGCCTGCCTTGCCCAGGTGTGGCCTTACTTGGAAAGTACCTAAGAAAGATTCACACTTAGATGTCAGCATCGAAACAGAGTAACATTCTATGTCCTTACAGTCTGGGTTCAGTATGTGCACTTGTACTCCCAGTCCTGGCCTCGCCATGCCCACACCCTATGTCCCACCCAGGCCCCACTCAAGCCTTCTCCACCTCTGTTGCTGCCTCTCTTCCCATCTCATCCACTATCCCCACTTGGACTTCATACCAACCCCACCCACCACAGCTGAGAGCTCTGTGGCCTAAAAGGACACTGTCCTCGTCTCTGATCTTCTCAGCAAGGACTCAGACTAGACCTCTTGAGGGCCTGAACTTTCTTCTCTCACCTTAGGTAGTCCTCAGGAGCAAACACTAGCCTAGCCCCAACTGACAGCTCATCAAGGAGAGGGCACCACTTCCTGACTCAGCTCCCTGGTACTCCCTGCCCGCCACCTCCAGATCTCTAACTACATTCTCAGGAATGTAGATGAAAGGCTACAATGCTCTCTCACCCTAGCCTCTTGGAGATCAAAGTCTGGGGATGACAGTTTACCACTGTGACATAAAGAAGGAAGAGGAGGGCAGATTATAAAATGCTGACAAGCCAAAAACTCTGAGAGGTGCCCAGTGGGCTTTGCATATGGGTTGTTCTGGCAGTACCAATAGTGGGTACAGGGATGTCTGTTATAGGTGTTCAGGACCATTGTGCCTTCCAGCAAGGCTCTCCCAGGGCTATCTTGGTCTTAACGAAGAAGCTGTTGAAGAGAGCTAGAAATGGTCACTTCACTTGGGTTTACTAAATGCTGGGCCTTGTGTGTTCTGCCTTACATTACCCAAAAGGCTGGCTGGCTGTTTCTGAATAGTCCGTAGTAGTTCTTCAGAGAAAGAGACAACCCATCTCCACCGTTTTCCAGACAAAAGTCTACCAAGCCCCATCCACACACACCCCCATCAGCACTTTGTCTCTAGCAGCCATCCAAGAGCCAGTGCAGATGTGATCACACAGTCAGCAGTTTCAGCCACCTACTGGGTGCCAGGTCCAACTCAACTGAGATGAAGCTCCTCCCCCATCCCCACATTACAGGTAGTCACAGTCAACAGAGCCATAAATCTAACTATAGTGGCTACTGAGGTTTTCTCAAAGGGCTCACTTAACCTAGGGATTTCCTCAGTGCACTGTGTGAAATGTCTTTCCCAGAGAGATTTATTATCCCTTAAAGCAACTATCTTATTGCACAAATCTCTTCAAGTCTCATTCAATCTTTTTCCTTTATTTTACATTTCCTTTGTCCTTTACCACATTCTCAATCTTCATCAAAGTAGCTACTAAGACTTCAGCTCCAGCCATTGCTATAAGCCCTAGGGCACAGATAGCTAACAGCAACAAGACCTGCCTCCTTTACTCTCTGAAGAAGCACAGGCACATGGCATCAAAAGGGCTCAGGTACATAGTAGCATCAACCAAGAGAAATTTTAATAACACCACAGACCATAGGACAAGCATATTAAGATAAGGGGTAGAGAGGTGGCTCAGAGGTTAAGAGCACTGGCTGGTCTTCCAGAGGACTCAGTTTGATTACCAGCACCCACATGGAAGCTCACAACCATCTGTAACTTCAGTTTCAGAAGATCTAACTTCCTCTTCTGGCCACCTTGGGCACAAGTCATGTACATGGTACACAAACATACATGAAGGCAAAATATCCATACACGTAAAATAAATAAATAAATTTAAAAGAATATTAAAAATCAATTCAACAAAATATACCAATTCTGAAATGCATATAGAAAAGTCTAGATAATTCTGAAAATTAAGATGATGAGCTCACTCTACCACAGATTTATTGTATAACAATACAGAGACAGAAAGACAGAGCAAAGCAGAAATGTCAGAAATTCTGGAATCACAAGCATGCACAGCAGAAATGGAGCCACAGATAAATGAAAACAAATGAGAGGTGGGCACAGGATACGGGTGTGGGAGGGACTTTGCAGATATGTGGGAAATGGTAGCCTAGCACAGAAGTGGTGCTGGGATAACTTCCAGATAGGGAAAAATGGGATTGTATCTCATTCTGTATCATATAATATGCAAAAAGCTAAAACTAGGCACAGTAGTCAAGGGAACAGAGTCAGGAAGATCACCAAAAGTTCAAAAGGAATTTATATTTTCAGTTAAACGTGGGGTACCTGCCTATAACGCCAGCACTCGGGAGGCTGAAGCTGAGAATCTGAAATTCAAGCCCTCAAGACCAGCCTTAGCTACGTAGTGAGTTTGAGACCAACCTGAACTACATGAGATCCTATTTAAAAAAAAAAAATCTCTCCAGATGCACTGACATCTTTAAATCCAACACTCTACACTACAGAATAAGAGACAGGAGGCTCACAAATCCAAGGCCAATCTGGACTTATTAAAACAAGGGCTGGAGAGATGGCTCAGAGGTTAAGAGCACTGGTTGTTCTTCTAAAGGACCTGGGTTCGATCCCCACATGGTGGTTCCCAACCAGTTGTAGCTCTAGTTCCAGGAGAACTCGCAGCACTGAAAAGAAGAAGCGGACACAAAATCCCACCCCTAACCCAAAAACTGCTTGCAATTGATAACTTCTGGGAAAGGGAAAATCTGTTTTCCCCAATGGAGAGTCACTGGGTATATTAATACACTTCAAGGTAGGTCTCAAACCCAGGAGTAGTGAGCCAACATAAAATCCTGCCCCTATCCTGCTTTGTACTCCGGCTCCCTCCCTTCTGTCTAGTACCCATCCAGATTTCCATCCCTCTTCTCCAAAGGCCCTTCACAGTGAGCTCTGACCTCCAGCCTCCTACCTTATTGGAACAAGGGCCCCAGCACCCCTCACAAATCTGATATAACTCCCAACAGATATAAGGGAGCACACCTGTAACCTCAGCACTTGAAAGGTGGAGGCAGTGGGGAGTTCAAGGACATCCTCTACTACATCACAAGTTCAAGACTTCCGACTTCTGTCTCCTCTGCACTATCTTCTCCCGCCGCTAGGGGCAGAATGCTTGCATAGAGAAATGCAAGGAAAGAACTGCGTTCAGAACCCTACCTTCTCCTAGGTCTTCACTTCCACACACTTACAAACGTTTTCGGTGTGAGGGATTTTCCACTCATGCCCATGTCGCTGCTGTTGGATGTGAAGTGAGAGCCAGCCCTGTCTCTGTTTCCCTCCTACCAGTTTCAATCCTGAGGGATATGAGTGCTGTTTGCAGCCCACGGGCCATGCTTTCCCCCTACCCCCACAGTGTCTCACTACATGCCCCTGGCAGACCTGGAACTCACTATGTAGACCAGGCTGAACTCAAACTCACAGAGATCTGTCTGTTTCTGCCTCCTGAGCACTGGGATTGAAGAAGTATGCCTCCGCAGCCAGCACACCGGCCATTCTTAAAAATCATTCTTTTGAACTTATTTCTGGCATCTCCAGCCTCGATGTCTTTTGGAATCTGTGAGACAATGGTCCTCTGTAGAAGTTACCTTGGTTTTATTAGTTTGTTTTGTTTTTATTTGGTTTGTTGGTTTTGGTTTTGTTGCATCCATATTTCTTGTGTTTCGGTTGAAATGTACATTTCTGTCGAGGTAGACAGCCTTACATCGATGTGGTAGCCTTCATAGTAAATAGCTTTCTCTTGATCATGTGTCTTAGGGTATTGGTATATTCTGCTGTGTTGATTTATTAGATCTGGCCACAGTAATATACTCCCCCTTATCCTTGTAGCACAAGGCATGTTGTACAGAGAGAGAAGCCCACTGGGTTTCAGAACAGATCATGCTTTATCAGACAGAGAAGTCCCCAGAGTCTTTCAGGAGTGGGTATACTGGCGATTCAGGCAGATGTAGTGTAAATGGCAGAGTGTGTGGGTTATGTCCTCCACGAATGCTCCCACCTCGTGAGTTATAACCCCTGTCAGATAACGGCAACTTTGACAGGAACTGTAGCAACTCTCTGTTACTTCAAAGTGACTGCTGTCATTGTCATTTTCTTTGATGTTTGCATGTTTGTTTGTGGCATGTGTGTATGATGCTGTTTCTATGTATGTGGTCCATGCATGTGACTATCCAGGTGTACATACGTATGCACTAGCATGCAGGGGCCAAAGCAAAATGTCTTCCTCTCCCTCTGCCTCATTGCCTTGAGACAGGGTTGCTCACTGAACCAGAAGTTCCCCATTTCAACAAGTCTGGCTTGCCAGTGAACTCTTAGGATCTGCTTGTATCCACATCCCTTCACTGGGATTCCAGCCATATCTGGCCTTTTCCATAGGTGCTAGAGATTTAACTCAGTCCTCATTCCTGCAGGGTAGGCGCTGCTACCCACTGCACTATCTCCCCAGTGACTCTGGCACTGGCTTCTGTGAAATCAAAACAGGAACAATGTAACTTACAAGTTAATGGGAGACCAAAATGGGAAAAATAGACCTTGCAAGTTAAGGGTTCTGTTTACAGTTAAGACAGTCAAGAATAAGTTCCTATTTGTCCTGTGTTAAGCCCTTTCAAGGTAATATTTCTATTTGTAATTAAAAAAAAAAAGTTCTGTTCCGAGCCCCTCCGTGTCCCCCTTCGCCCGCGAAAGAGACACGTGAGGCGGTGTTTGGGTGGTTACCACAGCGAGGCTTTATTCTTGTATCAGCAGAGGCAGAAAGACCCCAAGCCCGGAAAAGGCACTGCTATATGTACCCTAGAGTGGCGTGTTCACTTCTGATTGGCTGTTCACTCATTACCCATAATACGCCCCGGGATGGGCAGTGACTTTGGCGCGCTTTTTGCCTTTTGCACCTGCGTAGTTAGTTGTTTACTAGTGGGAGCACAGGATGCCCGCGCAATGCTATCACGCTCACGCAGGGCTCCTAACAAAGTTCCTGCTTGTCCTGCTCAGATGTAGTGTAGGTTTCTGTTTGTAGTTAAAGAATCAATTCCTGTTTGTCCTGTGTCAAATTCTTGCAAGTTAGTTTCAATTTGTAATTAAGAATAAATTCCTGTGCCGGGCAGTGGTGGTGCACGCCTTTAATCCCAGCACTTGGGAGGCAGAGGCAGGCAGATTTCTGAGTTCGAGGCCAACCTGGTCTACAGAGTGAGTTCC
Source organism: Arvicanthis niloticus (assembly GCF_011762505.2). Lineage (NCBI taxonomy): Eukaryota > Metazoa > Chordata > Mammalia > Rodentia > Muridae > Arvicanthis > Arvicanthis niloticus. The sequence goes on along the minus strand of NC_047661.1, from coordinate 70,080,622 downwards.
AGGACAGCCAGGGCTACACAGAGAAACCCTGTCTCAAAAGACAAAAAAAAAAGTTCCTGTTTCTGAGATCTGATCTAAACTACAAAACTTGTTTTTCAACCTGCACTAAACTTGTAACCCGATTTACATGTTATATATTCTTACCCTCGCTCCTCCCCATTATTGTAGCTAACTATGTGTAACAACCAACTCTCCCAGCATGCATATATACATATATATGCAAACAGTGGCAGATGAGTGTGGATTATATCCACCGAAGCTTGTTCTCATACACCAAAGAACTCCATCACCTTTACTCCTGTCCCTGGAGTTTGTAGCAGTCACCATTGGTACAACTACCCACAATTCCTCTCTCCCTTCTTCCTGATAAAATCTACCTTCCATGACAAAGGCTGGGAATGCAAAAGGCTTGGTTCTAAGCTACACTTGCCACCTAGAAGTGTTCTAGATAGGATCCAGCTCTGGTTAGTGTTACAAAGAAGTCTTTTGGGGAGCTTAGGGGTGAGGTTCTGCTTCGAGAAGAAAAATAATATTAAAAGAACAGGTTCCTGCCTCCCTTTTTATTCTGAGTGTTGTCATAAAAGGAAGCATGTTATTGCTTCTTGAGGGGAAAGACATACTTGTAAAAAAAAAAAAAATTGGTGTCAGTCAAGTGGTGGTGGCACTTGCCTTTAATCCCAGCATTCAAGAGGTAAAGGCGAACAGATCTCTGAGTTCAAGGCCAGTCTGCTCTACAGAGCAAGTTCCAGGTCTATACAGAGAAACCCTGTCTCAAAAGAAAGGAAGGAAGGGAAAGGAAAAAAGGAAAGTACAAATGGAAAGAAAGAAAGAGAGAAAGGGAGGGAGGGAGAGAGGGAGGGAAGAGAAAAAATTGCAGAACACACTAGCTGCTCCTTGCCTGCTGACGTGGCTTCCAGCTTCCCATGACAGCAAATGGCTATGACTTGGTCCTTCCAAGGGCCGATGGATTTTATTTCCCCAGTATCTATGTGTCATCCAACAACCCACTCATGCCTCTGCTATGCCCTCTGGGCTCTCTAAACAACATTAAGAACCAGTGGCCAGGCCACAGCAGATACAGACACTAAGGAGCCTTGAAGATCCTCAATGAGACTGGGATCCATCTTGGAGAAGCCAGCCACCGCAAAGCAGCTTGGGGCAGTAAAGTTCTGAGACGCCTTCAGGGAAAAGACCAAGTCCTCAGCTAACTCAGGCAAGATTAGGACACTTTGGCCTCCCTTTCCCCTAAGGCCTCCTCTCCCAGGCTGTCCTCCAGCACTCAATTCACTCAGCACCTGCTGGGCACCAGGCTGCCCTGAGCATTGGAGAAGGGAAAATACACAAGACATAAGATTCTCACCCTCTCTCAGTATAGTCTGAGAAAATAAGGGTTTTTTTTTTATGTTTTTATTGGCATATGTAACTATATATGCATTTATTATATAAGGATGGTCTGTAGGGTGTTATATTTGTGTGTGTGTGTGTGTGTGTGTGTGTGTGTGTGTGTGTGTGTGTTGTGTTCATCTAGTGGGCACGATTGTGTATCTGGGGCCAGAGGACAGCTTCAGGTGCAACAGCTCTGGGGCATGGTCCACTTTGGGCTTTTGGGTTTGTTCTGTTTAGCTCTGTTTTTTGTTTTTGTCCTTTTAGACTGAGGAATCTGGACCTTGCTGCTTAGACTAGGCTGGGTAGCCATCAAGCCCTGGAGATTTGCCTGCTTCCACCTCCTCAGCACTCCCAGCTTCCAACATGGATGCCAAGACCCAGTGAGACTCAACTCAGGTCTTTGGGCTCCCACTGTGAGCACTTACACTGAGTTGTCCCCTCTGTCCCAAGATGACTTTTGTAACTTTTCTTTGTTGTGCTTTCTTCTCTTTTGAGTTGTAGAAGTGACCCATCCTCACTAAGGAAAAGGACATGTGACAGCCATTATGCTGCAAATATTACTTCACTTTGTCAGTGAGTTTTCCTTTTATATGTCCATCAAACCGATGCTTGCATATGCCTTTTTTTTTTTTTTTTTTTTTTTTTTTTTTTTTTTTGGTTTTTCGAGACATGGTTTCTCTGTGTAGCCCTGGCTGTCCTGGAACTCACTCTGTAGACCAGGCTAGCCTCGAACTCAGAAATCCACCTGCCTCTGCCTCCCAAGTGCTGGGATTAAAGGCATGCGCCACCACCACCTGGCTGCCTTTTTTTTTTTTTTTTTTTTTTTTTAAGTTAAATAATTCAGATGTTTTGTACTACAAAAGCTTCTCCCTGGGGCAGTCATTTTAGTGACTTTCCCTTGCTCTGCAAATGTCATCACCTTAATAAGGCGACTTACAATTCTGTTTATTTAACTAAGTTATGAGGGCATTTCCACTGGCTCCCTGCATGTAAGAGGTAGACTACTCTCCCTGTCTCCCTCCTAGTAACTATAGTGTTATTCTTTTTTTATTGGATATTTTCTTTATTTACATTTCAAATGTTATCCCCTTTCCCAGTCCCCCCTCAACCCCTATCCCATCCCCCCTCCCCTGCTGCTTCTATGAGGGTGTTCCCCCACCCACCCACCCACTTTCACCTCCCTGCCCTTGAATTCCCCTAATATACTGTTATTCTTTTAGCTCTTCTCTTGACAACCTTTTTGACTACTTCAAAGACATATTTTTATTTTGTGTGTATGGGTGCTTTGCCTGTTTGTATGCATATCTGTACAAAATGTGCATGTGGTGCCTCTGGAGGCCAAAAGAGGGCATAGGCTCACTTAGGACCAGAGTTACAGATAGTTGTGAGACACCCTATGGATGCTGAGAGCCAAACTCAGGTCCTCTGTAAGAGGAGATGGTGCTCTTAAGAGCCGAGCCATCTCTCCAGGCCCACCTTTGTGACTCTCAATCATAACCCCAAGCCTCCTTTGTGTTTCAGACTGTCCCTCTGCACTCCTGACTCTAAGATAAAGTGCATTCCCACCCTCCCCGGCATCCCACATGCCTTTATCTGCCACCCACCTGCTCTGTCAGACCTTTGCTTTTACATCTTCAGGCAATCGCTGAACACTCTTCTGGACCCATGGTTACAGCTCCAGGCTTTATTTTAGGTTTATCATGTACAACTGAAAACCAAACACCACATTTCTGTGATTGTAGAACTACAAGTGGCAGCCAGCATCATCACTCTTGCTACAGAGCCAGACACTGCACAGATGGCTCTTCATTCTTTGTCTAGTGACCTAGGATCTCAGCCTTGGACCTTTTATGATTTAAGCAAAGTAAACACTTTTTTTTTTCATTTTGCTATAAACTGAATGTCTATGCCACCTCTACCCCAAATTCCTTATGTCAAAGCTCAGTCCAGAATATTGGGCTGTTCAGGTACAGACACTATGACTGGATTAGTTTCTTTTATCTTTTATCCCTCTATCTTCAGACGTGGAAGAACACATCTTAAAAGACCTCTTCTAGACATGAGCGCAGGGCAGCTGTGTTTACCTGGACAACACCTGCATATGACTGGACTCATCAACATTTCATTATAGATGGAGGAGGGACCCAATGACACCCAGCCTCTCCCTGAGAGTCTATTGTCGGTCAACAGCTGTTAGGGTAGAGGTAGTGTGTTAACTTCTTCTTCCTCTTTCACGCTAGGAATAGTCTTCATATTGTGAGTTTTATAACTTTAGGTTTCATTTTCTTCAGTGGTGTAGCCACTGGCAAGTTCCTTGTGCTCCATCAAATAAGGTCCCACTTGCTCTCTTGAAAGAAACTCTAGTTAAACTCAATGGGTCACACAAAGAAGAACAGATGAAAGTGGGAGGCGGACTTGCTGTGAATAAAGGTTCCAGTGGGAGATGGAGGGGCGAGAGAGGGGACTGAGGAAACATCACCAAAACCCATTACATAAATGTATCAAACTGTCAAAAAAAAAAAAATTAAGGCAATCATCTGTGAACCAAGAAGCAGGCCCTCATCAACACTGAAGCTGCTGGCCCCTTGACCTTGTCCCTCTCAGCTTTTGGCACTAGGAAGTCACCAAGTCTAAGGTATTTTGTTGCCTCAACAAATGAAAACCATTAAGACACTAAATGTCATTTGTCCAAAAACATATTTTCACTATGCTTTCTTCCTGGACCATGACTTTCAAAGTTTCTGTTTCATCTGGTTTTCAATTGTTTTGTGGAGTTTCTCTTGCTAAGCAAAGAAGCCTATGGAGTCTGTATAACTACATGACAAAAAGCTACAATTATTAATTTTCACTGCAAAGGTGTACATGTCACTATATAACCCAACTTCATATCCTGTGCAGTCATGTCCCCCAAAATCATTTCGTGAACACATATCCACATCCCAGCTGCCCCTACCTCTCTAAGGATGCAGTGTTCTGGCTCCTGAACGGTCCCTTCCTTTTCTATGACCAGTGGTTATTCTGCATGTTAATCTCTTCTTTCTCTTTCACACTAGGAATATTCTTCACATTGTGATGATTTTGTACCCTTAGGAATAAGAGACCAGGTTAATTTACAGCTCGGATTGCCTGACTCAGGTCATATATCCACCTCTTTCAATAGTCACTGTGGCCAGGGTGACATCATCCACAAGAATTAAATTAAAGGCTTGGAGAAATGGTCACCCTCTGATGCTTTGTTTGTGAGGAGTTGTTGTTTGTAAAATAGCCAGAGGACTCCATGTCCTCAGAACATTTCAGAGGGTGTCAGCTAGGAGATGTTCACTGACCGATTCCTCTTTCCATGTCCTCAAACTTGCCTCCTGAAACTCTGACAGTGTTCCAAATCTGTCCCGAATTAGTCAGGTCACCTCATTCTAACCCGAAGTCAGCTACAAGTACCGACTTGTCTGTCACCCAAGTGTCACCCACACTGCAGTCATGAGCCACCGTAGGCTGCCTCCTGCATTTCAGAGCTTTGAGAGACTGCACACAAGAGGCTTGTCCAGGGCTTATGGCATGGGGGAAAAAGGTTCTTGGATCATCCAGGTCTGTAGTTACACATATCCACACTGTGAGAAGTAGGTATTAGATTTTGAAGTACCACCAGAAGGAGATGGAAATGAGAAAGACAGCTGCTCTAGAAATAAGGGGCAAAGCCTCAGAAAGGGTAGTGGTTGGACAGATGAAAGTGAACACAAGGATAATAGCAAGAACCAACTGGCCTCATAGCTGACCTCTGGGCACTGGGAACTTACTGGGTCATTTTGCAATTACCACACACTCTATCCAGGGGACCCAGAGCTGAGTCCCTTGGCCACGGTCTTACCAGTCTCCCTTCCTCCTCTGAACCTCATTTCTTACCCAGGAAACTTCCTGGAGGAAGCAACACCAAGACCCCCCCCCAATGCAATTCCATCCATTCACTCATTCTCCAGACCCCAAAGCCACAGGAAGTTAAATGCTTTCACTGTTTCAATGACAGTGGCCCCAAAGTAGAAGGTAAAGGGGTGCATTTCCAAGCATTCTGGAGAGGCTTATGGTCCTCTATGGGGAATTTTCTAGATCAGAGGCTAACTCTAACAATAACCCTATCCTCACCTTAAGAAAAGATAGCCTAGGATTACTCAGAGAGAGAGCTGGGGTGTTTTTTGGGGGGGGCACCATTTGTTCCCACCTCACCCCCATAGAAGAAGAAAGCAGATATTCTCCCCCTAGACCAACTGGGACACTCACTAAGAGAACCTCTCAATTGACTGAAGCTGGTTAATGTAATGAATAATACAGGAAATGGCTCCTGATCCATGAGTAAAACATTCTGAAGGTGAGAGACTGCCTGTCCCAAAGTCAATGAGGAAAGATGGCTGCAGGGAAGTCAACTGTGTTGCCACCTGATGTCCAGGCAATTATTGAAGTCTCATGATCAGATAAGGATCCCTAAAATATAGGGTCTGCCTACAGAACAACTTAACCCCAACACAGTCTGTGTGCAGATGTTGACTGGATCCTGGTAGTGTCATAAGTGATCAGGTGAAAGAGACGACCCACAGGAGTCAACACACCTTGAGGGGGATGGTCAGAAAGCCTGTGACTCCTGTGTCTCTATCCCCCTAATCAGACTGGGCAGACACACAGTGATGATGACAGACCACTAAAAGAGTAAAGAGGCTCCCCACGTGCCCCTTCCCCATTGCAGGATAGGCCTGGCTGGAGCAGCAGAAGCCCTTGAGTGGAACCTGAATGGAGAACTTCAGGTGTTTTCCACTACCTGTAGGTCATGACCTCAGAGACACTAAATAAGGCTATGGGCCTGACATGATTTCATCCAGGGTAAGGACTGGTGGATGAGAGTGTGTTGTTTGAAGAGAACTGGTTTTGTCTGCATTTGCACTTCAGAAAGTCAGTGGTTATGACTCATAGGCACCTGCTGTGCCTGACTCAATGTTGGGCTTGTGGAACACAGCAATGAATGCAGCCTTCAGGACTGAGCCCTTCAGGGATCCCTGAGATGATGACTTAAAGACACCCCTGCCCAGTGCCTGAAGTCTCAGAGACACACACACCTACATGACCTAGTCTCACATACTTCAGCTTTCTGGTTCGTCCTGCAAGATGTTCATGATGAGAGCCCTACTTAAAAGCACCTTCCACAGGCTCCTCCCTGAGCCCTTTACCCCCACCTCCCTCCTCAGTGTAAATAAAGATTTACTGAGTATTCAGGTCTTTGGCTGAGTGAAGAGGAGGGTAACTTGTCCCTTTGAGAGGTGTCTCAGTTCAGATTCAAGTGAGGGATATGGAGGAAGGGGGAAGTGGAGGAGGGACAGGCATGGAAACCGGTATCATACTCTTGAAACAAGGACTGTTGCAGAGGAATAAATCAGGATAATGGGAGAGACAGTGGAGAGCCCAGGACCTAAGATGTCACTGAGCAGGCAATATACAACTGGGTATGGAAGGCTGGGAAGGCTGAAGCATGACAGGAAAGTTGCAGGCCTGAATCACAGAGGTTGGAAGGATGCAGAATCAGAAGAGGGCAGTCCCTACTGTTGAGTGAGCCTGGCTCTTTTGCTAGCAGCAGCATGGTCTGAGCTGGGCTCTACAGTCTGAAGCTAGTAGATATGTTGGCTCCAACTTAGTGCTGTGGTCACTTTCTCCTAAAATACCCATTAGCAAAAAAAATTTGTAATGTGCCATTTTCTATCTGCAAGATACATGTTCTCCCATTGATAAGCTACCAACATCCGCTTTATAAAATATTAGCACCGGCTTCAGTAGGTCCCAGCGTATTTTGCTTGTTTTGAACAGTTAATCTCTCAGAGAACTGTGATGTCTCGACCTGCATCATCAGGTAAATGTCACCTTGTCCATGCATCCTGTTGTGACCACATTTCTCCAAGATAACTAAAAGGAAAGTTTGTAGGTTTTTTATTGGGAGATATTAGTTTGGGGTTAGGGGGTGGTTTGGTTTGGTTTGGTTTGGTTTGGTTTGGTTTGGTTTAGTTTGTGTGTATGTCCAGGAATTTTTCTGTCCAGCTGTAAATTTTGGCCTAGAGGAAAAAAAAAAAAAAAAAAGTCACAGAAAATGAAACAGAAGAGGCAGAGGGCAGAGACACAACTGTAGAAGGCTTGATGTGCAAACTCAAGGACCTGGCCCGTGGCTGACACCCATGAAGAGTTTGAAGTAAGTAAAGGATCAGCTTGGCTTGAAAAAACAAATGCACTTTCAACAGCAACATAGGAGATACATGGGCATATAAAATCTTAGCTCGGCTCTTCCCTCTGGGGGCCTATGCTATGCTGTGGCCCATTGATTTAGCCCTGAAGAGGAACAAATGGGTCTAGCTTCTGCTCAAACCAGCTGTTGTCCAAACATCTGGCCAGTGGGCTCCCCCAGCAATAGCAACCTAACCACCTCAAACCGGTTTCCCTGCAGGACCATAGTGAGTGGAAATGAAATGACCAGAAGGAGGTGCTAAAGAATGGGTTATGATACAGCTCGGGCTAGAAGAGGAAGACACCCAGTCTCCTTGCTTTGTGCAGATAGGCTCCATCATCCCTGCCCTCAGGCTCTGAGCTCAGACGGGAGCACAGTAGAAAGGGGGCATTTTTTTTATCCCAACATTTGGAATTCAGAATATGAACTGGAGTTCCCAGAAAAGAAGCTACCCATCCATTACAGATCCACAAGACTGACTGCTTAGACCTCTGTGGTTACAGCACTGCAGCATGGCAGATTCAGAGCCAAATTATCTTGGGCTATCTTTAGATCCCTTAACAATCATTCATATCTTCCTCTGTCTCTGACTTAACTTCCTTATGACTGACACATAAGCCCTTTTGAAGTACAGTGACAAACCACCAGTTCCTACCAAACAAAAATTAAGGACACTATCAGCTCGCATCTGGAAGCAACAAGAGATTTGCTGCAACTCACCTGATGTCCCCACTGACCTCATAGCAAATTTTCTGTCCCTCTGACTTTACAACCTTTCCACCCCATCTTCCACAATGACCCCTAAGTCCCACTCTCTACCCCACAATGATCTCTAAGCTTTAGGTGTAAGAGTTATGTTGTACATGTGTCTGTTAAGACTGGGATTTTTTTTTTTTCTTAATAGGGTTTCTCACTGGCCTGGAGCTTGGTAAATAGGCTATGATGACTGGTCAGGGCATCCCAGGGGTCCCTGGGACTTAACCACCTCCCCAGTTCTGGGATCATAAGCAATCACCACCACACTCAGCTCTTTTTAAGTGGGTTTTAGGGACCCCACAGGAGCTATCCCCTCGGCTTCATCTTGGAGTAGATTTTACTTACCAAATTCGTAAATCAACAAATGGTCACATTTCAGGTGGATGCCAGTGTTCCTGAACTAACACTGTGGCTCTGCACTGCTGAAAGGCTGTGCAAAACAAAATGACACACCAGGGCTCGGCATAAGTGAGAGATCTGAAGACTGGCTGCTGCTCTGGAAAATCACTGCCACAGTGAAGCTGCCTTTGCTGACACATTTTTCATAAGCAATCTGTGATTCGGGGAAGTAGAACCAGAAACAGTCTCCAAGGTCCAGAGGGAAGGGGCATTAGCAGACACTGCACACAGCAGTTTCTGTTTCTGACAGTAAGTTAATGCTAACTATGCTTTTCTAGGAAGAATTGATGTGGAAACACTGCTATCTTCAGGGTGGGGAGGGAGGTATGCAGTGAGAGGGACAGGTTCCTAGGACAAACTCTGAGCATCTCTCACCAGAGACCAAGAGAAGGCACAAAGGACTTCTTGTCTGTTTGAGAATTGGAGAGATCATGGATTATTTTTTTGCCTTTTATGTGATGTTTTATAGTATGTTTATAATTTTTCCCAAAACATACTAAGTAGGTTGTTCCATTCATTCAATAGGTTCTGAAAACCTCTACATAAAATATGAGTGTCAATCCATATTTTTGCTACTGCGTGAAATATAAAAGTACAAATATTGACCTTTTGCCCCATGAAACAATCGCTAAGAATGAGGCCTCTCGGGCTCAACCAGTTTTTCCATTGCTTTATATTTAAGCTTCAGTTAACACTGGGGTTCTGTAGTGGAGGATAAAGGGAACTGGGGGTTGTCAGGAAAAAGGATAAAAGGGCATCAACGTGGGGGTAGGGGTGGGGAGACTTGGAACTTGCAGAGCTAGAGGAATTGTTAAAGAGACATCAGTTACCTTCTGAGAGGGTTGGGATACAGGGCAAGAGAAGCCATGCCCCACCCCCCGGAAGAAGGGTACAACTTGGCTCTTCCTGCTGACCCTTCAGTCTTCAACTCTCATCTGTTCTGCCTAGTGAGAGCCTGACCCACACAGCCAGACACATATACCAGCAGGACAGCTTTCCTGAGACCCCTCAGGACAACTGTACAGAAAAAGGCACCCTCAGACTCTAGGTGGGGTAGTGGAGAGGACTCCCTACTGCTGTATGCAGAATAAGTTAAGCATGTTGTGGGGGCAGCTTATGCCACAGGTCAAGGCAAAAATATAAAATGTCCAATGGTGACATGTTGGGAGCTGACTTAAGCAGAAAGCGGCTAGATCAACTTTGCAGCCATCTGGAACCATATACCCTGATGAAAGACTTGGTTGTCAAAAGCCTATAACAGCTGAAGCACACTCTGATAAATATCTTGTTTATCCCACATAGCTTGTTTTGCTGTTTAGTGACCTCAGCTGTATGGTGCACATGGTAAAATGTTTTCACCTGTGGTCTCCTACTTGTGTATATAAATACCTCAGAATTCCCTTCAATAAGAGAGACTTGAGAAAATAGAAGAGACTGAATCACACCCTGTCTTGTCTCCATTCTTCTCGTCTCTTGCCCCAAGAGCCACACTCTCTCTTGATCAGAGCACTTAGCCCCAAAAGCGTTGAGGCAAAGCATTGAGGCCGAGTGTGGGCCTCAACAGTGACATCACCAGGTGATGGTGACATAAGTGCCTCGGAACACAATATAAAAACCCATCACGGTTAGGTGGTAGAACCTGGAACTTTTAGGGTTTTTTTTTTTATCTGTAATATTGTCTTTTCAAATTTCCTATGAAGTTTACTACCTCTGCCCTTCTTCCTCAGGAAGAGCAGACCTGACTGTCCACCACAGTCCATGTCCACTGTCCACCAGTCCCTCATCCCTACAGATGGTCAGCCTGCATCACAATGTCATCCATCCATGACAGCCTCCTCCTCAGACTGGCCACATGCAAACCCTCCTGGAAGCTTCTCAACAGCCTCCCACAGCCTGCTCTCGCCACATGCTCCTCAGAAGCAGGACCTCCCAATAATGCGCTCACCGCCCCCCAACACCTTGCTCCATCCCAGCTGGCCTCACTCTTTTGACGATTATTGTTCTTATTGTTTGTAGCAAAAACAACAGCTAGTGACAGACTGCGTGATTAGCTCCCTCCCCGTAGGCCCTGGGACAGACTTCTTTGAACTGTTTCTGAATGGCATTCTCCTGGGGACAACTTTTATTTGTGTTTATTCCCCTGCTACTCCATCCATCTGCTTTCTGGTGTTGGTGTTGTGTTAACACGGTTCCAATAGCAGCGCCCCTTATGAGGAAGTGACTTTCCTCACCCTGGCCCTCGTTCACTTCAGTCTTCACACTTTCACTCACTACTCCTGGTCTCAGTCACTTCCTCCTGATGCTCGATCACCAGACCCATAGTGGCTCCTCTAACAACTACTGTGGCAACACCAGCATTTGGCTTTTTCCTCCATACTGGTGATGGCTGCTTGGCTCCCAGCTGCCCATGCCCCCGAGCTGTGATAGATCTAATTGTGGAATGATATCACCATTATCTTTCAACCTACTCTGACTACTACCTAATAAGTATTTATATACTAACTAATAACATATGTAATGTGCTAATAATAGTTATCATTTACTATGTTGTAACGCTAAGGATTGTAAAGGCATTATTTCCTTTCATTCTCAAAACATCTCTAACAGGAAGGTGTGTGTATCTCAGTGTAAATAGGACCAAACTGAGGCTTCAGGATTTTTTTCCACCTAAGGCAAAGTGAGGGCTTAATAGTGGCTTGGTTTGAATCTGGGGTTGTTTTACTCTGTGAGCTTGGTTTGGAAGAGCTTTCTTTTGTTTTCATGTGATGTGGTAGGTTTGCTTTAGTTTGATTGATTCGGGGTCTCACAGTAGCCCTGTCTTGCCTGGAACTCACCATGTAGACCAGCCTGGCCTAGAACTCCTGGACTCCTACCTTGCCCCTTGAGTGCTGGATTTCAGGCATGGGCCCTACACCAGGCTCACAATGAGGTTCGCACTGGATTCTGCCTATTCCAAAATCTAGGCTCCCCCTTGACAACAGCCTTTCTGAAGCAGTCTGTGGAGTCTACCATCTGTCTCCAACCAGGTCTTGTCCCACCTTCCTTCAAGAATGAAGTAGGCAGACAGGAAAGAGCACAAACTGGGGGTACTTTATTGTAATGTTAAAAGTTGAAACAGGTGTCCAGGCTAGGTCTGAGGAGTGTTAGAACTCTGTGAACTGGCACACCTCAAAGGCTGGAGGCCTTCAGGTGTCAATAAAGAGCAGAGTTTTGCAGAGCAAGCCTGTAGATCAGCAGTGGGAATAACAGAAGCAGCAAATCTTGTCTCCAGCTGGTCTCGAAGAAGGCTGGAGCGGAAGGTCTCTGGAACAATGGGTCTCCAAAGCTGGCGTCACAGGTCTCTCAAGTGGCAGATCTAAAAGTTTGGAGCTGCCAGGCTCAGAAGCCAAGTTTCAGAAAGTACAAACAGCTGCAGAAGAAACCCCCTTGGGGAGCCCACCAGGGGAGGGGAGCCTTGAAGGGTGAGACAAGCCAAGTTGCATCACCTGCAGCTGCTCAGGTCCCAGAATCCAGCAAGTTTCCTGTCTAAGGCAGAAACCTTAGACCCAAGGACCTTTTTCTCTGTGCCCCTGGTGATTCTGGAAGGCACGCTTCCTTCTCCACTGAGCAAGCCAGCAAAAAGCAGGAACATCTGGAGCCCAGCTGCAGGCCAGGGCCAGGGAGCAAGCTTTGAAGTCTTCCTTCTGTTCCTCCTTGGTGGGCTCCTACAGCAGCCCTGGCTCTGCAGCTCTGGAAGTGAGGATTCATAGAGGTGCCAGGGTGCCAGCTGGGCCTAACTTGCTGAATGAGGGTGTGCAAATAAGGTGAAAAAGGTAGCACCGATCAGGGAAAATTTGTCCAACCTGGGAAGAGAGGGCATGCAACATGAGCAGCCAAGAGCTGCCAAAAGTTCACAATGAGGTCCACAGGTCTTTTGTCTCTGCAGGGGCAGGGAAACTGTATGAAGGTTCTGTCTGTTTCTGGTTGCTATGGTGACCTTGGCAGTTTGCCTACTGCTTCCCAGCTGCTGGGTTCACTAGGGGATTTCACTCAGCAGGTGCTTTTTGTTTCTTGAGGCTTTTTGTTTCATTTTGCAGCTAGCATGACTGTACTAATACAGGCCCCTTGGCCCTCCCCACTTCAGAAAGTTCTGAGTGTGAGGTCAGGGGAACTGACATAAGACTTCTGCTAAGCTAGTAAGGACCCTGTGCTAGGAGAGAATAACACAAGCACCTGAATCAATGATCAGGATGACAAGATAACACATTAGAGGTCAACCTAGGCTACATGGTGAATTTCAGGCTAGCCAGGGATATAGAATGAAAGCCTGCCTCAAAAAGCACCCCCAAATCCACAAACCCCAAAATGTCAATTCAGGGGTCTAAATTTTTAAATATCTAAAAATGTGTTTTGCCTATACATATATTCGTGAGCTACTATTGTGGGTTCTGAGAACCAAACCTGGGTCCTCTGCAAGAGCAGCCAGTGCTCTTAACTGGCAAGCCACCTCTTCAGGTTCAATTTAGAGGCATTTAATAAACTCGGCATTCTATAACCATTACCATGATTTGATATCAGCTCAGTTTAATCCCTTTAGCAACCTGATGCCCATTGACAGTCCTTCCTCTGACCTCCGACATCCACTAACACACTTTTGTCTCTGCATTTGTCCACCCTGGGAATTGCATATACACGAAAGCCACTCAATAATCTTTAATGACTGACTGCTTCACTTGCTTTCAGTTGACCTCTGCGGCACACATCAGTACTCAGTTCTTTTTATGACTAGCACTCCATCGGGTGTGTACCACAGTATGGTGATACGTACAGCAGCTGATGATGCTACATTTAAAAAAATTACAAATCATGCTGTTCGCAACATGAGTGTTCACACAGTTTTTGTAATAAAAACAACTTTTAATTCATTCATTCATGGATATAACAAGACGTGGATCGTCTCCTTCTTGTACACAGAAAGCAAATTGTGTGGCTTTCCACACCATTCACCTTCTTTGTGTAGTAGCGTGCTGACTGGCTTTGTGTCAACTTGACGCAAGCTAGAGTCATCAGAGGGAGGCGCCTCAGTTGAGGACATGCTCCCATGAGATCCAGCTGTAAGGCATTTTCTCAATTAGTGATCAGTGGGGGAGGGCCCAGTCCATTGTAGGTGGTGCCATTGCTGGGCTGTGGTCCTTGGTTCTATAAGCAAGCCACGGGGAGCACATACACACACACACACACACACACACACACACACACACACCACGCACACAAAATAAATATGTGAGAAAAGAAAATTGTAATGACGGGTAGATGACAATGAGTCCATCTTAGCTTCTTAATTCTCTTCCCAGAGGGGACAGTGCATGGAGCAGGTGGAGGTCAGAATGAACCTTCCTCTAGAGCAGCAGTTCTCAACTCTCCTAACACTGCCACCTCCAATACATTCAACACAATTCCTGTGTTGTGCTGACCCCCAACCATAGAGTTATGTCATCACTACTTCATAACTGTAATTTTGTACTGTTATGAATCACAATGTAAATATTTGATATTCAGGATATCTGATATGCGACCCCAAAGGAGTCAAAAGGTTCTTTACAAAGGTTAAGAACCGATGCTGTAGATAATTCATGAGGAAATCAGTAACAGCCTTTATACAAAAACGGAGAATGGGAATCAGTGTGCTGCTCTCCCTCCACGTTGGGTCTAGACAATGCATCATGGGGAAATTCCTTGAGCTTCATTCTAGCATACCAAGAGGCTACCGCTGGGATGTCTTTTGTAAGGAGTGAGGCAGAGTGACCCACGGGAGACCGTGAGCATGTGGAGCTGTAGGTTTGAAGAGGGAGGAGAGCTGTCACTAAGAGGAAGCATCATGTGAGGCCCTCCCCACCCGAGAGTCCAAAATGAGCCTGCAGGCAGGAGAAGGTCCTACTGATGGCTGGTGCTTGTTTTCCTCTGGAAAACAAGATGGACGCAGGAGCCCACAGTCTCCCCACCGCTCCACCTTCTGGACACAGAAAGGAGTTGAGCTCCAGGAAGTCTGAAAAGGCACTGCCATGGTGTGGGCACTGAGGGAACTCCATGACATATCCCTGCCATGCCCAGGGGCTCCCAGGTTCCTCTTTGCTCCCAGTTCATCTACCACACCTTCAAGAAGAGCTCCACGGCAAGCTTCTTCCCCACCCCCTCTCCCGACTCGCCTCCCCAAGTTTTGTCCCCTCCCCCATCTCTGCCTATGATGGTTTGGACTGCCTGGCTTTAAAACAAGGGTTTTAGATATATATCAGACTGACCTTGAGCTCACTATATAATCTACAATGGCTTCACACTTGTAGGAGTCCTCCTGCCTCCACCTTTTGAGTGCTAGGGCTACAGGAATGTACCATCACACTAGACTCAAGATGCTTTTTTAAGGTAAGTGCATATTATTTTGAGAAGAGCCGCGATTCATCTAGCCAGCTGCTAACTCCTTTTCCTGCTTTATTTTTTTTTTCACCAAAAGTAATTAATATTTCCACTGAAGTACTTAGATATTTACATCTTTAAGGAATGATGCTTTTATTTCAATGATGTGGATCCCCGAAATGAAGATGCTGGATGCCAGGCACATGTATATTTAATTTATATCACTTTCCAAAACAGTAATAACAGTTCACGCTTCCATTAGCAGTCAATGAGGAGCAGCCTTTCCTGGCATCTCTAACATCATATAAAAAGCCTGAGTGACTCAAAGGCGATAATGGAGTTTGAAAGCCCCATTTCCAGGCTGAGGGTGAGGAATAGCTGGGGAGGGCTTTTGAAAGATGGGGAAGGCCTGGACAGGTAAGGATATCTGGACCCTGAGAAAGGTAAACTGGGGCAAGTCTGACAACTGCTGGTGAGATACTACTCAACATGGGTGGACTGGGAAAGTGGATGTCAGGCAGGGAGGAGGCAGACATACACTCAAAGGTGAAGAGACGCTTTGCTGGACATAGGCCAGAAGGATGGGGTCTTGACTGGAGACTAGGATGATGGGGCTTGGCTCTTGGGAGGACACAAGACTAGCAGTGATGGTGGCATTCCTAAAGAATACACCAGTATCCTCTGACCTTGGGCTTTTTCTATGGACCTAGTACAGGTTGTGCGCAGGGACAGTCTTAGTAGGACCAAATAAATAAATATTTTAGACCACAGAATTTGTAATTTAGGGGTGTGGGAGCTATAGTCAGTGGTAGAAGAATTGCCTATCAGTCAACACACAGAGGGAAAATGTAGAACCTAGTGAGATGTCTTCTAGCCAGTGGAGATACATCCCTAAAGGGGATATTGAGAACACAACCCCTTCCTCTTCTTTCCTACAACTAGGCCATGAGGCAAATTTATATTCACATGAGGCAAATTGTTCCACACATGTTCCCATTACTGTGCACTGCCTGTAGGGTTAACCTACCATGTTAAGTCTTCAACGCTGTGAACAAAAATAAACTTTCTTCTTCAGTTTATCGTTTCACATCTTTTGTTATAGTAACAGAAAGCTAATACAAGTACCTACTTACAGGTTAGATATGATCCCATGTCATTCAAAAATATTGAAAATATCCTTTAAGATGAAGAGATGAGATGGTCATAACTTTAATTCTAGCATTTGAGAGGCAGAGACAGACAGATCTCTGAATTTGACCAGAGGCTAGCCTGGTCTACAGAACTAGTTCCCGGAGATCCAGTTCTACATAGAGAAATCCTGTCTCAAACAAACGAAAGATAAACCATGTTCATGGGTTTCAAGGATCAACATTCTCTACAAGTTGCTCTACAAAATCAAAGTAATGCCAATCAAATTCCAAAAGTTTTATTGTGAAATTTATTGTGGAACATTTCACAATCAAGTATATTTTTAAATATTTATTTACTTGAGAGAGGGTATTTGTTCAGTTTTTCTTTTATTTTGTTTTGAGACAGGATCTTCTTAAGTAACCTTGGCTAGCCAGGAACTCATAGAGATCTGCCCGCTGTTAGCTCCAGAGTGCTAGGATTAAAGGTCTGTGGCACCGTGCCTGATTTATTCATTTTTATATTATGTATATTGGCGGTTTGCTTTGCATGTACGTAAGTGTACCACATGCATGCCGTGCCCATGGAGGAGGCATTTTCTTAATCAATGATTGATGTGGAAGGGCCCAGCCCACAGGGTTGGATGCTGCCATCCCTGGGTTGGTGGTCCAAGTTCTGATTAAGCTGTGGGAAGCAAGCCAGTAAGCCCCACTCCTCCATGGCCTCTGCATCAGCTCCTGCCTCCAGCTTCCTGCCCTGTTACTCAAAAACTCATCCTGCCCTGACTCTCTTCAATGATGGACTACGATGTGGAAGTATAAGCCAAATAAACCTTTTTCTCCACAATTTGGTGGCGGTGTTTCATCATAGAAACCGTAGCCCTAACTAGGACTGTACACTAATGAGATGCCCAGTGGCCCAAGACAAGGTGGCACTGGTCATCAGAAAGCCCTGGGTGTTCATGATTAACACTTTCATCCTCACATGCCAACCTCCAGAGCTGAAGGCAAATTTGGTCAGTGGCTCGGGATGTAATCAATCACACTTCCTAATGAAGCTTCCACAAATAACCTAAAAGGATCAGGCTCTGTGATCCCAACACTCAGACGTGAGAAGGAAGAGGACCAGGAATTCAAAACATGCTTCAACAGAAAGCAAAGTCAAAGACTTCTGGGACCACTTGAGGGACTGTACAAATAAAATAAAATGAATACGAGGGCTCAGATAGCCTTTATAATATATAAAGGTTCCTTGAATGTAAAGTGCCCAGAGGAGGCAGGAGAGTCCTTTCCTCCTCACATGCCTGGTCTTTGGCATCTTGTCCATCTGGCTGTTGACCTGCTTCCTCCATTAGATCCCTAATGAACCAAGTACACAAATGGTGTCTGGCTGGCTCTTTGAGCAACTCTGGAAAAATTAATCAAACTCTATACCTATTATAGTGTTTCTCTCTTTTAAAGATTTAAGATTATTTTTAAATTAGATGTATATGTGTGTATTGGAGAATATAAAATGTGCAATTGCATGCACGTGGCTGCAGTGTCCAGAAGAGGGCACCAGAGAGATCCCTCGGATCTGGAGTTCAGGCCATTCTGAGCTGCCCCACATGGATACTGGGGACCCAGTTTCAGTCCCCTGCTGAGCTAACTCTCCAACCCTGTTTCTCTTTTTCTAATTATATTACATTTATTCATTTCTGTGTGCACATGCATGTGTGCACACATGTATGGGCACACATGCCACAAGCATGTATGTGGAAGTCAGAGACAACTTACAGGATTCAGTTTTCCCCTTCCACCATGTAGGTCCTAAGGATTATTCAGGTCAGCCGGCTTAACACCAAATGTTTTTACCCACTGAGTCGACTCGTCTCAGAAAAATGTTAGTGGTTGTTTTTTGTTTATTTGGTTAGTTGGTCTTTGGGGTTTTTTGTTTTGTTTTGTTATTTTGTTTGTTTGTATTTTGGTTTTTTGCAACAAGGTTTCTCTGTATAGCCCTGGCTGTCCTGGAACTTACCCTGTAGACCAGGCTGGCCTCAAAATCAGGGATCCACCTGCCTCTGCCTCCCCCAAGTACTAGGGTTAAAGACATGTGCCTCAATATTTGTTTTTAAGACTGGGTGTTTTGTGTTGCAATTTTTAAAGTTTAGGTATAGTCTATAATCTGTTTGGATATTCTTGATATTTAATTAAAACATTTACGAGAAAGGGATGAAGAAGAAAGAGTGACATTAAATCCTGAAGCAGCCGAGGAAAGCATTGTTGAGCTGGCCTGGGGTCAGAAGAGTTCATTTCCTCCAAGAACTTCTCCTGTCCCACCTTGGTGGACATCCTGCAACTGAGCCTTTAGTAACCCACACTACACGTAATTCTTCTGGAGATGAGGCCACAGTAGGTATAGTAGCACCTTGTACAAATGCAAGTGCTGTAGGACACAGACACCGTGGGAAGTGGCGCTGGCGTTCTTGACAGTTTCAGATATCCATGGCAGAGGACAGATAATACACCCCAAATCAGTCCCACTCCAACCCCCAACCTGGGAGACCACCCAGTTTATAGAAACAGTTGCCACTGTTCCAGCCTCCCATGTGTAAGGGTAACTAGTGCTACTTAGGCAGCGGCAAGGAAAGAATAGAGCCTGACAACAGGAAGGGGGAGCAGGGCCACTCCTTCTACCCAGCCTTTGGGTGTAGTCCTGGGCCATCTGCAGGGAAGGAGTCGCTGCAAGTCCCCAGCTCCAGCCCTCTCCTGGGAACCTAGACGATGCTCAAAGGCCAACTTGAAATCTTTTGAACTAATGAAAGAAGTCAGTCTACACCTGACCACACCCAATTCCACCTTTGCCTTCTGCCCCCACAAAATTTCCAGTGTAAATGGCCCTTCGCTTCTCAATTTTAAACTAAATCCCCAAGGCAACCAAAAGTTTCGCTACTCATTTTATTTCACTTTGTTTTGTTTTGTTTTGTTTTGTTTTGTTTTGTTTTAACTCTCCCCACCACCACTATACAGCCCTCCCTCCCCCACCTTACTTTTTCATTAAGACTGTGTCTCAGTATGCAGCCCTGACCGGCCTCCTGAGGAACTGAGCACCTCCTTCCGCCACCAGGCCCTACACCCTGAAAAAACTCCCCCTTGCCCTCCAAGAGCCTAGCTGATTGTCTTCATCTTCTAACCCCAGAAAGAGGAGGGCGGGATGGGACTGGATTCCACTTGTCTTTACAAAAATTTTCCCTTCCTTGACTTGCTTATAATAGATGTACCTCGGATGAAGTAGGGGTGACTGCTGAGAACTAAATGATGACTCGACTCTTACATTCCCTGAATAGCTAATTCTATAACAGCCTACACCTCTTAATCTTTGGCTCCCAACCCTGGTACTGGTGCCGTTGCTCTTTCCACAAGGCTCAGAAAATCAACTTTCTTCCTACTCCCCGCCACGTTCCTTCCCCCGCCCCCTCCTCGCCACGCCCACCTCCTACCCAACCTCAGCTTCCCTACCTGTAACCTGCTCTCTGTCCACAAGAGGGCGATCATTCCACACCCCAAAGTATCAACAACTGGGTGTGGGCAGCATATCGGAGTACTTTTCCAGAGCCACTGAATAGTTATGCTGTTATGCTGAACAGCGAGGGGTTGGGAGCGGCCGGGGACCCTCTGGCTGTCGAACAAGGTGGTAAGACTAGAATACTGCTGGAGAAGAAAGGTTTTTAAGAAATACAGCTACTGCTGTTTACTAGCCCCCACCCAGAGCAAGGGAAGACCACTAAATGTCTTAAAGTTGAGTGGAGAAAGGGTGGGGGATAAAAAGAGAAAATAGCTATGGTCTCCACATGAAGTCCAGATCTTTTCCCCTCGGGTCTTGGCCAGGATGCTGGCCAGCCTGAGTCAGGCCTTCCCAGGAGGAATAAATAGCAGCAAATGCTGACTCCATGACACCCGGACACATCACACACAGCTTTCCCCACACCTACGACTTAACTGCTAATGTACACAGTAGGCAGTAACTCAGTTGGCCATCTACTCTGATAGAGATTGAGGGCTCAACTGGGTTCCAAGGGAGTAGCCCCATGAGTCATTCTGCAGGGACAGGCTGGGTCAATATTGACAGAAAGGCCTGAAGCCACATTTGGTATGTTTAAGGACCCCAACCCTGCCCTGTTTATGAGAACCTCGTGAGTCACATGTTCATGGAGCTGTCAGCTCCTTGGCTTACCACCAAACAAAAAAGGACCCTATACACGATACTCCTAAAGTCTCCTCCACCTCCAACTGGAACACAGGCAGCTACAGAAACCTCAGTCATCCTGTGTCCCTGCTCAGATGTGCCTCTCCCCACCCCTCCCTCATATAGCACACAAACACAGTGAAAAGTTGGATTGCCCAACGTCAGGGCCCATCTAGTACTCCCTGATACACCACACCCAGACCAAAGTGTGCCTTCCAGGAGACTGCTGGGACTACTGCAACACTGCTTCTAGGGGCCCCTTTCTACTGGAGATTACTTGATTGAGCCTTTGTTTAAAGTGGCTTTGCCTAGAGGGGGCGCCTCTTTTAATACATAGATTCCTGGTGAGCTAGCAGACCTTGTCTGGGTCGGTCAGTGAGCTACTACTCTCAGAGATTCAGCCGCAAGCCAGGAAGAACTGGACGCCAGAGCACAAGAGTAGGCAAAACAAAAGCAAAATATTTATTGTATAATTACCCACCACTGGATTTGGCTGAGATAGGCCCCCAGAAGGTATCTCTGCCTTCCCATTTTATTTCAGAGCTTCATTGTAGATCAAAGCCAAGGCCCCCAGAAAGGCGACATACTCCTGGAAGTTTACTTCCTGATCCTTGTTACGGTCCAGATCCTCCATCAGCCTTGCAATTTCAGCATCCTGCAGCTTCTAATGATTAAAAGGAGAAGTCCACACTCAATGGCGGCCAGCACCCTAGACTCTTTTCCCCTTCCCTGCAAGCCCTCTCTCATACAAGTAGCTCTGCTCATTGTGACCAAAGATGGGACTTCAGCTTGAGTTTACATTGATTTACTCTCCTCAGCCCCTGCTCCTCCCTCACGGGATACGACAGGATGGAAGCATACAGGCATCCCTCCACAGGAAGTAAGATCAGGAACTGATTAAATGTCACTCAGATAAGTGGTGGGCGGGGAACCCGGACAGGGACTACTCACAGAGCCAATGGTGAGCTCCTTCTGGATCAGCTCCTTCAGCTCCTTCTTGCTCAGGGTGTGCTTGTCACCTTCCTTGCCAGAGTACTTGTGGAAGATGGCCACGAGAAGGCCAATGGCCTGATCCAGAGGGCATGCCATGACTGATCACTGGGCTAGAAGAAGCTGTTTGACAGAGGGGCTAGTCAGTGCTGCTGATAGCAGAGAGTTCTCTCACCATCCTCTGAGCCGGGTGACTACCTGCCTGAAGCAGCCAGCCTCAAGCCAACACAGGTGGCAGCCAAGGCAACTGAGGTGAGGGATATACCGACAGAAGGGGCTTTGGGGTGTGTGAACGCTGTCCTCCAGGGCTTCCAAGAGAACTGGGGCATATGACTGAGCAAGGAAAAGAATGGAGGCTGCCCCTGGGCACCTCCTAACAGGGCCACACACTGGGACGACAATGACACACCCAAGGCAAACCCTCCTGCACCCCAAAAGAACAGACTCAGGTTGCCGCCCCATAGGGATGCCTTAGCCTCGAGGGTTTGCCTGGTACAGCCCAGCTGATCATGGCTCTCCCTGCCTCCCCAGGCTCTGAAAACTTGGATCCCAATGCATTCCACCCACGGAGCCTGCAGAGGCTGACTGGGGTAGGAAGTGGCTTAATCCCTAGCCCAGGAGCCGACAGACCCTAGAGGCATCCCCCAGCTAGAGCTCACCGCACGGTCGACAGCGAAGCACCAAACGAGTGGTCCAGGGGATGGACTGTGTCGCAGTCTGGCTGGCCTTATAGTGGCCAACATCCGTGTGGCCCGCCCAGGGAGGGAGTGCTGGCACGCCCCAACCCCACCCAGCGCCTGAGGCAAGGCAAACACACCTCCCTGCCCCCTCGACTTTCCACGCCCCTGTTGCCTGGACTGTCCAGGATTTGGAGCGGGATGAGGGAGCCTGGTGGACCCTGACGGGCCCAGAGGAGACCAGTGCAAGCCGGAGACATCGAGTTTTCTCTAATTCCGTGTTTAGTTTGCCCTTCTGACACGTGACTCGTAACTCTGGCTGTGTGCTGAACCTTCTGCCAGCCAGAGAACTTAAAAGTTAACATCAGTGTGATGCGGCTGGAAACCACACTGATGCTGTTGCCCTCTAGTGGCAAGGTCAACTCCAAGTGACGGAGGGGCAGCAGTTAGTCTACCAGATCCTCTAAGATAGCGGTTCTTAACCTTTCTGATGCTGCAGTTAGTCTACCAGATCCTCTAAGATAGCGGTTCTTAACCTTTCTGATTCTGCGACCCTTTAATACAGTTCTTTATGTTGTGGTGATCCCCCAACCATAAAATTATTTTCGTTGCTACTTCATAACTATAATTTTGCTACTGTTATGAATCACAGTGTAAATACCTGTATTTTCAGATGGTCTTAGGCGATTCCTGTGAAAAGGGTCTCAACCCACAGGGTGAGAACCATTGGTCTAAATCTTGATGATATAGCTAAATAGGTTGATCCCAAGACGTAGAATTTAGAGCTAACCTATATAAGACCCTTGTCTCAAAAAGGGGGCGGTGGAGGAGGAACACAGTCTTCCCCAACAACATAAATTTCCTAACATCACTGGCTTCCTCCCACTCACTGCCTGGAATTTCATCCTTAGAGCAGCTTATGTATTGATGTGCACACAGGGGAGCCAAGCCCAGCGAGCATTCCTAGTTACTCATCTCAAGTGAAAAGTTTTAAACATTTTCTTCTGGGGGGTGGGGGGGGAGAATCTTGAGAAGAGGAAGTTGGTGGGGGATGGGGAGGGATTAGCATCCTGAAGTCACTCTTCAGTGAGTAATGGGAAGGGTGCTCCTGGAAGGGTGGAGAGGAGACGGGCTAAGACTCCCTTCTTTACTAGGGCTCCTGGGGTGGTCTCCCACAGGCTGTTCCCAAGTCAGACCGCACCATCCCTGCGCCAGCAGCACAGCCCATCCCTCTGACCTCCTGGCTCTCACAGTGCTTTTCTCTGTTGTCTTTGCTGCATCTTTGCTGTCTGGGCAGCTTTGTTATTTTACAAGAGTGCAGAACAAAGTCAGAACACTTCCAACAATGTCCAGGATAAAGGACAGCCAGTGGAGTGGGGTGAGAGGCCAGTTCCTGTACCCACAGACCACCTGTGAGTGGCCCAAGGCTGAGTGGGACGAAATGTCTGTCTGTTCTCCTCTGCTTCAGCCAAGCGAGACAAACCACCCTAAAACCAGCACATGCAATGGATACGGCTTTATTTCTCTGCTAGAAGACTCCATCTGAGAGAAAGAGAAGGGCAGGGGGCATAGGAGACTGCAGAGACCACAGAAGTCAGGACAAGGAGCTGCCGGTGAGGGTAGAGAGGATCCTGGTCACTTGTTGTCCTCTAGGAAGAAATCATTGTAGGCCATGCACAGCGTGGTCAGGAACACGGAGTACTCCTTGAAGTCAATCTCCTGGTCGCTGTTTTTGTCCAGGCTCTTCATCAAATTGTCAATGCTGCTCTCCTGCATCTTCTGCAAGGGCCCAAGGGATGGAGACCTGCTCAGCAGCTCAGCCCCAACCCACAGCTTTACCACAGGACCCGACACCTAACAGGGGTCAATGACCTGCGTGCTGACTCCAAATGAATTACAGTAGGAAGGCTAGTTCTAGCCTTCACTCCTGGGACATCTTCCCATCCAAAGAAATAATAATCTATAATTCATACCAGTACCTACTGAAAACAGCTTGAGGCCTGGCCATGTGGCCCTGAGCATCGTCCTGAGTTAAATCCTAGACTTAGCCTACCTGATTGTAAGACCAAGCTGGGAAAGGATCCAGACATCACTACTCTCTGTAAAATCAGTATATTGGAGCTGAGAAACCAGCACACCCCCTGCCCCAAGACCTGGCCTGGCACTAGATGCCTTCCCAGTTTGGTTCCTGCATCCTGGCTCTGCTAGGAGGTTAAAGGCAGAGCCTTAGGGTAAAACAAGAAAATGCAAATGTGCACACCCTGCTTTCCCTCCATTGCAATCAGTTCTAGATCTCCCTTGGATTCAGGATGTTAATACTCATACTGGTAGAAACTGCTTCTCTGTAACATGATCCTGGTCCCCAGACTGGGCTCCTCCCCTGGGGCTCTGGCACCAGGTGAGTCAGAGGTCCCCCCTCTATCTTCATTAGCTCCAGGATAGCAAAAGCAGTTTCTAGGGTTGACTATGTATGTGCCAGGCCACATGTGGTGACACTCAGGAAGCAGAGGCAAGTGGATCTCTGTGAGCTGGAGGCTGGCCTGGTAAGGAACTACAGAGTGAGTTCCAGGACAGCTAAGTCTACACAGAGAAAACCTGTCTCAAAAAAGAAAAGAGAAGAAAATGTATGTGCTATGGTAAACTTCATGTGCCTTGGAGAGAGGACACAGAGAGGCCTAGGAAGAGTGGCAATGGCTTCGCCACTGACCATGGCATACTCCAGGAAATTTCTCTCCAGGGGGACACTAGGATTTAGGACTTCATTGTAAAAATAAGCAAGAGGTTGGTGCAGAGGCCTAGAATTCCAGCTCAGTCCCAATGGACAAGGTCTCTGATGTTTCCAAGGCTCAGTTATTCTATCACATAGACCCTCACATCAGCCCCTCACCACTCTTGTCATAGCCATCCAATCAGAATCAAAGTTCCCTCCTTCTCAACCCATGTTCACAAATCAGCCTATTAGTCTATTTGTCAGCATCACTTAGGACCTTGACTCTGCCAGGCATGGGGGAGAACCAAGAAGGATCCCTACCCTCCAGATATACACAGCCAAACATGGCACCCCACATCCCTCAAACCCTCAAGATCCCTAACACAGGCTATCATCAAAGTATCCTTTATCCAATTCCTTAGCCTCCCATGGGCAGTAGTCTGCCCCCAGACTCACCTCCTTTCCAGCACAGAGGTCTAGAGACTTGGTAGCCAGGGATGCCCAACTCTTCCCCTGTCTCTGGCCCTTCAGCAATCCTGACACTTCCTTAAACTATAGTACCCTGAGAGTTGATGGGTATCTCCCAGAAGGAGTGGGATAAGGAAGAATGTCCACCTACCTCTACAAGGCTCAGCTCTGTCTTGATCAACTCCTTCAGTTCTTTCCTACTCAGGGTCAACTTGCTACCCTCTCTCCCTGAATATTTATGGAAAGTGGTGACCATGGTGGTCAGTGCCTTCTCAAGAGGAGTCTCCATAACGATGTGTACTCTGGAGTAGGAGAGAGGACAGTCACAGCACTGGAGAAGCTAAGCTTGCTCCTCACCAATCATGTATACCCAAAGACCCTCCTGCAAACCACCATTGACAGGGTCCACAGTGAGACCAACAAGAAAAAATGTGTGTGTGTGTGTGTGTGTGTGTGTGTGTGTGTGTGTGTGTGTAAAATGAGAGCCATGGCAAACACTAGAACAGCTAAAGTTGTAAGTCCAGCCCCCAAAAGAGGTGCAGCTTCCCTGATCAAGACATGCCGACAAAGAGGTCCAGATGCAAAGAGAGGACAGGATAGCCTCTTCAAAAGAGCTGGTAGAACAGAAGAAGGGTCAGGATTTTCCTCTTCCCTGCACAGTTCCAGCCACAGTCCCCACCTAGTCACCCTCCCTTTTCCTGAGTCACCTCGCTCTAGTGTCTCACCATAAAGGGAGTCAAAAAAAGAAGTCCAAGGGTCAGAGGGGCTGGGGCTGAAGCTGGGAGACAAGGTCTCAGCAGGAAGTAGGAGGTGACTGGACTTGCTCAGTGACCTCCAGTCTGGTGCCCCTAGATCTGTACCCAAACACTGGCAGGGGCAGGAGATGAAGGGCAGGGCTATCAACATGGCCAGGACCTTCTAAGACCTAGTTCTAGAAGTTGGGTTTGATTGATGGCCTCAATTCTGTCAGCATAGCCACTCCACCAAAAGAGCAGGCAGCTGAAGCTTGTGGGACTCAAGACTCAAAAACCATTTCCCCTTAAAGAGGAAGGAAACCATGGCCACAGAACTGGAGGCGTCTGGAGATCCTGTAGAGAACCCCGGGCTGTCAGCTTCCCTCACCCCACAGAGACTCAGCCAGGACCACAGCTCAAGGTAAGGAAGGAAGTCTGAGCATCTGCAGAAACATCTAGCTGGTTCCTCTCTCTCTCTCTCTCTCTCTCTCTCTCTCTCTCTCTCTCTCTCTCTCTCTCTCTCTCTCCCTCTCTGAGACAGTGTCTCACAATGTATTAAGATAGCTGGCCTCAAGCCCACGATCCTGCCTCATCTTTCCTGCTGCCAGGGCTGGATTCTCAGGGAATCCTTACAGTCACAATTCCAAGTACTCTGTTCTCTCCTCCCTGCACACGATCCCACTTGCAAGGCCAGGCCTTCCTTGTGGAGGATTCCATGTCTTGTCACACTCTTCTCACCCAGACTGGCCCAGCAGAAGTGAAAGAGATCATCTGAAGGAAGAACTCACCAAGGAAGAAGTGAAACTGGAGAATCTATTCTGCAGCCACGGCCTCCCCGACAGTACCTTTATTCCCTTGTCCCCAATCCCCAGGAGATGAGGATGGGTGGAGCCAATGAGAAGGGGTCAGGAATATGAAGACTTCCAGACAAGGCTGACGTGAACCTTCACTGGAAATTTTGACTTGCTGTTTACAAACAGAGCTAGATATGGCACATGAAGTTACCCATGACACGTATTTTCAATAACAGAAACCATTTTTTCTACGAAGCCTCACCATCTGGTGAATAGGCAGAGAAAGGGAAAGTCACCAGAAAAGAAACAGGAAAGGTGTGGACCAAACACGGGATAACTCCCCATACCCTAGGATAAACTCCACACTGAAACCCTCCATCTTTGAATCCATTCCAAAAGCAGAAAGGATGCCTCTTGGGATGGGGTCAGTGAAGGAAGGTCTTTTCTGCCAAGGATATGGCTAAAGTCACTAGCTAACATAAAGTAAAAGATGGAAAATAATTGTTAGAGACTCCTGGCTTGGAGGACTGAGAATCCAGGGTTGGAGAAGGTTCTGGACTGGAAAGGGGACTGAGAGTATGGACTGGGGAGGAGACTCAGGTTTAAGCTATGGTCATTGGCACAGAGGTCAAGGCAAGTTGCCTGTATTCTGCAAACACTCACACTGCATCTAAGAACAGAATTGGGTTAGGGGCATGGCACTCATCTTGGCTGAAGTCCCACGCTAGCCTGCCTGTTTCCGCTCTGCTGCCCCCTTTGTCATCCCACCACAACTATTACACTAGTGATACATCTGGGACTTGTCTCTAAGCAACAGGAGTTTCCGAAAGTAGAGAGTGATGCAGGAGGAGGCTCTAGGGAGCACACTCCCATGGAAGATGGGCAAATTGACTGGGAGTGCAAAAGAGAGGAGACAGGCTTAGCCTGGACTGAAGTCTCTGTAGTCAAACTCCAAGGGAACATCTGAGTCACCTACCCCACTCCTCTGAGGCTAGAGAGAAAAGCACAAGATGATGAGAGGGGAAGCGTGAGGTCAAGAGGACCAAACCCGCCAGCCTTGGGACAGCTTCTGTACACCTTTCCTTAAGCATCTCCGTATCATCCAGGCAAGGGCTTGACGTCTAATCTCAGGCCATTCTCTTCACTCTGGAAGCACTGGCCTTAAGCCTACCCTAAGGGAAAGCAACAGTATGCCTCATGTTCTAGGGATGAGAGGATGAGGAGATGGGGATCTTAATTTTCTTTATCAGAGCCTATGGCCAAAATTATGTCTCTAAAACTATGGTCACTTCCCCATCATCTCCTTCACTCCCACCTGGCTACTACCCCTGCCTCATTCACTCTCCCTGAGGTCTCTTGTCCTCCTCTGAGCAACATGAGTCTTAGTAATAGTAGATACTATTGTTGTAATAGTAGGCAATATAATAACAGTAATGGCAATCGCTTGTCCCACAGCCTTTGAGGGCAGAGACAGTATGTTAAGAGAGTGACTGTTTCAGTCATCCATGGTAGCATATGTCCATAATGCCAGCACTGAGGAGGCTGGCAAGAAGGATAAGAAGTTCAAGGCTAGCTTTGGCTATAGAAGTGAAACCTCTTCAGAGAGAGAGAGAGAGAGAGAGAGAGAGAGAGAGAGAGAGAGAGAGAGATTCTTTTGTTACTACAAATGACCTCCCTCTATATTACCCTTCTTCATCCAACCCTTCATGGACAGGAAAGGATTAATCCAGTGTTTGAAGCGAATGAGCTGGAATGGGTAGCAGGACAGGACCTGGACTATAAATGTCACGGCTGAGTGCCAGTCCACCTCCCCATTCTTCTCTGGCTTCAAGACTCCTTCCTCATGACTCAGGCAGGCCTGTTGTCTTCTCTCCAGACCCCAACCAGCAGCAGATGTGACCTTTAATCCCGTCCCAACTTCAGTTTGAGTCCAGAGGCAGTACTGGAAAAAGGAGGGAGAACCGTGGGCTGGCTAACATCCCACATCTGGAGCCTTTCAAGCCAAGCCTCTGGTGGTTTCTGCCTTTAGTGTTCCCTAAAGTTTGCTTTGCTGCATGTACAGGAGCATGTGAACACACACATGCACACACACACACACACGCATGCATGAATGCACCCATACACAAGCAAGCACACACAAATACATGCTTGCAATGTGCTCAAAACAAGCTACCCACCCCACCCCAACCTTTTCTAGGTAGGGCCCCACAAAGCTCCAGGTCAACTTCCAGTAGTCTCTACCACAACCATCCCTCAGCCCCCAACCCACAATCTCCAGTCTCTCAGACAACAGCTCGCAGTTTCAAAACTCTTTATTGAACTTGGTCAGCATTGTGCACACGTATGAAGAAGCCAGAGTAAGGCACTATGCTCGCAGCCGACGGGAGAGATCCCCACTGGCAGACTGCACCCTGACAGTTCATCCAAGGAGCTTTCACTTCTTCCGGGGCTCCTTATCCGGGCAGCCCTCAAAGAATTCATTGCACATCATGGCAATGCAGGACAGGAAGACACAATACTCCTGGAAGTCAACTTCATTGTCCCTGTTGCTGTCCAAGTTGCTCATCACCTTCTCGAATGCAGCTTCATTTGTCCTTTTCTGGAGGTAGAAGATGTGCAGTTAGAAGCCAGAGCAAACCAGACATGTGCCTCCAGCCAGGGGCTCAAGAAGGTTTCCAGGCACTCCTTACTAGCCTCAGGGCTAAACTATGGGATGAACACATGGGATAGCTGGGAAAGGATGTGACCACATCTTCCCTGTGCTTGTTTTAATTCCCTTAATAGGTAACTGTCTTAATAGTGATACATTAACTAATGTAAGGTGCTATGAGGGGAGGATCTGCAGCATTTGTGTGCCTCCACAATCGTGTCTTTACAAATAGAAACTTGATTTCTATTGCCCATCACCGGAAAGACGGTCGTGATCTAGGCTGTGGTTTCAGACACTGACTGCCTAATATGGTTGTTTTGGTTTTCCTCTGCCTCTTCAGTTATCTTCATCCTAAGCCTTGTCTCTACTGGGGGCTAGTGTGAAGTAGATGGTTCACTGTGGTTTTACACCAAGTACCTAGAGCAGGGACATATGCCAGCTATAGCTAGGTAGTGCATCAAGGCTAGTGCCCACCAGCCCCAGCCTCTGCCTAGGGATACATCACACATGCAATACACAGGCAGGACCCACTCACCCCCAGGAAGCTAGGCAGCTCCCTGGTCAGTAGCTCCTTGAGCTCTGTCTTGTTCAGCTTGAACTTGTCACCCTCTTTGCCTGAATATTTGTGGAAGGTGGACACGATTATATCCAGAGCCTCCTCCAAGGGTCTCGCCATGGTAACCGCTGAGACCTAAGGGCAAGAGACACAAAAGTAGCCTTGTCCAACCCACGCCAACAGTGAGTTGAGAACTGGATATGTGTCACTGAGCACAAGTGACATCACCCAAGTCACATGCAACCTGTCCCCATTTTAAGTGCTCTACCCCAACCTACTCAAAGAGCACTTCAAGAGACTGACCTGACTCCCAGGGAGACCAGAGGAATGGGACCCACTGATGGCAAAAAGGTTGCACGTGCTTTGGGCTCTGAAACCTGCAAAGCCTACCACTCAAACTCTGGAGATCCATGCCAGCAGCCTTCTGTGCCTCGCTCAGGCCTGGCCTCAACACCAGCAGTTTTCCATCCCTCACTGAGCTTATTCACTCCCACGACTCAACCACAAGCACCAAGCTCTGACCCATTCTTCTCCTCCCAGCACTGGGCGAGGCTGCTGGCTGCCTGCCCGGGGCGACAGCGGAAAAAACCCAGCTGCCTAGTAGGAGTAAGATGAAGTGGCAGACAGAGGGGTACGGGGGTGGGGGAGGTGGGGAAGCCAGGTTCTCTTGGCCTAGGTGCTATATGTTCATAGGGCTATGAATTCCTATGAACACAAAACACACTATGAACACACATGCCTACAGGTGGGTGCTGGAGAGATGGCTCAGTGGGTAGAGGTGCTTGCCCCCCAAGCTCAAAGGTCTGAGTTTGATCCCAGAACTCACATGCTAGAAGGAACAGATTGACTCCCACAAGTTGTCCTTTGATTTCCACAGGTGCACCTTGGCATTTACCTCAGCCCAACCCATACACTCGTACTATAATTTCAACATTGTAAAACAAAAAGGCCTACTGATGCCTTCACTTCACTTCCTGTATCCGAGTGTCCACACACTGACTTGTATGACCGAGTAACACAAGTCACCATACCAATCCATCACAGTGGCTCCCAAGCACCAACATACACTATAGCAACAAACAAGCAAGCCTCAGCATCTCAGAACCTCCGGGAGCTCAAATGTATGCACTTTTTTTAAATTTTCATTTTTATGCAACATACACAGACACACAGACACACAGACACACAGACACACAGACACACACACACACACACACACACACACACACCCCTCCACATCAGAATCTCTCATCTGGATCTATTAAAGACATCTGTCCCCCGCAGCAGCCCCTGTTTCTCTTGCCCTAGCCTCAGCCTCTAACACCGCTAACGGTGCTATCAGGACGACACAACTCACCAGAACAAGAGAGGAAGTGCTGAATAGAGAGGTTTGGGGAGAGCCCAACAATCTGACCTATTTATACCCTGCCAGGCCCTGCCCATGCAGCGGATGGAGAAACATGGACACTGTGCGCTTGCTGTTGGCTGATGTAGCAAATGTCACAGCACCCTCCACTAGCCCAGCCTGGGAACCAGGTCTCCTGCTCCCCAGTAGGCACAATCAAGTAGTGAGTGAGCTCCAGTGGGCACGGCAGAGACTTGGATGGGGTGGACACCACCAAGTAGCCACAGCTCAGTCAGAGTTTTAGGAAGCTTTGAGAACGGGCAACCTGGACATGAGGTGTGGGCCACAGGAAAGGAGATGGAGGTGTTATGGGCGAGAGATGGGAAACTGCCCTGGAAATATGTGGCCCAGGAATTAAGGAGGTGACCCCAGCTAGTGGGACAATGTCAGCCCTTCTCTCCAGCCTAAGCAGCTTCTTGTCACAATCAGGAAGACCCAGGGTGGAGACTAACAAATCCCCCTAATATTGAGTGGAAACTATACCTAGGAGGTCATGATGGAGTTAGGATGGCAGTGTGACCTGGAGGTTTATACATGGATGGAAGCTTAAGTAAGGGTATTAGGGATGGCAGGAGCACCCGGGGTTGAATGCTCAGCTGGGAGAAGAGAGTTAAAAAACAGGAAAACTGGGGAGTCAGGATTAATCTCTAAGGATAGGGTACAAACACAGGGATTGAGTGAAGGTTAGATGGGGATTTGGCTCTGGGCTCCCACAACCACACCCTCCTTGTAGCTTCCGGTCACAAGTACTGAGTACCTCCCAAGGAGCCCCTTGTCCTCCTAGAAGGCCCAAGATAAGGACTTCTACCTCAAGCCAGGGGACAGAGAGATGGAGACAGAAACCCTCCATTCTTCTGACGGGACCTTGTATTGTCCCCGCCCTCCTATTGGACTCAGAAATGTGCATTTCTACAGGGTCTGACTCTGCTTTGGGGGCCCATGCCTTCAGTGGTCAGTCTTCTTCCTCCAGTGGTAAGGAGCATAGAGGAACAAGGACTCAGTCCCAAGGCCCAGTATGTCTCATCAGAAAAACCAAAGTAAGCCAAGATGACATGTCTTTATTGGGAGTTGAGGAGGTCCCTGCCACAGCAGTCCCAATTGGGTGCACATTGCTGAGCTTCCAAGGTAAGAGCAGAGATGTCCTTCCCTTCCAAGAAGAGAAGCAGCAAAGGCTGGCTATTGTTCCGCCCCTCACTAGCTAGACATCCCTAGGAAAACCTCTAAAGCTCATGGGTAGCTGGGGTTAGCACATCAAGGACTTGGCAGGTCTAAATTGAAAGGGGTACCACAGAGAGAGTAGGAAGGATGTGGCTACACACCCAGGACCACCTCAGGGACAAAGACGGTGCATTGGAGCAGACCCTGCCCTTCTGGGATAGCACACACCTCCGGATCAGAGGCTACTGGGGGCAGGGGGGTTCAGGGGGGCACTCTTTGAAGTACTCGTGGCAGTAGAGACAGAGGCTGGCAAGTGAGTGCACGTACTCCCCAAAGTCCACCTCGCAGTCCTTGTTGGTATCCAGAACACTCATGAATTTGTTGTAGTCACACTCCCGGAACTCACTCTGTGGAGGGGATGAGAAAGGGGGGTCAGAAAACCAGGATAAGGAGCCAAACGGCTCCCCACACCACTTCCCTCTGCTGGGTAGGCTGCCCCACTGCAAGCAAAGCCCTCACGGGCCGACCTCATCCTACCCATCTGATAGGACACCCATTTCAATCCCCCTTCCCAGCCCTGCTTCTCAGCCCATCTGCCGAGTTCCTACTCCTTGTTATGGAGATCCTGCTGAGTGAGGCATTATCCACCGGACAGTGACTGTCAACCTATTCACATTCTATTTCACTAAGACTCATGAGGCCTTGTCAGTTCATTTCCTTATATTTCCCCCTCCCCACAATCTAGCTTCTCTCTCTCTTGCTGCCCTATGCTGGTGCTTGGTCCTAGGTTACTCTTTGCAGAGTCCAAGCGGGGAGAGTATGAGGTGCTCACCGGGGTCCAGGTGGGCAGCTCCTTCTGCAACAGCTCCTTGAGCTCCGACTGGCAGATCTTGTATTTATCCCCACAACGCTCTGCATACTTCTGAAAGGTGCACACGATGGCAGCTACTGCCTGCTCCAGGGAACAGGTCATCCTCACTGTCACAAAACAAGGGTATGACTCACAAGGAGATCCAGGCTCTGACTCTCCTCTTCCTCAGTGTTTCCCAGGAACTAATTCCAAACCTGTCCATCTCCACCATGCTAAAGCACCCCTGCCTCTGAGCAGCCCTCCTTGACCACACGCGTGTGCGTGCGCGCGCGCACACACACACACACTCACTCACTCAATCAATCAATCAATCAATCAATCAATTCACCTCCCCGTTGTGCCTGTTGTGATTTTTCTAGACAGAAGTTTAAGCTCTAGACATTACCATAAATTCCTCAGGATCAGAATATCCACCATCTTCACCCCCAACTGGGAGCCTCCCTCAGGAGTCTGATTTCCTCCCATCCTTTCTCATCACAATGCCTGGGAATTCTCAGTCTCCTATTGGGTACCATTTCATGTGATGCTGCTCCTGGTCCTAGAAAGCTCTGCCTTTTGGAGACCCAGAGACCCATCCTGTAAGAGCTTGCACAGGAAGCCCTGCCCAGGGCTTTTTTTGTCCAGATTCTGGTGAGGCTAATGCCAGAGGCAATGATGGTAAGGCCTGATAGGACCCCTCCACCTCACTATGCCTCTTGCCCTGAACTCAAAGAAGCTGCAGTTGGGGGCCCTCATTCTCTTGTGCACTCCAAAGCCCTAGGTGAACTGTTTCTCTCTGGGTCTCAGTTGTCTTATCTGTAAAGTGGGATAATCTAGCCTCACAGGCCTAGTCAGAAACATGGACCAGGTGGTGTCTGCAGAGTCCACCGGTTCATAGATCTACTCATCTATAACCTACCCCATTCTTTAGCCATCCTCCCCTCCCCTGGGGGACCTCAGAGGGCTTTGAGAAGAGTCCCCCACTGGGATGGAAGGGAGACACTTCCAGAATCCCTTCCTTCACCTCACATCTACTGTTGCCTTCCATTGCCCATGCAGCCTGGGCAAATCCAGGCTGGCAGGAAGGCAATGGAGATGTTTCCATGTGAGTCCAATGACTCACTCCTGACTCCCTCAGGGAACTGGAGTCCTGCAACACAGGGCAGCCAGAGCCAAGACCCTTCCTGGTGAGTTCCCTCTACTGGGAGCAAATGACCAGCAAGACTGTAGCTGACAAGGAAATAGCGGAATGGGAGCTGAGGTGGCAAGCACTACTGGGGTCTAATTCTCTGTGACAGCCCGGGCACTGGAGCAAGGATCCACATTCCCAGTAGAGGAAAGTGCCACAGTCCTTGGAGAGGAAAGCGCAGTGATCCCAGGAGCTCTGCTCCTCAGAGCCCTTCTGAGTTCCTCCCAGCCTGCCTGGCGCCACTTCAGTTGCTATTTCAGAAGCACGGGGCTTGAAGACTCACAGGAATCCTCTCTTCTCCTGCAGCCCTGGCCTGTCCCAACTCGTCCCCAGGAATGAAGCTAAGAGTCAAGCAAGGAGCTCACTAAGAGCTTCCCCAGAAGCATAGCTAGCCACTGTCCTCACAGCAGTACTAGATGGTGGCTGGGTACACTCCACCAAAACAAACTTCCTTACAGCGCCTTGGTGTATGAGGGAACCTCTGAGTTCCCATCACCTGCTAACATCACCTTTCTGCTCCCATATCCAGACCCTGTATCCAGGAACAGGCTACCTATTGAGGGCTTTCTGAGCTGCCCAGAGCCCCAGCCCAAGGCGGTTCCCAGGCAACCGTACTCACCACTGCTGCTGTTGCTCCAGCTGTAGGAGCCTACCAACCGGGTGTCCCTATTTGTAGCCTCTCGAGAGATGAAGGGAGCAATTATAAGGACCCAAGTAGGTCAAGGCTGAGGCTGCCCCCAGGGTCCCCTGCCTCCTTCCCTCAGTAGCCTCTATTACAAGCCCACCGCCTACCTAGCAACGCACACATCAAAGACCCAGTCAGAGTCTCGGGCACCGCTCCCCTCGGGCACCGCTCCCCACTCCTTCCCCCTCTGCCCTTCCCCAAAGCTGGGAACTGGTACCAGCTTCCTGCTTGCATCTTTCAGCCACGCACATCCCTCTCCTGGGCTTTTTATTGTGAAGAGACCAAGAATACAAAATGGGAACACACCTTGGACTCTCTTAGGGTATACCTCCAAACAGTATCTGTGCAGGGGAGACCTTAAGAGCATCTGGCTAAGGCCCCTATTTCCAGGTGAGGAGTCTAAGGCCATGGGACACTTTCTCTGCTCAGCCTCCAGATCACTGAGTGTTGGGTGGCCTTTGGCTGTGAATTGCTTATTTCGCTGGAGGAAATTGTTATGAGGTATTTTTGAGGCCTCGAAAGAAAGGTATTTCTTCTAGGGAGCCACCAGCTGTCAGGGCTTGAACTTTCTTGCCTCCCTGCTCCAAGTGATAATGGATCAATTTGGGCCACACATTCATGAGAGAGCTGGCATGTCCCCAAGCTGGCATGTCCCCAAGCTCCCGAGCTCCCGAGGAAGCTGGTTTTCAGTTCCACTACTCTGTTCTGTTCTGGGGCGACCTTCCAGGCAGTCATGGGGCAGAGCATTCATTTTAACTTAATCATATTACCCCTTGGGGTTCCAGTGTCAAGTCTCTACTTGTCTCCTCTGTGAGCCCTGGGCTTCAGCTTGTGTCTTTTTCCCAAAATCATCAAACACAAATTTGAGCTTGGGCATGGCCAGAGCCCTCAGGGTGCCTGACCTGCTCAACTTCACAGATTTTTGCCATCACTTAAGGTTTTTTTTTTTTTTTTAAATTAGTTTTTATTTGTTTTGTTTTCTTGTTGTTTTAAAGATTTAATTTTATTTTGAAAGATTGTAATTTATTTTCCCTCATGTGTGCGTCTGTGAGTGTTTTACGCATTAGTGTAGGTGCCCACAAGGGCCACAGGCACTGAGTCCCCACAGCACTGGGGTTACAGGTAGTTGTGAGCCCCCTAATGTGAGTGCTGGGAACCAAATCTGGGTTCTCTGCAAGAACAGCAAGTACTCTTAACCTCTGGACCATCTCTCCAACCCCAATGGAACTTGTTTTGTTTTTTTGAGACAGAGTCTCTCTACATAGCCCTGGCTATCCTGGAACTCACTATGTAGACCAGGCTGACCTTAAACTCACAGAGATCTGCCCGCCTCTGCCTCCCAAGTGTTAGGATCAAAGGCATGCACCACCATGACTGGTCTGAGATTTTTCTTACTACCTTGTTGTTCTTTGATGTTTGAACTAGGTCATTTTAACTCTGCCTGGCATTTCTGGCCTTTCTTTATTTTTTCCTGCCATTCTTAGCTGGCATCGGGGAGACCACCACTGACCAGACATGGAAATCCCCTCCGGCTGTTTCTCTGTTCTCTCCCACCCCTAGGCTTTCCTGTTCCACAAGAAAGAAAATCCAACACCCAGGAAAATACAGGAAGGAGAAGAGAAACCTGGCTTCCTGGCCAGTGACAAAAACCTCATGCCTATATGGGCACTCTGGGAGCCCTTGACCTCACCCCAGGCCCAGTACCAAGCTTGGTCTGGGACACAATCTCCTTTTAGGAGTTGCCAGGCTGTGGGTAAGGGGAGTGAGCAATGGAGGCAGAAGGAAAGAAAAGTTGTGATTAACTCTGTTTTATTGGCAAGGAGTTATGAGCAGTCTGAAACACAGGACAGAGATGGTCACATGGCCACAGGAGGGGCCGAAGTGGACCAACAATTAATTTGCTTCTAGGTCAATGACTTCGTCTCACCTGTGTTAAGCAGAGGCTACCAGCTACCTTAAGCATGTCATCTCTACTCTTGCGACCTGGGTTTCCTCATTGATGGAAATAAAAATAGTAACCATCTCATAAGGTTGTTGTGGAGTTTGAGTTAGCACAAGCAAGGTTCATAGAATAAACATTGCTAAAATACAGTGAGGGCTTGGTAAATGTTAACTCTGAGAGGTAATGACTTGCCCCAAATCACATAACTAGTGAGCAGCAGGCTCGCTATTCACGGTGTATACAAGTAATTAGAGGCACTGATACTAGGCACGGGGGTGTAGCATAAACAAAGCCGACACGGTCCCTCTCGAGGGAGATGACAATCTAGTGGGAGAAACAGACAATAACAAACGAATGTTTAATAAGCTGGAAGAGCCTGGCTCCTGAGCCCACTTTCTTATCCAACAGCCCTTCGTGTTTCTGGGCACAGCCACAGCCCCAGGGAACACAGCTTCTCTGTCCACCAAGAGAAAGCTGGAAGAGGCCTAGAGACATGTCTTGGTGGAGAGATGGGGTTGGAATATGCACATGGAAAGAACACTTAATTGGGCCTTCTCTCAGAACTCCACCCCACCTCAGCACCTGACTTCAACATGTCTGCGCTTTACCTTGTTAGAGACTTAATTTTCTATCTCCAAGATGCCTACCCTAAGAATCCTAAGTGTTGCCTTTTATGGTGGAATATGTCTTTCATCCCAGTGCTTGAA
Source organism: Arvicanthis niloticus (assembly GCF_011762505.2). NCBI lineage: Eukaryota > Metazoa > Chordata > Mammalia > Rodentia > Muridae > Arvicanthis > Arvicanthis niloticus. Next base: position 70,042,574 of record NC_047661.1, on the reverse strand, counting down.
AGGCAGAGGCAAATAGATCTTGGTGAGTTCAAGCCCAGCCTAGTCTACATAGCAAGTTTCAGGCCAGTAAGAGCTACATAGTAAGACCTTGTCTCAAAAAAAATGTTTTCGGCAATGTGAGTGCTCTGGACCCTGAGTTCAACTTAATAGGAGTTCCCTAGATTGCTGGGGGGAAGGGGTCAGAACCAATCCTTCCTCACCAGCTCATCTTTCTGCCTCCATAAAGATGATAGAGATGACTCTAAACTCTCTTCCCTTGTACCCCGCCACCCCCCAAAAAAAATACTTCTTAAAGTGTCTGGAGTCTTCCTGCTCTATTGAAGTTTTCCAGACTCTGCCCTGAACCCTTTTTTTTGCAGTGTCCCCAATGCACAACAGTGGACCCCAGTTCCAAGGGCTGGACTAGAGCAATCTTCCATCTTTCTCGCTCTTTCCTGCCCACATGCTCCATCCCTACCCTTAGGCTGAGCCTAGGACCACGGCTTCTCACCTTGCATAACTCCCTGCGGACAGGAGAGCTGGCTTCTCACCTTGCATAACTCCCTGCGGACAGGAGAGCTGACCGCTGAAAAATGTGCCGTCACTGGAGACTGAGAAGCTTTGCCTCAAAAGGATCAGCAAGAGGGTGTGCAAGGGTAAACACAGATGCTAGCCGATCTGGCAGGACTTCTTACAAGCTAAAACTCTGACTCTCCTCACTATCACCACCATCGCCTGAGATCCCTGGAAAACACATCACCCTTCTAAAGGGCAGTGCCTGCCCTTGCACCTCAGGGGGAAAAATAAGATAGGATGTCCCAAGAATCTGGACACTCTATTTACTTCTGGCAAAAGATCCTGAGCCCTATGTCCAGCAAAGCCCATATCCAATACCCCATGAGGCTAAATGAACTTGACCAAAACAATAAACATCCTTTCTGATCTTCTGAGCCACCTATGGAGGACATTTGGGAAGGGGTATCTGATTACTGGGGCCAGTGAGAAAGCTAGAGTCAGAGCTGAAGCTACAGAACCAAGAGCCTGCAGAGGTTAGACCTATCAGTTGCTTTGACAACCAAGCTATGTCCATTGCACAGATGAGAACAGTGAGTTGCTGGAGAGATGAAGTGACCCATACAGGAGCTGTAGAGCACCAGCTCACTCCATTGTCTCAGAACCCATGACTGAATGTCATGTGAGTTATGAGAACCGAACTCAGTTCCTCTGCACAAACAGTACATGCTCTTAAGTGTGGAGCTATCTAATTCTAGCTTTGCTGGTTCCTAGTTTACTTTGAAAATCAGTAGCTATGGAGGCGATGAGCGGGGCAGGTCTCGTGCTAGGGTGACTGACATCTCTGATGTTTGGTTTAAAATGACAGAAGCCCCATAGAGTACTTTTCAAGGATTTACTTGAAAGCCACGTACTTTACTGTAAGCACTGACACTCTGGCCCACAGGAGTGTCTAATGGACAACTAAAACAAGATGAGATTGACCTTGGCACTTAAAATCAGATAGACTGAGGCAGGAGGATTGCTGAACATTTGAGCACAACTTAGGTTTCGTAGCAATACCTTGGGGTCTTAGCAATAACCAAGGGTAAAAATGCTAGGGACGTCCACTATTTGTGCTTATCTCCTTTGCTACCTTAACCTTTGGGTCAGATTCTGCTGAACTCTGCACAGAGGCACATTAGTCATTTAATAAATGTTTGTCTGGGACTCCTAGTACAAGACCAGCTTACCCTAACCTCTGTCCTCCCTCTCCAAGGCTAAAGACACCAAGATAAAAGTAACTCAGATACTTTCAAGATTTACAATCACATCACCGTCTTGTGACCCCACTCATACCAACCACATTTCTCAATGTCCTATTCCAGATCACAGAAAAGGCACAGTCCTTCCCTACTCCAGGGCTGAGCCATGCAATAAAATGTGGCTATGACAGGAGGTGAGGTTACTGTGTTGCTCGTTCCAGCAGCAATCCCAGGAGGACTGGGAAAGATCTGGCCACAGATCCTTGAAAAGCTGAGTGATGTCCAAACACTCTTCTGCCTCAGCACAAAAATACGGAAGCTCCTTACAGTTTGATGTAGTTAGTCTGACAAATACCAAAAGGGACAAATAGCCACTTTGGAACTTCTCCAAGTGGGGGAAACCTCAGAGGCAGAGGCAACAATGTACGTTTGATTACTGTACCCCAACCGACTGTCCAAATCCAAAACTGAGAAGCCCCGCACCTATGGCACACCAAAAGAAATCAGAGGTCACAGAGCCGACCTCCTGCAAGGGGGCCTCATCTCCCTGTGATTCAGGATGATGGGCCAGGTACCTCTGAACCCTGTTCAGCCAGGTCCCCTCCAGGTCACACAAAGCCCAGAGTTCTGGAGATGGTTTCAGAAAGAGTAACAAGGCCTGGTCCACCATCCCAGTGTCCCAAAGGGATGGGGAGTTTTCTTATAGATGTGGGTCATGCCCCAACACTAGTCCTTATTTCATGTCCCTCAGCCTCTGTTTCTTCATCTGCAAAGTGCAGGTTCACTGAGGATTAAATGGCCAGTGCCTTAGTATCTCAAGCACCTGGTCAGAAGCGGGGCTACAAATGGCTAAGGCTGCCTCTCCCAGCTTCCCCATCTGTAAAAAGGTTAATGATAGCCCCTTTGGGGTTACCATGAGGTTGAAATGACAGTGTGCTGATCAGGATCTTTGAGAACTGCCCCCAGAATGTTAATTACTGGCATCATGATTCCCTTACCTATACTTATCAGGTCCCTCTCCAATAGGGTGTTAAGAAGGTGGGCTTCTCTCTTTTTATTGCTATGAAAAGAAACTATTTGTCCCAGAGGCCTGCCTGGCCTTATCTCCAGCCCTATACGCACAATGAAGACGGAGCACTGAGAACAAGTGGCTGACATGTGGCTTCTCGGTAGCATAACCCTCCTCTGCAGAGCTCTGTCTGATGTACTCTACAAATGGCACACGTACATCAGAGTTTCCTGGGAGGAAAGGGTTCCCACATAGCGTGGGCTTCTTAGAACATGGCTCCTAGCTTCTGACATGCCTCAGATGGAGCAATAGAAGAGGCTAGATTGGATGCTGAAATACTCTTAAGACATATTTCAGAATTCCCAGGGCATCATTTCTGCTCCATTCTATTGATCCCACAAATCATTAAGGTTGGCTCAGAAACAGAAGGAAGCCACATAAAAGAGTTGTCTTCTAATCTCCACAAGTACACCCTAGCCTATGCTCATGCTCAAGCATGCTCATGGGCAAACACACACACAGACACTTGGGGTCGGGTCCAGGCCACATCTGAAATCCAGCATCCTTTTGTTGTTTTGTCCTTTAAACCTACAGCACACCATCTGCTACACTATGTTTGCTGACTCCTGATCACAACATGGCTGCTATACTCACTGTCCATGCTCTAGGTAGAAGACAGAGTAAAGATAAGACATGAAAAGCTTTTTCCTCAAGAGCCTTTGTCTGAGTGATATGGCAGTATTAACCTCTCTAGTCATCCTTTACCTTCTTCACCTTCTCATTATGTTATCCTGAAGGTGACAGGGACAGGAGTTATCACCAAGCTGGCCCCTGCCCAACCCACCTCCAACACCTTCCCTGACATCAGCGTCCAGCTTTCACCCCCAAGGTGGGCAGCCAGGTTCACTGTGGGCAGGAAACCCTTGTAAGGTACCGAGAAGGCCAGTAAGAAAGGACAGATAGGCTTATGATGTAAGTGTCTCCAGTACGCCTAATGGAGTGGGGGGTCCTGGGTATTCCTCAGAGTATGAAGAAACTAATCTTTGCTAGGCCCCAGCTTCATCTTGATAAAGAGAAAATCAGAGCTTTACCGCCCTCTCCCCACAGCAGGATGAATTCAAAGAAGGCAAACTTTTTAATACCAGCCAAAACAATGAGAAAGATTAACCCAAAGTGAAGAAGAAGAAAAAAAAAGGCAAGACCTGCCTCATACATTAAGTTCTGAGACCTAACTCTATGATTACCCATTAGTCTGTTCAGGGCAGGAGACAAATAGAGAAGGTAACAGTGCCTCTCTAGCAAATGCCCCAGGGTGCCTGTCTTGGCTAGAATCCATTCTCTCTGTATACTTTCTTGGCTTGGCATAGAAATGTGTAAAATAAAAAGAGAAGTTAATACCCACTAATAATGTCCTTGTGTGCTCCATGGCCAGCTGCTACCCTTCTCTGAGTTTGGGACCATTCGACTAACCAATTACAGGATTAGACAGATAGACTCTGGAGCCCCCAATAGCAATGTGCTTGCTAAAGCACGCTGAAGGACGCAGCCATTAATAGCCCGTTCACACATATACACCTAACTGGCACCTCAGGTACTGTGAAGTAAAAGCTGATAGGGAATCCTCAACCCCACCCTGGGACTGGCACCAGGAGGCACCTTGAGAATGAAAGCAGGATTAGACTTACCCCCTCCCAGGCTCCCCTCCTGGCCTGCCTCACTACCCCCACATAGCTCTTTCATCTCCCCTTTGTTGCTTTTGAGCCTCTCACCCTCTTGACTGGCATCCTTGTGGAAGGTGTAGACCATCACATCCACAGCCTGTTGCAGGTCACTAGACATCTTGGATCTAGAAACACAAACGAACACCACCAAGGCACTTGGGGCCTCAAATCCGGTCTACAAGGCCTGCTTCTGCTTCACCAAGTCCCTCCAGGAATGGCAAGTCACTGTGTGCCTGCATTCTGCCCTGGAAGTATGGTTTTCTAAGGATGAAGTTCCACTCTGCACTGTAATCAGATGTTAGACTTTCCAGTGCTGTGAGAGCCACCTGGAGCAGAACCTTGTGTCTAAGGACATATCTCTGAATGTAGATCTCCCTGCTTGAGTGTCTAATGGGAGATGAGGAGGGGATGAGAGGGAGAGGGGTTGCAGGGTGTCTAGAGTCTCAATTTGACTTTTATCTGTGCCAAGAATGCAGAGAACAGATGTGTCCATGGGGTCCCAGAGTCACCTGGCAATAGCCATGAAAACAGCCCAGAAGTTTAAGGCCCCTTCATAGGGTCAAATCTTTCACAAACTCTAGTCTACTGAAGTCAGAGTCTCTGCCATCTAAAGGGAAGCTCCCTTAAGCAGGAATGTTTCCTTCTTCACACCAGAGACTCTCATAGAGTGTCAGACGTGCCTCCTGCCAGGCTGAGGGTTATGCTGCACAGTGCTGGTTCTCTGTAGTCAGGGCACGGGCAGGATGTAAGTGACTCAACATCCTCTCCAACAGGAAGGATTCTGCTGGAGTTAGAACTAAAGAAATTAAATGGTCAGTGTCTTGGGATCAGGTTAGAAGCTGAAGAGATAAGGTCAGAGGTCAGAGGTCACCTCTTCCAAATTCTTCTAAGAATATTGAGTGGGTTCCAGGGTAAGGCCAGAGGAGCCAATGTTGGAGGCAGGAAAAGCCTCCAGCCGGCCCTGCCAGCCCTCTTCTGCCAACCCCACTCTTATCTACTTAGAAAAGCACAGGAAGTAGCCTTGGGCATGGCTCTGCCACTACACATAGGACTAGGGACTCAGGCAGGGCTAAGCACTGAGACCCCTGTCTCTCTGCCTTCTTAGTCCTAAAAGAATCCAAGACTTGGCAAAAGCAAAAACAATTCAATATTGATTGTTTGTGACATGTTACTCTACAACCCAATGTGACCTTGACCTAATATACCCACTTTACTGCCTCAGCCTCCTGAGTGTGGAATTACAGACAGGCTCCGTTGCATCTGGCACAAATTGGGGATTCTTATAAAAGCACTCCCAATTCCTAGGCCTAACACCACCACCCCCAAAAATGGTCATATCTAAACTGGGAGACACAGAGTCCTCAGACACAGAGACCAGAGAACAGGTAACGGAGTAAGCCCCTAAGCCCTCGAAGGAGAATGTAGGAAAGGCCCTTCCATCTAAAACTTTACAGAGAGGGTCCCTTCAAACAGGAGATCCCACCAGCAAGTCAGAGAAAAGCTACAAGGACCAGGGTCAAGATAGTGGGACAAAGATAGAAACCCAGGTCCTCTACAGGACAAAGGTACTCAGCAGATCAGGTAGCAGAGACCTAGGAGGAAGTAAAATGGTCAAGACACCCAGGGTAGGGATTTATATGCCAGCCCAACTGACCTCCAATTTGTCGTTTTGGAGAAACAACTTGTCCTAACCTGATCTTGGTGAAATCTGACCTCCTCCCCACCGCATATACTCCCTCCCAGACAGCACTGGTCTCAGCACCTGCTGAAGACTCTCCAGGCCCACCCAAGGGCACACCTGAGCTCATCCAGGCCTCAGCAAGCAAACAGGTGTGGTGGGGAAGGGGCGTGTACTGGCTAGTTGTGTGTGTCAACTTGATACAAACTAGAGCTATCACAGAGAAAGGAACCTCCCTTGAGGAAATGCCTCCATGAGATCCAGCTGTAAGACATTTTCTCAATAAGTGATCAAGGTGGAAGGACCCACTGTGGGTGGTGCCATCCCTGGGCTGATGATCCTGGGTTCTATAAGAAAGCAAGATGAGCAAGCCAGGGGAAGCAAGCCAGTAAGCAGCACCCTCCATGGCCTCTGCATCAGCTCCTGCCTCCAGGTTCCTGCCCTGTGTGAGTTCCTGTCCTGACTTCCTTTGGTGATGAACAGCAAGGTGGAAATGTAAGCTATTTTGTGCAGGAATACAAACCCTGACTAAGACAGGGAGCCTGGTCAGGGATGAGAGGAGACAGCTTTTGTTCTGGGGCCTAGACACTCATTCCAAACCTGGTTCTCATGTTATACTTGTGAGTCACAACTCCCTCCTGTGTCAGAGAATGCAGTGTGACACAGAGTGGGTGGAAACTTCACAGCCTGTGCTCACTTGTGTGTGTGTGTGTGTGTGTGTGTGTGTGTGTGTGTGTGTGTGTGTGTAATGCAAAAAATTCAGCTGAGGGACATCCAGAAGAGGATGCCAGGAAGTCAGGAAGTCAAAGAAATCTTTTCTTACTGTTTTGTTTTATGGAAAATGCCTGGCACCAGAACGCTTAAAGAGATAGTGTGGTGACAGAGATGTGGGTCTGGTTAAAACTGTGAGCAATAGTCTGTGCAGAATGCAAGAGAGGACCAAAGAGGAATAAAGGGAAATGTGAACACCCTCTTCTTTATTTTACATAGAAGTGAGTGGGTAGGAAAGACTGCCCTACCCAGAGCTGAAAACACAGCATGAACCCAGCCATGCCCTCCCTCAGGCCCTCACCAGTCCCCCCTGAGTGCCTTCTCCATGGAGAAAAACAAACACTGTGTCCTTCAACTGGGCCCAAGGGAAGGGTCTTTAAGGAAGAGCTGACTTCAAGACTTCAGACTCCACACTGCCCCCTTCTGCTTCTTACCCCTTCCCCAGTTGGGCACCGCCCTTCCTGTGGACCCAGCTCTCTTCCCCTTCAAGACACCAAGCAGCTTCTCTCAGCTCCCCCAGGATGGGGTGACTCACCACGGTTCCAAGCCCAGATACCCAGGTGGTGACTCAGCGGCACACCCTGCTCCCCAGGGCCAGAGCAGCAGCCGGAAACCCCAACCCACAAGCACCAGAGTGGAGCCCCTCACCAGACAGCACCCAGGGAACCGATGGTGTTAACACCACTGAAATCTGAGAGGTAGCAGAATCAGACCCCCAGGTCTTAGCCTAGGACTCACTATGGCAACCAGCCTGCACAGCACAGATGAAGTGGTGTTGGGCCCTCCAGTGTCCTCTTCTAAACCTTTGCAAAGCCACTCAGTGTTCCCCTCCTCTCCACCCTGAGGAAGGGCCCATAGGGAGCAAACCTCTGGTGCTCACAGGGACTCCCTCCACATCATTCAGCATCTGCAGGTTTCCCCTCTGCTCAGAAACTACATGTGTCTCTTCCATAAGGTGCACAGTGAATACTCCATACCCACTGCTTCCCAACCTCCTTGCCATCCCTCGCTGTCTGAACAAGGGTCCAAGCACACGGTGCAACTAAGGCCCTTGGCTTCACTAATCATCCTGGCAAGAATATGCCCACACCCCTTCTGCTGAGATTCTATCTATGCTTTGAAGGCCACTTAAAAGGCCTTCTCTAACCCAGCTAGAGTCAGTCTCTACCTGTCCTGACACAGACAAAGCACTCCTTGTGCCCTCCCTTCTGTCTTAGCTTCTTCCTATTTAGGCAGATTCACTGTGTACCTGCTTTCTCTTGCCCTCACTGCCTGCCTCATGGTGAGCTCACTGGTGAATACTGAGTCTTATTCATTTCTGCATGAGCACAGGATCTCACCCACGCCAGGTGCCTACCAGCATTTATGACTGCTGACTGGCAGCAGGGGTCACTGGGGCCAGTGGATAGGTAGGAGTGCTGGGGGGGGGGGGGGGCCGTGTCTCTTTTCTTGCTGCCTGAAAGCACACCACTAGTAAACAATAGCGTCTCTTCTGAGTCCCAGGAGTGGCAATAAGACAGGGTTGGAAAACAGAGCCTTGGAAAGCTATAAACCACTAAGGGACCACAGGAAACTTCCTGCCACAGGGACCCAGAAAAGGAGCAAAGTTCCCAGAGAGCAAGGATGGAGATTAGACGCTGACAAAGAGAGCCTCACATTCCATCCACCCACTCCCAAGTTTTACAGCAGCGGTTGGCTCGGTTTTGCCTATCCGGCTTCTGCCCCCTCGTGGTTAAGATGTATCATTGCAATTTAGTTCTTGGTTCTCCCTCCAGTCCACCAGAAAGCTGTTCCCAAGCCCCAGCCATGATTCACCAAGGAGGAGTCAGTGGTGACTCATCTCCAAAGAGCCTTCTCACACCCACACCTGCTTCACACAGAAAGGGTTTCCTGGACAGTCCCTGCTGAGAAGCCTAGGTGGACTGAACAGGAAACCAGATACCGGGAACCTGTTTCAACACCTGGTCCAGGATAGGGGCAACAGGAGGTGAGCGTCAGAAATGAGAGTCTAAACACTGCCCAGCCCGACTCACTCTCCCCTTTCAAGGGGTAAGTACAGTGGAAAGAGGAATGGTCTCACTATCAGCACCCCAGGTGGAAGTCTGTGCGCTGTCTCTGAGTCACCCTGCCATGTTGGATAAGTGGTACCACACCTCGGAGCCTACACCTTTTTGCCACAAGGATCTCTTTTAGTATCCCCTGTACCCTAAAACAAGTTTTGAAGTTCTTTTTCTTATCAAGTTGCATTAAGCCATTCATGATCTGTCCTATAAATCCTACCATGACTCTTCCGTTGGTAGCATGGTCAGCATGCCTTACATGCTTGATTGCTATTCCTTTTCTTTTTATTGCTATTCCTAAGGGGTGTGTGTACTCCTATAGCTGGGGGACTACTGTGTGCCAAGTGCTTTCCATAAATTATCCCACCGAGTTCATTAGACAACCCCAAGAAGGTGGAAAAGCTCACCCTACTTGATAGAAAAGAAAATTAGGACTCGAGGAAATGTTCCCACCCAATGAATGAGAGAGAAGAAAAGATTTAAAGGTGAGTTACTTAGTGGTGTTAATCTCCTGTGTGCTCCAACCACCAGTGATCCTGGGAGGCCTTAAGGAAAGTTGCTGCTAAGACCAACCTCCATCGGCCCAACAAATTAGTCTCAGGTCTCAGCCACACTGGGTCCAGGAGCCTGTCTTCTGAGCACCTCTGGTTCTGGCACCTTTTCTCATCGCCTACAAATATGGCCTGAACTTGAAATAAACTCCAAAGAAGCCTTTGTCAGCTTCCCCCACCTTCCAGTAAAGACTAGGTCTTACTCATTTTTTCATGAGCACAGGATCTTGCCCACGCCAGGTGCCTGCCTACCAGTGTGCTCATGGCTGCTGAGTGACAACAGGGGTCACTGGGGGTAGGAGCCAGAGAGTCAGGGATCCCTCTCTTATCCAATGCCTGAAAGCACACCACTGGTTACACTAGCAAGTAATAACTTCTCTTCTGAGTCCCAGGAGTAACAATGAGGACTTGGAAGTCAGGCTTGGAAAACAGAGCCTTAGAGAGCTGCAACCCTCTGAGGAGTGAACACAGGAAACATCTTGCCACTGGGACCCAGAAAAGGAGCTGAGCAAAGTCCCCAGAGAGCAAGGATGGAGACTGGAGACAGACTGATGGATGAACCAGGCTTCCCCTGGGCCACAAAGAGCACTACCATCCACCCAATGGTCTGAAACAGGCACTTGGCTTCTGCCCAGCCTCCTGCTTCCTGCCTGCCAACCAGATGTCTGGTCAGTCTGCTTATTGTCTCTGAACAGGTCTGGACCCTGTCCACTCTGCTTTAGGCCTCTTCCAAACCATCTAGCCCTGCTGCAGACACACCCAGATGCTCTTCCACCCCTGCTCTTGGGCCTTACTCTAATCCCTCCTCAGCTCTGGCACCAGGGTAACTATTTAAAACCTCAGATCTCTCCAGACTAAAGGACATGGTGAATTAGAAGGTTGAGGCATGGCATTCTACCCTAGACACACTACCTTGCTGAAGCATAGGTCACACTTTTCATGTCCCCAAACCTTTGCCCATGCCATGTACTCTCATGGAAAGCCCTTTGCCCATGCCGTGTATTCTCACGGAAAGCCCTTTGCCCATGCCGTGTATTCTCACGGAAAGCCCTTTCTCAGTAGAGCTATCCACCAGCCTCTTGATTTATTTTCATTTATTTTTGGACTTTTTATTTATTTATTATTTTAGTTTATGTATATGAGTGTTTATCTGAACACATGTCTGTGTGTCATATGCATACAGTGCCCAAGGCAACCAGAAAATGCTGTCAGATCTCCGGGGACTGGAGTTACAAATTGTTGTAAGCCGTTGAACCTGGGTCCTCTGGAAGAGCATCAGGTACTCTTAACCACTAAGACACCACTCCAGCCTCACCCCCAGCCTCTTAATCACCCTTTCTGCTCAGCTCAAAGGTCATTTCCTCTGGGTATTGTCCTGAATCTATTTCCCAGGTCTTCTGCAAATCTGAGCACACTCATGCATGCACTTAGCTGCTTCTCGGTCTGAAGCCTCTTACCCACGTTTTATTAATGTTATAATGAATATATATATTGATCTCTATAGATATAGTGATACAGATAGATATAGATCACTAGAAATATTCATGAAAGCCTCCATCCCTTAGTGCATAGCACAAAGCAAATGTTTGATGGATAGTGTATGGAGGCTCAAGCACTATCCTTCACAGCCAATATCTTCTTCTCCCTATCTCCAGATACACTCAATCCTCTAACCCAGGCCTGGCCCTTCTGAAAACTGACTCCTTACCATTCTATGGAATTAGCTCTCTTTGGTGCTACCAGAAACTCCCTTCTTGCTATGGGGTGGGAGTAGTTTAATACCCACCTTCTTAGAAGAGTTCTTCAGAGGGAGCTACTCACTCCACGCCCGCTCTCCATGTCTCTAAGGAGACTGTGTTCTCTCTGTCCTCTCTTCATCCCTGATGCTGCTCTTCCTATCCTTCTGTGTTCTCTTCCTCTGCTAATGGTCCACCACCCCCATGAGGCCTGTTGTTGGGCAGCTTCTATCTATGAGGAGGTGTGAGATGTCACACCTCATGCTGTGTGATTTTTCTTGGGGGAGACATGAGCAAATGTCTGTAGTGAAGTGGTGGGTTTGTTAAGGTTACTTACTGGAATATGGATAGTCAAAGGCATTACCAAGAAGTCTACCCTAGCATGGGTAACAACTCATGAAGCTGTATCCTCGAAACACCCTGCTCTGCTTGCAGGTAGATCAGCAAATCAACAGGTCTCCTCTCCCCACAAATCTTTTCTGATTCTATACCTTCAGGGAGGCACCTTGTGAATCTTGTTTTAGGAGCTTCTTGAGAGAGAAAAGTTTTGTTTACTGCCTGAGCTTTAGAGGGATGTTTCAATTCTGGGGAAATAACTACATGGCTAGCAATGATAAAGATACCAAGATCTTGAGGCTAGAAAACTGGTTCAGCAGTTGAGAGCACTGGCACTCTTCCAGAAGACCCAGGATCGAGTTTCCAGAACCCACATAGCAGCTGTAATTTTCCAGGGTATCCACTGCCCTCTTCTGGCCTCCTTGAGCACTGCATGCACAGAATGCAGAGACATACTTACAGGTGAATCACCCATACACATAAAATAATATAAAGACCCTATTGGCCTGCACTAGTTACTTTTCCCATCACTGTTATGAAAATATCTAAAAGAAAAAACTTAAGAGAAGGAGAATTTATTTTTGGTCAAGTGACTCGAGACAGAACAGTCCGCTATGATGAGGAAAAGCCATAGAAGCAGAGCAACTCCACATTGGGGTAGAAGGACCGTTGGACTTCTTATATCGTGTCATCAGCCAGAAAACAAAGAGGTCAAACAGAAGTAGGCGGGGCTATAACTCCTTAAGGCCTGCCTCCCCCAGCTCCGTCCCATGTTCTAATTTCCTGAATCAGCACTACCTGCTATGGACCAAGTTTGTAACCACGTGAGCCTGTGGAGAACAGTTCCCAACCAAACCATGACATTCTGCATCTGGCTAGGTGGTCTCAGGGCCACACCATAACGCAGGATGCACTCATACATTCAGGACAACTTTAAAAGTCACTAGAGTTGCTGGAGGAAAGGCTCAGTCCACAAAGTGATAGCTGCTCAAAATGTGAGAAGCCAGAACTCATAGAAATAAATAGCTGGGCATGGCAGCACATACATGCAACCCTAGTGCTGGGAGATGGAAGACAGAATTCTTGGGGCTTGCTAGTGGGGTAGTCTGGCCAGTTGATGAACTCTAGGTTCAATATGGCACCCTGCCTTAGATAATAAGCTAGACAGTGATTCAGGAAAACATTCAAACTTGCCTCTGGCCTCTGCATGTGTGCACATGTGTACACACACACAAAAATGTGTGTGTATATGTATACATGTGTATATATATACATACATACATATATACATATATACACTATATATTCATATGTACATTATATACACATATATACACTATATAAACATATTTATATTATATATCATGTATTATATATTATATTTGTGTATGTATACACCACAAAACATGAAAAGTAAATAAAATAAAGATTGAAAAGTCCTTGAACTCTTAAAGTTCCAACACTTTTCAGAAGTACAAAGTCTTTCTGAAACTCAAAACAAACCCTTGGCGAAGAACTCTCAAAAAAAAAAAAAGTTACATACTTTCAGCATACAATGATACAAACATATCCATTCCTAAAGGAAGAGATGGAAAAACATTACAAGGATAGCAGACTAAAGAAAGACCAGAATTCTCTCAGACAGATACCAAACCTTGCAACAACTGCACAACCATTATTGGGGGCTCATGACAACGTCCTCTGGGCTCCAACAGGTTTGGACAGTCCTGTCCCTCCAGCCCTGCAACCTGTAGCATATGTGTGTTCTCTCTTGACCTGGCTCTTCTCAGTGCCTACAGAAGTCCAAATTCGTGGCATCTCAAACATCCTGGAATCTCTATTGAAACTTGGGCTTCAACTTTATGCACATCCCACTCCATGCAGAGAATGTAACATTGCTGCATACTACTTGACCTCAGCAACTTTGTGGAATCTTATTGGCCCATGAATCTTGAGGTTTGTTTGCCTGCCAAGCCAGTACTACATGGAAAATCGCACCAAGTTTTTATTGCCAACTTGAAATATAGCCTGACCCACTTGGACTGTGGCTGTAGCATCCAAGTGCCTATATGACTTAATCAGTGAAAATTTTTCCTAGGCAGCCATTTTCAAGCAAAAGCACCCTGTGCAGGCGCTTTCCTTTGCAGACCCTCTCCTTTCAAATGAATGTTTTCAAATAGTTTCAAGCTCTGAGCTCTTCAGTGAGTAAGGTCTTGCCTTTAAGGCACCATTCCTATTGTGTCCCAAAGCAAGCTGCACAGTTTGCCCTTAATTGTGCTCCTATCTTTATAATTGTAGCTACTTTGTCTGCAAAAACCTTATCTGCTCCTTCTGCAACTTTATCTTGGCTCGTGCTCCTGTGCACATTAACACTGTTCATTTTTTGAATTTTTCACTTCAGAGATTTTTACTGGAAACATAGCTAAAGACAGTGATCAATAACCATGTGACAACCTGAATCCTGCTCTGTCTGGCAATGTTCTCTACCAAACAAATTAGTCTATTGCTTCTGAATTCAACTTCACTCAAATTCATAAGACAGAGCACACAGCCAATTCCTTTAACTAAATTTAATATAAACAGCACCTAGCCCAGTGTCTGCTATAATCCTTGCTTTGTTTGGGGGTGTGTGTGTGTGTGTGTGTGTGTGTGTGTGTGTGTGTGTGTTAGTTTGGTTTGTTTTCCTTTGCTGTTCTCTGTCTATTTTGAGAAATTTCACATGGAGTCCAACCTGGCCTCAAACTTGCGGATGACCTTGGGCTCCCAATTCTGGTGCCTCCACCTTCCAAGAACTTGGATCACAGGTATGCACTGCCACTCCTGGCCATTTCTTCCCCTCGAAATCTTCATGAATCTAAATAATGTTCATCTATCTATCAATAGTATGACCTGAGCACTTACCAGAATGGTTCAGTAAGCTCTGACTACAGAATTTTAGGGCCTCTCTAACCCACAATTCTAAATGCTTCCACATTCCTCCTACAAACCACCACCAAAGACTTACAAACAATATGGTCAATTTTATAACAGCAACAGCTTTCTGTATTAGTCACTTCCTCATCACTGACCAACCCTTGACAATTTCAAGGAGAAAGGATTGATTTTGGTTCACAATTTGGGTGGGTACAATCCATCATGGAAGAAAGCATCGCTGTGGATGGCTTCACGGCAGTAGGAGCATGAGGCAGCTCTTTGCCATGGCGTGCCATCTAGGAGGCTGAGAGTTCATGCTGTAACTGTGGGTGGGCTCTAACTCTTAAGGCCCACTCCTGCCTCAAGTCTCTTAATAGGCTCCAAGTCCAAAAGGTCTTGCAATCTCCCAAAATAATGCCACCATCTAAGAACCAACTATTCAAACACAGGTGCCTGTGGGAGAGGATTACCATTCAAACAACAACATGGCCTCAGCTCCAAATTGCATCATCTGGTCCATGGCTGTGATTGGGAGCCCTGCATGAGTCTTTCTCTGAGCTTCAAAGGGAAGAAGGTGGGAATAATTAGCACCCTCCCAAACCCCAATACCTACATCTTGCCTTCTCAGCCTCTCTGTAGCTGTTTATACCATTCAACAGAGACAGTCTTCAGGGGAATGTGGTCAGAAAAAGAAAAACACTGTTCCCTATCCTCTAACCACCAAAGCCACCATTGCATCTCAGTGAGAGCCAATGAGAAGGAGCACAATAAAATGGTCCATATGAACGTCCCTCGAGGGTAACACACTCAGAGGGGACATGGAAACTCTGAGCTGCTCTTCCTGTACTTAACACAATGCACCTCTTCATCTGCAATAAACAAGCAAACTAAGGTCTTGCAAACTAAGGTCAAGCAAAATATAATTGGAGAAGTAAATAACCTTGAAAATATAAAGGAAGAATGGGCTAACTGTGGTTCAGTGGGAGAGCACCTGCCTGGAAAGAGCAAGAACCTAGGTTTCATCTACAAAAGGAGAGGCTGTGAACCAGGCTCTGATAACCAACGCCTTCTTGGTAATCAATAAACAAATCCCGAATATTTCGTGAACAGCCTTTTTGAAGAAGCTCAGATGGTGTCAAATGTTCTCTTTTCACTGAGTAGCAGAAATAGATTACATATATAAAATTATGGAAAACTGGGCTCTGGGCTAGTGTAAACTCTTAGCAGGTAAGGTGCTTGCCCTCAACTTGAAGGCCCTACACAGTGGAAAAAGAGAAGTAAATCCCAGAGTTGTCCTCTGACAGCCGCATAGGCACCACGGCACACGTGTGTACACACATATATAAGTAAGTAAAGCAATAGGTTAAGTAATGCTAAAGATGGGAAGAACTCCCCGACAGAGGCCTCCCCCTCCCTGGGGCCTCAAGTCTCTGGAGTTTTAGGGGAATCTTCTCCCGCTGAAGCCACACCAGGCAGTCCTCTGCTATATATGGTGCGGGAGCATCCTCTCAGAGACAGGGGGGAGGAGAAATGGAATGAGGAACTGTGGGAGGGGGGAGCAGGAGAGGGGACAATGGCTGGATTGTAAATAAATTTAAAAAAAATAAAATATTTTTAAAATGAGAAAAAGTAAAAGAATGCATGTACTGTAAAAAGAAAATGTCAGTTTTATGAGAGAGAGAGAGAGAGAGAGAGAGAGAGAGAGAGAGAGAGAGAGAGAGAGACTGACTCCAGAGACAGTTTTTCCCAGGACAGTCACAGGCTGGAAGTGTTACTTAGAAAATTGTATCTGATGTTGAAGAAAATGTTGCTGTCCTACTACACAGTTTGATTGATTGTTTTGCTCTGTTCTGTTTTTTGTTTTGTTTTGTTTTCCTTCTCCTTTCTTTCTTTCTTTCTTTTTTTCTTCTTTTTTACTTAGTAACAGGACTTCACTATGCAACCTAGAGTAGCCTCCAATGCAAGCTCCTTCTGCCTTGGACTCCCAAGTGATGGGGTTGCCAGCACATGTTGCCACATGCAGCTGTCATTAAACAGCTTAGAAACCATCACTCATACGCAGATCCAGTTAGTCAGGGGTAAAAGATCATCTAGGAATGTGATGTGTCTCGGAGTATTGGACTTCCATATTCTCTTCTCACTGTAATCCAAGTCAGAGACTCAGAGACTTCATCAGAAAATACCACATCTCTCCAAAAAAAAAAAAAAAAAAAAAAAAAAAAAAAAAAATCATTTCTCCCTGGCAACAGCTCTTTTTCCCCTTAAATGCTAAGGAAAACATCCTGCAAGGAAACAGGCTTATAGACAGCTGTGACATCTGAGGGACTCAACTCCTGCTGAAGCATCCAAACAACTTTTGAAGCATTGGACTAGCTGGAAATTTTTCAAAGAACTAGTAGTGACTGTGAGTAAGGTCAGTGTACAAGCCAGATCATGAGGTGGGGAAGCCAGACTCTGAACTCTTGTTACAGATGCTAATCCATCTCCCCCAATGAGATCTTTAAGTGAATTTCCTAATACTAGTTGGGAAAGCCGCATGTTCAATGCACTTTTTCTACAAGAATCCCCCCCCAAAAAAATCGTAGACTTATTTTCTAATACCAGTGAGTCAATATAACATGTTAAATAGCTGTCTCATTAGAATCTTTAAATAATATAGATTAGCAAATGCTTTTACTGCATGAATTATTCAGACATCCTCCCTCCCTTTCTCTCTCTCTCTCTCTCTCTCTCTCTCTCTCTCTCTTTCTCTTTCTCTCTTTCTCTCTCTCTCCAGTGCTAGGGATAGAACCCAGAGCCTTACACATTCTAAGCAAACACTCTACCACCACCCTACATCACTGCCAAATAGTACAAATGTGCTTAGAAGTCAGAGTTTTAAATGGCAATGCATTTTTAATTATACATGTGAAATATCCCATGCAATTACCATCACATTGCTAGAAGGGCCTGCTTCCTCCACCGCTATGCCTAAACCTCCAAGCGTTCTCCGTTTTCAGTTTGCAACGGCAACATAGACTGCAATGCTAGCCTAGGTGGAACACGCAACATGCGCTTCCTTTCTGTCTGTGTTTATCTGGTTTTGTAGAGATCATTGAACACAGAGTCTCACACATGCTGGGTAAGCGCTCTACCACTGAGCCACACCCTCAGCCTGCATTTTCATTTAAGAACTGGTGGCTTAGTATATTAGCCGTTATTAACCTGCCAACTCACATTTATGCAGTTCTAGAACTATGCATATTTTTCAAGTCTTTCTCCAAGAATTCCAGATCACCTTCTTTCTATCTTTCTTTTAGAGTCTGTTTGTTCCTGGATAATCTTTGATGACTCGTCCACTTGTAGCCTCTCACAATCCACAGCTATACCTAAACCTCCGGTGTCCTCATTTTTCAGTTTGTCATGTCAAGATAGACTCCAATATTAAGCTGGGTGGAGCATCTAACTTGTACTTCCTCCCAGCTAAGGTCATGACCCCACATCACTAGGTAATGAAAATTCTTTAAATTTGCCCCATAAAATGTGGTTTCTATGTCATATATCAGAGTCAACCTGTGTATACATAAAGGGATGATTTATTACATTCTAGGGTCACAAAGGGGAACATTTTGTTAGTTTAAATTTAAACCAGTTAGACTTCTGTATCCCACTGTTGTTTTCAGTGCCCTAGCTGTGAAAAGAAAGAAGAAAAGACTCAATGTCTGGACCGTCATCCCTCCACACTGTAACTAAAAGAACTGGAGCCAGGCTTGCACATCTCACAGTTCCTGACAGCCAGGCTGCAGAGGGTCTATAGCTCCAGAGTTCTGCCACCTGATGCCTGAATCAAGAGCTCAGAACATCTGTACCCTGGCTGCCAACTCCTAGGGCCTTCCATAGCCAGAGACTGGCTGCTGTCCCAGCAAGTGCATAAGCCTCCATGTCAGGCAGGATTGAGGCTGAAGCTAGCTAGGCTCCACCGCTTGCCAGAAGAGAGGGCCAACAATGGATAGTGTTACTGCAACTGGTGCTGAGAGGAATCCGCATAAATGAAAGTGGTAACAATCCTCTCAGAAGCATTCAACTTGAGAGCTATGTCCTGGTGTGTTCCGATGAACTCAGGGAAGTTCCTCATTCCAGAAAGGGATGGTAGCCAGATTCAGAAAGGAAACAAGTGACTCAGAGGGAGCAGTGTTTTTAAACCTAGGGTGTTACTCATGAGAAAGTGGTTTCAGAGATCAGTTATGGTAAAAGAGTTAAGACTTTGGGATCCGTACTTGAATCTCGACCCAGTAATTAACATTAATTCTATTAATTAAATTCTTTCAGGGGCTGAAGAGATGACACAGTGGTTAAGAGTTTGTGCTGTTCTCGCAGAGGCCTAGAGTTCAGGTCTCCCCACCCACACATGGTGGCTCACAACTGCTTATAAGTCCAGCTTTAGGGAGTCAGAAGATCTTTTCTGGCAGGTACTCACATGTGTGTGTTCACTCAAATACACAGAAATAAAAATAATTTTTATATTTTTAATGTTTTACTCTTATTTTTTATTTGTTGCTTGTTTATTGAGACAAAGTCTCACTGTGTAGCCTTCACTGACCAGCTACTGACTATGTAGATCAACCTGGCTTCAAATTCATAATTTTTTTTTTGTTTTGTTTTTTTTGGTTTTTTTGTTTTTCGAGACAGGGTTTCTCTGTGTAGCCCTGACTGTCCTGAAACTCACTCTGTAGACCAGGCTGGCCTCGAACTTAGAAATCCGCCTGCCTCTGCCTCACAAATGCCGACACTGAAGGTGCACACCACCACACCCAGCCATAATTTTTCTTAATCTTTCAGGAGCTGCAGAGATGACTTACCAAGAGCCCATACTGTGCTTATAGAGGACCAGACTTCAGTTCCCAGTACCTATGTCAGGTATCTTACAGTCACCAGTTCCAAGTGGGTCCCATGCTGACCATCGCAAGTGTGCATGTGTACACACACACTTTCATATCCATACTCACTCAAAGTCAGACACACGTGTGTGCATGCACGCAAACACACACACTCTGACACACACATACTTTCAAATAAAATGAATCTCTTTTTAAATCTTTCATCAAAGCCTGATCTATAACTCAAGAGGCTGAGGAAAGAAGGTCACAGGTTCAAGAACAATTTAGCAAGACCCTGCCTCAAAATAAAGGAGGGGAGCTAAAAATCTATTTAACTTTAATTTTTTTAAAGCCTACTTTTAATGATGGTTTTTAAATATTTTAACCTCCCTTCTAGCCCACCACTCACCAGAGGTAGTGGAAAAGAAAGGATATGGGGAAAATGGACCTGTTTAGAAATGGCTCTTTAGAGCAAATCTCATGTATGTTGTCAGGAAAATAGTAGTTTTAGTTCATGGGTCAGCAGCTTGATCCCTTTGCAAACATATCAAGGATATATCAACAGTCCAGTTGAATAGTGTCGGGATAATAAACACAGGATAGTAAGCACTAGTAGAGACAGCCAGGCCTCAACCTCTGCATGAGTCAGCAAGAGAGACCAGGAGGGACACCAGGAGTTCTCAGATGTGCCTCTCCCGGTGAAGCAAAGATCGGCGAGACTCGAGACCAACAGACATTGCACAGCTAGCTCTATAAGCAAGCCTAGCTCTGCCTCCTTCACTGTCTGTCCAGTTCTATTTATACTCTCTCCAAACATCCCAGGTCTTATATCGGCATGTGTCTTGCCTCAGCAGACTCTGTCTCAGCTGACATCACTCTGCCAATCAGCATGAGTCCCCCGAAGTGACAAGAAGCCACAGCACACCCCCAGAAGTGTTTTGGTGCAGTTCCATCTGTGGAGCCCTGACAAATGGAGCTCAACTACACAATGAAAGGCAGACCAATACGTGTGCGTCAGTAGCAAAGACTCCTTCATCACGGGTCCTCTCGAGCACTTGCTTTAACAGAGCGTCCTTTTGCCTGTGTCTACTTCAGCAAAACGCTCCTTCACGTGTTTGCCCCAGCAAAACACCATCCAACACAACTGACTTTCCAAAGAACACTTCGGTTTCCATTTCGAATCTGGCTCTGTGGTTGAGTTCCTGCCCAGGGAGTACAAGGCCTGCCTGGGTTTAATCGTCAGCATTATGATCGAAAATGTCCCCAGTGATCCCAAGCTGGTTGCTCTGTTTTGGAAACTGTGTACAGCTTTTAGGTTATGAGCTCAACCTGGGGAAGTATGACAGGCCTTGAGGGTTAGAGCCAGGCCCGCTGTCCCATTCACCCCTTTGCTTCGGGACTTGCTGACAGAGTGTAAGCTTTCTGCTGATTTAGCGATACTTCCTCCCGCTTTCCCAGGATGGTTGGCTGTACCCTCTCAAACCTCAAGCCAAAATGAATCTTTTCAACTTTAAATTATTACCCAGGCTTTTTGTCGCAGCAACAAGAAGAGAAACTGCTGGCTATACTCAGGGTTTCAGCTCTGGGGCAAGCTCAGCTGGAGCTCACAGATCACTAAAGATAGAAAGGTGCTGGGAAGTGGTGGCACAGGCCTTTAATCCCAGCACTCCACACCAGGCTGGAGGCAGAGGCCAGCCTGGTCTACAGAGGAAGTTCCAGGACAGCCAAGGCTACACAGAGAGCCCTTATTTTAAAAAGGGAGGAGGGAGTTGGTAGCCTGCTTACCTAGCATTCAAGAAATCTTAGGTTTAGTCTCTAGCATCCCATAAATTGGTGCAGTGGTATACTTCTGACACAGGGGAAGTAGAGGCAGGAGGATTAGGACTGTAGGATAATCCTCAACTACATAGTAAGTTTGAGGCCAGTTTGGGACAGATAAGCCCCTACCTATCTCGAAATAAATAAATAAATAAACTTATCTTTACAGTCATTCATTGATCCAACCTCAGGGGCCAAAAGGAATTAAATATCCATCCATCCATCCAACCTAGGATCTGCTTATTAATGCAGGGGAGTGCCCTGATTGGCCCTGCTTGGTTCATATATTCTGTCATTGGCCAGTAGCTGTTGCCAGGGAGACAGAGTGCTCTAATTGGCAAGGGTAAGATCAGATACTCAGCTCTGTTGTTAGGGTATTTTACTAAAGAAAGCAAGCAAGTTGTTACAGTAACTACATTCACTATGTGCTCTCACAAATAGGTAACTCTGCAGTCTATGCTCCCCTCTTTTGTAACAGACAAATACTATCCCGGCCACAGATCAAATGAGATGACACATATGACATACGCAAGAATTCAATGCACTCAAAAGGAAGCCAGGGCTGCAGAGTTGGCCCAATGGTTAAGAGCACTGACTCTTCTTGTAAAAGACCTGGGTTCAATTTCTAGCACCTACATAGTGGCTCACAATTGACTGTCTCCAGTTCTAAGGAATATAACTCCCTTTACTGACCTCCACAGTCACCAGGCACATAGGAAAGCACTCATACACATAAAAGTTTAAGATATAAGTCAACCTTTAAAGAAAAATAAAAGAAGAAAAATAAATCAATTCTATTCCCTACAAGGAGAGACATACACCCTACTATGGTCCTTTAAGATCATTCACATCTCTGGGTGGATTGATGGAGACTGTAATCCAAGCACATGAGGTAGGAAGATCAGAAGTTCAAGGCCAGCTTCAACCACACAGCTTGTTTAAAACTAGCCTGGGTTGTATGAGAATAAGACCCTGAAAAGAAAGAATGAAAGGAAGGAAGGAATGAGAGAGGGAGGGGAGAAGGGAGGGAGGAAGGGAGAGAGAAAGAGAAGAGGGAGAGGGAGAGGGAATGAAGAGATGGGGAGGGGGAGGGGAGAGGGAAAGGGAGGGGAGGGGAAGGGGAGGAGAGGGGGGAGAGGAGAAGAGGGGGGAGGGGGGAGAGGGAGGGAGAGGGGAGAGGGGAGAGGGAGAAGTGTTATTCCCACCCAGTTGCTCACTGCTGGCTCCAGACTCAAAGAGGGACTTTCCTTCTGGGAAGAAATAAATTCCAGATTCCTGGAATGCTAGGATAGGAACTGATCTCTTCATCCCAGGAGGAAGACTCAGGCTCTCAGGACAAGACCATCCCTGAATGAAGTGATAAACAATGACCTGAATCTGCCCAGCTTTAAGACAGAGACTATGTCCTTCTGAGAAGAGAATAAGACAGTCAGCAGGTAGGCAGAAAGAAACTGAATGTACTAAATAGTGTGCACATAGATTACCTGGTTCCTGTTTCTATAACCCTATCGACATAGGGATCTATGAATTCAGTCACAACTGCATGGGGGTGGAAGAGCAATGGCAATAGTCGGTAGTGTTTTAGAGGGCTCTGAAGCTTCCCTGATCAATAACCACAGGGACATATCCTATGCTTGGCATTGAGATTTTCAGTTAGTAACTCATGTCTTCTCAGGGAAGCCCAGAGAAGCGCTGGGGAGCACCTGTGTTCTAACTCTTCTCAAAGCTAAGCAAAAATAGCTTACACACTAGTGAGTTTCCATAAGGGTTGTTTTGTTTTGTTTTGTTTTTTGTCTTTTTGAGACAGGATTTACTAGGTAGCTCTAGCTAATCTGGAACTCACTATGTAGACCAGGCTGGCCTTAAAGTTATAGAGATCCAACTGCTTTACAGGTGTGTGGCACCACTCCCAAGCTTCCATAGTTTCCATAAGGGAGGTGTGCACACACACACACACACACACACACACACACACACATCAGCAAGAGCCTTTACCAACTGAGCCATCTCCCCTGCTTCCCTCTGCCTTCCACTTTTTTTGGCAGGGGACAGACTCTCATATATTCCAGGCTAGCCTTGAACTTACTGTGTAGCTGAGGATGACCTTGAACTTCTAAGTCTCCTGCCTCTTACTCCTTGAGTGCAAGATTACAGCTATGTACTGCTACACTGGGCTTATATAGTGTCAGGAACTAAAACCAAGACTGCATGCTAAACAAACACTCTGTCAAATAAACTATGTGTTCAGGGTCCTCAAACAGCAATTATTATTTTCTTTTTGAAATTTTTCAACAGTGACCTGACCCGAGGGTCTAGTTATTTCGTGGGCACAAGAAGGATTGTAACCTGAAAGAAGAAAGGGCAAGAGAGAGAGAATGGACTCAAGGAAGCAAATGCTTGTCAAGAGTCATGTAATTGGGCGCAAATCGCATTTTTGTACCTCGGTTTACAAAGGGAAAGGTAAGAGGGATCCAGGTGGTGGGAAAGTACAGAATCTTCTCGGCCTGTGCCCTCAAACAATGGTGATCTAACTGCTTTTCTCAAAAGATACGGTACACTGCTTTAAATCTATAAGTCTATCTGTAACTGTCAAGCAGGACCTTGTGGTTGCCATGGGGAATGAAGCTGCAGGGGACATTGTGCAGGTGGGGAGAGGTAGGGGGTGAGGGTGAGAGGCAAGGGTCCTGGCTTCTGACAAGACAGAGTTTCTCTATGTAAGCCTGGCTGCCCTGGAACTTGTTCTGAGGCTGACCTCAAACTCAGAAAATTAGCCTGCTTCTATTTCTTGAGTAATGGGACTAAGGGAGTTTGCCACCACACCTGGCCTCAAGCAACAATTCTTAAAATCAAATATCCAAACATAATACAATTTAAAAATACACTAATTTATTACTAATTTGCTGGAGAATGATGACAGGAAAATATTAATAGTCTTTGTTTTCCAGGCTGAAGAGCTGCCTCAGCAGTTAAAAACACTGGTTGCTCTTACAGAGGAGTTAAGTTTGGTTCCCAGCACCCACATGCAGCTTACAACCAACGTAACTCCAGTTCCAGGAAATCCAACTTTCCTCTGGTCTCTGAGAACACAGGCACACACCCTTCCCTGCACATACACATAGTTAAAAACAATAAAAATAAATCTTAAAATAATAATGTTTCTATAAAAGTAGCAAACCTTGTACATACAGCAAACACACTGCAAATCATAACATAAGCTAGTGTCAGGTCTGAGCAGTGTGTTAGTGTTCATTGGTGCGGTGAAGCCTTGCATACCACAAAGCACTTGTTTGTGCTCAGAGCCTCTAAGGCTGCAGTGATGCTGTGTAATCCCACACTCTGATTCATTGTACGTTAGCTTTTAAATTAATTTCTGGTTGTTTGTTCCAAAATATTACCATTGCCAAAGTTTTCGTGATCAACTGCCTTCAAAACATTCATGTTCACCATCCTAGATTAGCGCTGACCTCAGCCTTGCTCAGAACTTCATTTCTCATTGGCCAGCAAACTCATAATTGGTGAAAGAGCTGTTCACAAATCTCCCAGCCCTAAATGGGACATTTACATCAAATCATAACTCTTCCTTTCCCCCCACCAAAGCTCAGAAAACATAAAGGAAGGAAACACAGAAGGAGGAGGAGAGCCAAACATACTGTGGAATGTTGTCTTCCGGATATGACATGGCTTTTCACTCCTGAACTCACAACTATGACTACCTCCAGACTATCAAGCCAGTCAGCATTCCAGCATGGATGCAAGAGGAGCTCATGAGGTCCACCCCAACAGAGGATCTTCTTACAATGACTGCTGCAAGACGAACAGTCCTATTTCTTCAGGGCAGGCGGCTGCTGGTAAGTTGCCCATGCTACTAGACACCCCCTCACCCACAAGCATGCAAGCAGCATGAATTAATAGACTAAGTGGGTTATTGGAGGAGGAAGAGGAGGAGGAGGAGGGGGACGAAAGGGAGGGGGAGGGGGAGGAAGGGGAGGGGGAAGGGGAGGAGGAGGAGGAGGAGGAGGAGGAGGAGGAGGAGGAGGGAAAGGGGAAGGGGGAAGGGGGAAGGGGGAAGGGGGAAGGGGGACGGGGGAAGGGGGAAGGGGGAAGGGGAAGGGGGAAGGGGAAGGGGAAGGGGAAGGGGAAGGGGAAGGGGAAGGGGAAGGGGAAGGGGAAGGGGAAGGGGAAGGGGAAGGGGAAGGGGAAGGGGAAGGGGAAGGGGAAGGGGAAGGGGAAAAGTATGGATGAGTCTGAGGGAATAGAGTAGGTGATTGGAGTTGGATATGGTCAAATACACTGTATGAATATATGAAGAAATAAAATGAAGATTGAATAAAATATTCTAAAGATAAAAAAATAAAATATTTTGAAATAAAAAAGATTGCTGTTTGAGTTGCTGGCTTGATCATGCAATATCAAATATTCAGCCAAGATTGGCTAAGCATGGCGGCACATACCTTTAATCCCAGCATTTGGGAGGCAGAGGCAGATAAATCTTTATGAGTTCCAGGCCAGCCTTACCTACAAGTACTGAGTTCCAGTGATATATAAGTGAGACCCTGTCTCAAAAAAAAAAAAAAAAAAAAAAAAGATTTAATTCGTTATGTGAGACTAAACAAGCAGCTTGTCCATGGTTATCCCCAGAGGTGGAAGGTAAATCCCTATTGCTGAAGACACCAATACCTTCAGAAACAGGGCTCAGAGACTGGCACTAACCTAAATGTCCCCTCCTTGAGGACCAGAAGGCACCATGAAAGCTTCCAAAGGAGGGAGGCAACCAACAATCCTATCCAACTATGATGAAAGAAGGGAGGCAACCAACAATCTCACCCAGCTGTGATGCCTATGAACCACATCAATGACCAGCGCGGCATGATAACCCACGGGTGCAGTAATGGCACACGTACCTTGGTAGTAATCAATAGCTCTCTAATTGGACTTAAGACCTGTTCAACAAGAAGGAAATCATGCTTGACACTGGAAACCTAGCTAGCTACTCACCCAGCTGAGCTCTGCGCCTGTGGCTACTGCCTCATACCAGCCTGTCCTGGGAGAGCATCCTCCTCATGGCTGGATGTGCGTGGACACTTCAGTTCTACAGTCATTACAGAGTTGTGATTCTGCTTCTCACTTGCTCAGAAGTCTTCTGGGTCTTTCTGTCAATCTCTACATGGTTTAAGCCCTTAAGCAAGGGTATAACTCTCATTTTTTTTTCTAAGAGATAGAACTCCTACTGTCTTAAACTTCTGGGCCTAATTCTATCTTGGTCTCCCAGGTAGCTGGGACTACAGGCATGCACTATTATGCCAACGTCTAATTCATTATTTACACACTCAACACTTAACAGATTCTGTAAGTGCTGCTACTATACTAAACTGATGATTAAATAAAAAACACATGTTCCCTTTCTTGATGGAACACACACTCATGAAAAGTCAAGAAATAAACATATAATAACAAATTATAACAAGTGCTGTGAACTGAGGCTGGGGTGTCCTTCCACGGTGCTCACCTGGCACATTCAGGGCCCTGGTTTCAGCCCCCAACACTGCAGGACAAGTGCTGTGAGTGAAACATATAAGTGCAATGCCAATCACAGGTACTGGCACCCACCAGGCACCATGGTCCAGAAAGGACATGCAAAGGTTTGTGGAGTTTCTTGCATTGGAAGTGAAACACACGAACATACCAGGCAGTGGCCTGGAGATGAAAGTTCTAGGTATAAAGGGGTCAAAGAGAGTCAGTGTGGAAGCCATGAATGGCAACAGAGGGAATAGCAGGTATGGGACTAAAAGTCAACACAACGCAGAGCCTTGTGGACAACACAAAGAGCTTGGATTCTATTCTGAATACAAATGGAAGGGACTGGAGGATTTTAAATAATGGAGTAACATAATCTGATTTAGATGTTTAAAGTTACTCCAGGAACTCCAGGAAACATGTGGGGGCACACACCTGTAATCCCAGCATTTGGGAGGCAGAGGCTGGAGGATCCGATGTGCAAGGCTACTCTCGGGCTACATGGCAAGTTCAAGGTCAGCGTGAGCTGCATGAGACCAAAGAAAAAAGACCTTCAAGGATACAACAGTCAGAATAGAATGTCATAAAAGTTCAATGGGAAAATACAAAGTTGATACTGCTCAGTGGTAATGGGCTTAGATACACAAGGTCCTGGGTTTGACACCCATCACCACAAAACAAGAAATAAATATTCAGGTAGACTGGTGCAGGCCTATAATTCCTGCACTCAGAAGACAAAGGCAAAAAAAAAAAAAAAAAAAAATGGAGAATTGCAGGCCAGCCTGGGCTACATACAGAAAAGAGTTTGAGGCCAAACTAGAATACAGAGAAAATGCTGTCACAAAGAAAAGAAGGAAAGGAAACAGAAAGAGAAAGAAGAAAAGGAGGAGGGGAAGGAAGGATGGAGGGAGGTAGGAGGAAGGAGTGGAAGAAAGGAAGAAACTAACCATCTCTAGCCTCACACTTCTGATCCCAGCCTCTCAGATGCCTGAAGCAGGAGGAGTGATAGTTTTAGGTCAGCCTGGGCTACACAGATCCCTAGACCTGTCTTAAAAAAAGAAAGAAAGAAAGAAAGAAAGAAAGAAAGAAAGAAAGAAATCAAATGATATATAACTGATATTCCTAAGAACAAATGATAAGAGCAATAATCTAAAATAAATACTTCACTATCCATATTTAAAGAATACACCATATTACACACACACACAAAAAAAAAAAAAAAACTCTTATGACAAGAAAAAAAGCTAGGGTCTAAAGAGGTAACTGCATAGTTATGAACAGGCTCTGCTCTTGAAGAGGACCTGAATACAGTTCCCAGCGCTCACAGCAGGCACATTGCAACACCTGGAACTCCTGCTTCAGGGGCACCCAATGCCCTCTTCTGGCCTCCAAGGGCCACTCCCACACACATGCCAACATATTTATATCCATGGCAAAAAATAGAATCTTTAAAGTAAAGAAAGGAAAAATAGAAATGTACCCGGCAGGGGAGAACCCGTTATCAGGAAGCTGGTTTTCCAAAGTGAGGCTCGTCTTGTGCTGACCCCGCAGCTTCCCCAGAGGTCAGGAATTCAGCTGCATAACTGTGTTGTAGGGACAACGAGAGCACCCTCCCCTGCAATAAAAGAGAAGATAGATTGCCATTTCCATGTGGTTAAAGCACATGTCTGTAGCTAAACTCAGATGAAAGTAAATTATCCAAAGTCCACATCAGAGGGGGAGCTATAAGGCACAACAATATGAGAGATGAACACCACAGCTGTTCTTGGGAAGGGGTGGTTTTAGCTTTGGAGGACAGAAGACTGTAGTTATGTTACAAGCAACCGGAAAATGAAAAACTCCTTATATGATACAAGAATCCTCAAACCCTACAGCTGTCCTTGGGGAAGTGTGTTTCTAGCTTTACAGTACAGAGGGCTCCAGTTATGTTTTCAAGCAGCTGTGAAATGGGAAGCCACCCCCCACATGCTACAAGAATCCCCAAACCCTACAGCTGTACTTGGGGATGTGTGGCTCTAGCTCTGGGGGACAGAGGGCTTCAGTTAATGTTTGCAAGCAGCTGTGAAGTGGAAAGCCCTCCCCCCACATGACACAAGAATCCTTGTCCCTGTGTGAGACACTGAGCTAAAAGAAATCAAGAGCAAGGAAGCCTGTACACCTGCTTGCATTCTAACTGAGAGAAAAATAGCTGTCCTAAAGAAAGTTAAGTGTGGACCCACCTCTTGACGTACTTGAGTTTTGCTTGCAGGGCTGGTGCGGTTCAGACGGGCCAAGAACCCAGTGTAGAAGTGGCCGGTGATCTGACTCAGGGATAGGATACTCACCTGGCATGCCCTTGGCTTAACCTAGAGAAACAGGAGGAGACAAAGAGAAAGACACAAAGACAGAGAGAGAGAAAAATGGAGAGAAAAAGAAAGACAAAGACAAGAAACCCTGTCTCGAAAAACCAAAAAAAAAAAAAAAAAAAGAAAGACAAAGACAGTGGCACAGAGAGAATACAAAAATTTTGAGCCTAGTATGGTTATGTGCACATGTAATCTCAGTGCCAGTAGTTAGGAGGTGGAGGCAGGAGGATCAAGAGTTCAAATCCAGTCTCAGCTACGTAGAAAGTTCGAGGCCAGTCCCCAGCTACGTGAGACCCTTAAAATAATAATTTCTAAATATGAAAGTTAATTGTATTAAATGGTGCCAAACTGGTAATGGCCTTGGGCATTTAAACCAGACTAACCAGTTTTTCCCTAAAGCTGAGACTGGGGTTTTTTTTAATTATCTAAAATCAGTGTCTCTACAGATAAAACATGTCTCAGTGGTCAGCACAAAAGACTCTTAACCACTAGAGAAATCAACCAGCCACATAAACCTACCCAAGGAAGATAAAAACCAGGGGGAGGGAGTGGAGAAACTGCTCAGTAGTTAAAAGCACTTGCTGCTCTTGCAGAGAACCCTTGGCTGGGTTCCCAGCACCCACAGAGCAGCTGAGGACTGTCTGTAATTTCAATTCCAGGGGATCTGATGCCCCCCTTCTGCTCTCCAGAGGCACAAGGCATCCTCAATGGTGCACAGACATTCAGGCAGACAGAGCACCTATACATATAAATAAGTAAGACAAGCATTGACGCTAACAAGACACCGGACTGTAATCTGAGCACTTGGGAAACATCCTGGAGTTGTCTGTTCGGCTTTCAATTCAGAAGCAGCTTGGGAGATGACACATGCCTCAGGGTCACCCTCTGTGCTGTCACCAGCTTCTTATCCTGAGTGTTGGGAGCCAACTTTTAGCAGAAAGCGGCTATCAGCTTTGCAGCCATCTTGAGCCATATACCCTGAGGTGAGACTTGTTTTTCAACAGCCTACAACAGCTGAAGCACACTCTGATATCCCACATATTTTGTTTTGCTGTTTACTGCCCCCAGTTGCAAGGCGCACGTGATATCCATGCCTGCAAAGCATGCGGTTCATGTGCTGTCCACGTGCTATCCACGCCATACATGCCTGTAAGGCTCACTCGGTATCCAAGCCTGCAAGGCACACGGTGCACATGCTATCCACGCTATAGACGTCTGTAAGGCTTATGTCATATCCACACCTGCAAGGCACGTGGTATCCATGCACCTACAAGGCACGTGACAAAAGCCTATAAATACCCCAGATTTTCCTTCAATAAATGAGACTTGAGACTTGATCAGAACCTCTGTCTTGTCTCCATTCTTCGAGTCTCTTCCCCTTTATCCTCTCTCTCTCTCTCTCTCTCTCTCTCTCTCTCTCTCTCTCTCTCTCTGTCTCTCTCTCTCTCTCTTTCTCTCTCTCTCTCTCTCTCTCTCTCTCTCTCTCTCTCTCTCTCTCTCTCTCTCTCTCTCTCTCTCGACCCTGACCCGCAGACCAGAGCGGCAGCTTGGGCCGGGGAAACAGTGGCCGCCAAGCAAGGAGTGGAGAGGGCAGCAACACCTGAGAACACTGGTGTTAACCTGAAAACTTAAGGGTTCTTTGAGGAGTCAGTTTGCGTTGGGTGGTGTTTTGCTGGGGCAAACATGTGAAGGGGTGTTGTCCTGAAGTGGACACAGGTGAAAGACTAAGGCAGACTCATGAAGGAACGTTTCACTGAAGCAGACACAGGAGAGAGGATGTTCTGCTAAAGCAAACATGTGAAAGGACACGTGATGAAGGACTCTTTGCTAACAACATGCATGCATTGCTTCAACTTATATTGCATACTTGAGCTGCATTTGTAGAAAGAAACACACCAACAACTTCTGGTGGTGTACTGCAGTTTCTTGCCGCTTCCTCAAGCTCGGCTGATTGGATGCACCTGCTGAGGCAAGACCTGTGCTGGGACAAGGCATGTAGAGGACATGTGATGTTTGGAGGGTATAAATAGGACTCCACAGAATGACAGATACAGAGATTGGCTTCTGGTACAGCTGTACAAGGCTTGTGGGTCTAGAGTCTTCACTGATCTTTGCTTCCCTGAGAGAGGCACAGCCGAGAACTTCTCCTAGTGTTCCTGTTGGTCCCTCCTGCTTACTTGAGCAGAGGCTGAGGCCTGGCTGTCTCTGCTAGATCGTGTCTTCACTCTTACTAACTGAACTCTACCAAACTGGACTTCTAGTGTGACCATGAAGTGTTTGCAAGTGGATGGAGCCGCCCCTGCCAACCTGAAGTGAACTGCCAATTTCCAGACAACACAGACGGGAGTTGCTCTGCAAAACCTTTCTAAACAGGTCCACTTCCCAAATAAGGTTTGAAGAAATTAAAGTTACATTGTGTCCTGTCCCTTTTGTTTTCATTCTGGAGGTGAAAGCATCATCTTTTAAATGTTTCCAGTCATTAGGATATCACCCAACAAAGGGGCAGCAAACAAGTAGGAAGCTGATTCTTGGTGCCTTTGGTCATTCATCAGCAGATGCAGAAACTGAATCTTGATGTCTTGAACTGAAATGAAATATGTGTCCGTGCCTGGTCCTGACACATATGCTCACCAGCCAAAAGAACAGAGCCTGTTATTTTGTGCAGCAATGGTATTGAAGTATGCTCAAAGGACTATAGACACAGATGGACCAGGAAATTCAAATACGGTAATAAATATCCTCAAAAGTTAAAGGAGAGATTGGTGACAGAAATAAAGAGGGAAGTCAGTAAAGAGAATGAAGCGAGGACTGGGGAGGTGGCTCAGTGTGGAAAGGCCACTGAGACTGAGGGCCTGAATTCAGCCCTGGATAAAGAGAGAACCGACCTCTGCAATTGGCCCTCTGACCCCCACATGCAATTGCAACACATTCATGTGTGCATGAACACATACAGGCACTCTAGTGTTGTGGGATGTCCAGCACAGAAGACTGCTTAATTATGGGTTTAAAGCAATAGAAAGTCTTTATTAGCTGGCCAACGACTGTACTAGGTATTCTGGGATCCCAATGTAGCCCTGAGTGTTTCTTAGGGTGAGCTTCTTTTTTTTTTTTTAACTTTTTTTTATGAGTTTCACATCATGCACCCCAATCCCAATCATCTCCCTGTCCCTTTATATCCACCCTCTGCCCTTGCAATCTGCTTCCAAAATAAAAAAAAAAAAAAAAAAACAAAAATAAACAAAACATAGAAAAACATCTCATTGTGGAAGCTGTAGTGTTTCTCTGTGTGTCCTGCAGTATACTCAGGGTGAGATTTTTTAAGCACAAAAAACATGTCCTGGCCGGGCAGTGGTGGCACACGCCTTTAATCCCAGCACTTGGGAGGCAGAGGCAGGCGGATTTCTGAGTTCGAGGCCAGCCTGGTCTACAGAGTGAGTTCCAGGACAGCCAGGACTACACAGAGAAACCCCTGTCTTGAAAAACAAAACAACAACAACAACAACAACAACAACAAAAAAAAAAAAAAAAAAAAAACAACAACAACAAAAAAAATGTCCTGGGTTAAAAGTTAAAAAGAACAGTTAGCCAGCAGCAGAAGTACAGAAACTGAAAGACAAGGTTAGTAGATTTAGAGACTTTCCCAGAACTATGGAGTTTGATGGATTAGGCCTTTGTTTTGCTTTTGGCAGATGGTGCTGAGTTTCACAGCCTAAAGGACTCTTCTGCCATGGAGCCAGGTGTGCTAATGTCTGGGGGCTTAACAAGGTTTTGAACTCTATTATACTAGCGTGCAAACATACACACAAATAAATGTAAACTATTTTTTTAAATAAAGTGAACATATTGGGGATTAAAATTACACTGGTTGGCATAAAGAATACAACGAGAGAGATGAGCTTAAGAGATGGCTCAGTAGTCAAGAGCACTGGCTGTCCTTCCAGAGGTCCTGAGTTCAATTCCCAGCAAACTCTAAACATGTCTACAAACGTCCTACAGAGGAACTCTGAGGCCGATTCATTGTGCATCAGCTTGTCCAAGTGAGATGAAACACTCAAACCCAGGCTGCATAGTAACGGATTAGAGGGGCCAAGGATGGTAAACACCTGAGACTGATGGTAAGCGGGTTCCCCACAGCTCCAGAGGCTGCTAGAACAGATGAAACTGTACTGAGCTTAGGACCCCCGGAAAGTATCCAGCATGGTCTTATGTATCATCTTGGCACTTACAGAGTTCTTGTAGGCACTGAGCCACACAGTGCATGTGGAAGCTAAGTAATTCTTTCGGCAGGGTGCCTCCTGCCAGCAGGGGCCCTTGAATAAGAGCCACCCCAAAGCAGCAGCAGCTGCTGCAGTTTATTGGCCCATACTTCTGTGAGGTCCACCAGATCTGGAAGTGTGACCAGAAGTGGGGTGACATTACAGTCTGTAAGGTGATAAGACAGGACAGACTTGCAAATGCATTTGTCTAATTAAGTTCAAGTTAAAGAAGTTGAAAATGGGCTCTCATAATTCAACGATATTAGTATAAAATAATAGTGGTGTAGTATAAAAGAATCAGTTCTAAAGCCACCAGTGAACTAGCTCCTGTCAGCCATTGCTTTCCCGGTTCCCAGCAGCCATGGAACAGGGTGGTCCCACCATACAGGAGTTCATTGAGATGGTATAACATTTGAGACTGAGTCTCACCCCCAGGCTATCCTTGAACTCACTATGTAGCTAAGGTGACCTTGAACTTCTGATCTCCCATCTCCATCTCTCAAGTGCTGGAGTTGCAAGCACGCAGCATCACACTGGTTTAATAATACCATTCATGTAAAGTATAAAAACATGCAATGTAAACTGATACGTTGTTCGGGACATGTATGTGTGTGCTCCAAGCATTCTCTTCAAAGCTAGAACCCTTGCCTTGTATGTTTAGGTTCCGGGTTCTAACCCCAGCACTACAAATAATTTCAATAATGGAATCATACACATATTCTGATTCAGGACAGTGGCTGCAGATGTGGGGCACATGTACATGGGTGTATCCACAAAGGCTTTTAGCTGGATCTGTGAGCCTTAGCTATTTACTTTAAGTGGTTTGAAGCAAACATAGAAAAATGTTCAAATTCAACAAAACATATTTGAATACTTGTTATTTTCTTACTTTTCTATACAACTAGAATATTCCAACACTAAAATAGTTGAAAAAGAAGAAGAAAAGAATTTAAGAGAGAGAATCCAAGAAAAGGAAGCCAGCTGCTTATAGGAAAGGAAACTGGGTTAGTACCAGTCTTTCCCAGGGCACGGCTGAGGGCCCCAGACAGTGCAGCAGTGTCTGCGGGGCTCAGAGAGAATGAATGACCCAAGAGCTGCATTCATTCATTGCCAAGCAGCAACAGCCTCAAGCTGAAAGAATGCTGAAATACATGAGCCAAGAGCCTTTGAAACCCAACCAACTAAATAACGAATCAAATACAAGATGCAAGGATGAGGCCAAGCTTAGAGGTCTGCTTGTGAACCCTGAATTCAGAGAACTGAGGCTCAACACGCATGCACATCATGGCAGCAAACAGAATGTGAATAGTGAACACACCAACATTCTAATATTAACAGACACAGTCGTCAGAACATGGCAGAATAAGGCAGGGGAAACAAGAGAAAACGTGAATTTACTATTTTTCCCCATCTTCTTGGAAGAGTCCCTATGTAATTATATAAAATGAAATATGCTAAAGAGTTGAGGGTTTTTTTTTCTTGCTGGATTTTTTTTTTTTAGAATTAATATTTTCAATATCTGAAATTCAGTCATTTGTTCATTTTTCTCTCTAGGTACATACAGATAAAATTTAAATAGAATTTTTATAAATAGTGTATATCATGGTCCCATGTTTGTACCTTTTGTTCTGTGGACACATCTCACAGTCTACTTAATTGATTCTCTCATCTCTTCGTATCCTCAGGACACTGGTTCTTAGGCCCTTGAAGAATACCAGAATCCACACCACTCCTTTCTATGAAATGTAACGTTTGCATATATATAGTCCACGTGCATGCTCATGTATGCTGTTTGCATATATAGTCCACGTGCATGCTCATGTATACTGTAGAGAACCACTAGAGTTCTCATAATGCTTAGTACAATATAATCCCCACATAAATGGCCATTGGACAGTATTGTTTGGGGTGATAATAATAAGGGAAATTTGATATTCAATATATGGAAAAATGCATAACATTTTAATCTACAATGAGTTGAATCTGAGTATGTAGAGCCCTCTATTGTAGAGGACCAAATACTCACTCAGAGAGAATCCCAAATGATGTTCATCAAATGTTTGTTTCTGGATGCTGAGACAGTGGGAAGGTGTCTTAGTCGGGATTGTATTGCTTTGAAGAGACACCATGGCCTTGGCAACTCTGGCTTCTCCAACAATTTGGAGTCTCCAAGGCAATCCAGTCTTCACCTTCACAGCTTCATGCAAAGACCACTCTGGGCCTCCACACAGAAAATCCCTGACACATGCCTGGCCTTGGCAGCTTTCCTTAGCCATAGAGGGAGACTCCACAACCCCTTTCTTGTATCTTTATAAAGCCAGAACCATGTGGCCGAAACTGCCAAGTTCTTGCTAGAGCTGGAGCATGCCCCCTCCCCCCATTCAAATGAAACACCAGCTTTCTGTTTTCAATGTTTTTCTTTACTGCTTAAGCTTGACTGTCCTGCAACTAGCTCTGTAGACTAGGGTAACCACCTGAGATCTTCCTGCCTCTGCCTCCCAGATGCTGGAATTAAGGGTGTGCGCCACCACACCTAGCCCTAGACTTTCCTTTAATTCCTTTTCACAAGTCGGAAGCTAAGCTGGGTGGAGTCTTGCCCTGAGGTCCCTTTGTTCTATTTAGCAACAGCAGATAGATAGATAGATAGATAGATAGATAGATAGATAGATAGATAGATAGATAGACAGACAGATAGTTCTATTTAACAACAGTATATATATATGCATATATATGCATATAATATATTATATATTGATGTGTTTGTAAAAAGATAAAAAGATAAAGAGAATATGTTCTATAGGTGTGTGGAGAGGTATGGGGGAAGGGGATGTCTCAGTGGGCCCATGCCAAGGCATCTCTTCCCCCTGAGGGACCAGTCACACACCGGTATAGTATAGAACAGAGTTTATTCAGGGCATGGGGAGGAGAGAGTGGAGCCAGGAGGGTAGTAGAGGCAGAGAGAGAGGGGAGGAGAGAGAGAGAGAGAGAGAGAGAGAGAGAGAGAGAGAGAGAGAGAGAGGAAGAAGAAGAAGGAGGAGGAAGAGGAGGAGGAGGAGAAGGAGGAGGAGAAGGAGGAGGAGGAGGAGGAGAGTAGAGGCACATGGAGAAGGGGAAGGGGCAAGGGGACAGAGGGATCAAGAGATCAAGAGATCAAAAAAGAGAGGAGGGGGCAAACAGCCCCTTTTATAGTGGGCCAGGCCCACCTGGCTGTTGCCAGGTAACTGTGGAGGTGAAGTTTAGGCAGAATACTAACATATATTTACTTTTAATCTCCTTGAGCACTGAACTTAGCTCCGTTACACTTCCCGATGCCCCTTTCCTCTTCAAACTGTACATTTTGTATTTCTGCTTGCTCAGCTTGCTTCTTTTCATTATGGATCTGCATAAGACTGGCCACTAATAACCCTGTGACACAGTCAATGCTGGGCTGCTTGAAAACTCTCTGGCAATGCCATTCATCTAAAAACTCTTCAATTCTACCTCAGGAAGACTTTTTTCAAACAAGGGCACAAAGCAGCCATATTCTCCATCACGATATCATAAGAACAATCTGTAGGCCACTTACTAATGTCTTCTCTGAAACCTCTAGAGCTGGGCCATCATAATCTACATGGCTCTCAGCACCACCACCTTCCCTGCTTCTCCTAGCACGGCCCATTGTGCCCCAGTTAAAAGGTTCAACTGCTTTCCTCATCTAAAGTCCCAAAGTCCGCATTCTGGCAACAAGAATCATGGTCAGGCCTGTCACCGCAATATCCCAGTCCCTGGTACTGGAAAGCCCAACCAACTCCTTTTTATTTTTTATTTTATTTATTTTTTTTTTTTTAAGAAACTCTATTTTATGCAAGACCAGGAGCTAAACTCCAATTGCATGAAGAAAACCACAGAGTCCTTCTGAACAAGCAACCTATGGCACCCCATCCCCCTTAGCAACATCCAGTCAGGCTACAACAGCAGGACCAGGGTACATAAAGATAACCTAAAACACCCTGCAAAGAATAGATAACCTGACCATCCTGTTTGTCAGACAGTTCTGCCCTCGAGTTCCGTTCCTACAGATTACACCAGAAATGCAGTTTTTAAAATATTAACTTGCTGACCTGTATGGAAATTCCCCAAGTTTGTTGTAACCACAATAAAATCCCTGAGCCCCTAGACTCAGGACTCTCATTCTGACCCGCTGTGATGGGGACAATGAGAGATCTGGCTCTAGAGCTCTAATAAAGACCCTTATGTGTTTTACATTGGAATTGGCTCCTCCGTGGTCTTTGGGTACCCACAGCTTTGTTGTTTGTTTGTTTGTGGTTTTTCAAGACAGGGTTTCACTGTGTATCTCTGGCTATTCTGCAACTTGCTTTGTGGACCAGGCTGGCCTGTAACTCTGTCTCCTGAATACTGGGATTAAAGGCGTGCACCACTATGCCTGGCCAATGGTAACTCTTATACTTTATAAAATACTAAAGGAAAGCATTTCATTGGGGCCAGCTTATAATTTCAGAGGTTTAGTCCGTTATCCTCAAGGCAGGGAGCATGGGGGTACCCCAACAAGGCCATACCTCCTAATAGTGCCACTCTCTGGTGACCAGCATTCAAATCTATAAGCCTTTGGGATCCATTCTTATTCAAACCACCACAGTAGGGTTCCTGTTTGTCTGAGTTTTGTCTGGCCCTTCCCACTCTACCTGCACTTTGCTTCCTTTGTCGATGCTGTTACTCATGGCAGGGGTCAGAGTCCTGAGTGTTGCAAAAAAAAAAAAAAAAAAAAAAAAAGCAGAAAAGGTGGCACAAACCTGTAATCCCAGGACACTGGACCCCAGCACACTGGATCCCAGCACACTGGATCCCAGCACACTGGAGAAGCAGAAGCAGGAGGGCATCTGTGAGATCAAGATCAGCTTGGTCTACATAGTGAGCTCCAAGACAGTCTGACCCACTCACTATGTAGCTCAGGCTAAGCTTGATTTCTAATCCTCCTGCTTCAGCCTCACAAGAGCTGAGTTAACAGCATTCAACACCATACCCAGCCTGTCAGTTACTTCTACAAGAGTGAAGTAAGACTGAAGAAATGTCTCAATGGCTAAGAGCGAGCACTTGTTGCTCGTGCAGAGGACCAGGGTTCAGTTCTCAACACCCATCTGTAACTCCAGTTCAAAGACACCCAACTCCCTCCTGTAGCTTCCACAGGCACCAGGCACGTATATGGTGCGCAGACATACATGCAAGCAAAACACTCAGACATAGAAAATAAACCTAAAGAAAAACTTAAGAGATCAAAGTATACTATGTTAACTAGGAGTCTGTCTCCTGTGACCACCGTGTCCAGGAGATAGTACTGTAAGACGGAGCTGAGGGACAGTAGGATGGAAAGAGGCAGACATTCGTAGCCCAGACACTGCTAGCCTCACTTCAGCGATCTTCCTGCCCCACCCTCCCAAGTCCTTGAGTTGCAATTGTAGAGTGAAAAATTATAAAGGCCATTTTATGAAATATGTGTAGATTTTTCGCCTTACAGAACTCGGAACTGAAAATAAGATTTCAGGCCTTCACATTCCAGGTGAAGGACACTTGCTGGATTACATTCCCCAAGCCTCGCCCAAGGCAGGAAGGCATTCCTGACTACAGATAAAGATGCTACCACCTAGGTGGGGCCATAGCCCTATAGCAGGAAAAAGTAAAGATAGTAATCTGAAATGGCAGGATAGGACACAATAGCATGGTGAAAACCACATTTTTGAGAAGAATGAGTGTGCAGAGTGATCTCACATGACTCTAGATCATTTGAGCTAGATTCTCTGAAATGTTCCACTGTTCTTGGTTACCCCTCCCTTGGTCTTCCCAGTGCTATGTTCAAAATTTGTAAAACAACCAATCATGTGTAAGCGCTCGAAAATGCCTTCCTCCCCCCACCCCATGCTATAAAAGACCCTTTAACCCACCACTCGGGGCCAAAACCCTGCTCTTGGAGCTAAAGAGCTTGTCGTTTTGACCGCCGGCTCCTCCCCTAATAAACCTCTGCTGATTGCATCCAGGTATGGTTCCTTGTGATTTTTGGGTGGCCGCAATGTCCTAAGACTTGAGGAAGGGTCTCCGGAGTTTGGAGCTCTTCACAATCAGGAGTCACCACAGCTGGCTGAGGTTCACTTTGAGGTAAAAGCAATAGCTCTTGTTGATCAACTGGACATGAGAAGGGGTGTTGGCATTTCCTCTAGGCTCTACCCCACAGTTACCTGGCAACAGCCAGGTGTGCCTGACTCACTATAAAAGTGGCTGCTTGCCCCCTCCTTGCTCTCTTGCTCTCTTCTTTCTTTTTTTTTTTTTTTTTTTTTTTTTTTTTTGGCTTTTTCGAGACAGGGTTTCTCTGTTAGCCTTAGCTGTCCTGGAACTCACTCTCTCACTCTGTAGACTGTAGACCAGGCTGGCCTCGAACTCAGAAATCCGCCTGCCTCTACCTCCCAAGGGCTGGGATTAAAGGAGTGCGCCACCACCGCCTGGCTCCTCTTCTTGCTTTCTTACTCTCTTCCCCCTCTCTCCCCATACCCCACCTTCTTTCTCCACATACTCATGGCCAGCCTCTACCTCTTCTCTCTCTCTCTCTTTTTCTCTCTCCCTTTCTCTATCTCTACTCCCTCAACTCCCCTCCCCATGCCCTAAATAAACTTTACTCTACACTATACCATTGTGTGGCTGATCCCTCAAGGGGAAGGGATGCCTCAGCATGGGCCCACAGAGGTACCCCCTTCCCTCACACCGTACTGTGCCTCCACCAAACATACCCTTTCCTCTTCTCTTTCTTTTTATAAAACACAACAAGGGGTAAGGAAGAATTCAGGAAGAATCCTGTGACTAGACTTTGTGCAGGCTAGGCTTTTATGTCTGCTTGACACAAACTAGAGTTAAGCTGGAAGAGGGAACCTCAATTGAGCAAATATCCCACAATATTGCCCTGTGGAAGAGCCTGTGTGCATTTTCTTGATTGATGGCTGATGTAGCAAAGCCCAGCTTACTGTGGGCAGTGCCACCCTCAACTGGCAGCCCTGAGAGCTAGAAGAAAGCAGGCTGAGCAAGTTATGGAGAACAAACCAATAACAGCACTCCTCCACCGCCTTTCCACCAGGTCCTGCCCTGACTTCTTCGGTGATGAACTGGGATGCATAGTAGACATGAAATAAAACTTTCCTCCCCAGCTAATATCCAATATATACAAAGAACTCAAGAAATTAGACTTTAAAATGGGGTACAGAGCTAAACAAAGAATTCTCAACTGAGGAAACTCGAATGGCCGAGAAGCACCTAAAGAAATGTTCAGCATCCTTAGTCATCAGGGAAATGCAAATCAAAACAACCTTGAGATTCCACCTCACACCAGTTTCCACCTCATACCAGTCAGAATGGCTAAGATCAAAAACTCAAGTGATAGTAGATGCTGGAGAGGATGTGGAGAAAGAGGAACACTCCTCCATTGTTGGTGGGATTGCAAGGTGGTGCAACCACTCTGAAAATCAGTCTGACGGTTCCTTAGAAAATTGGACATAGCATTACCTGAGGACCCAGCTATATCACTCCTGAGCATATACCCAGAAGATGCTCCAACATATAACAAGGACATATGCTCCACTATGTTCACAGCAGCCTTATTTATAATAGCCAGAAGCTGGAAAGAACCCAGATGTCCTTCAACAGAGGAATGGATTTTAAAAATGTAGTACATTTACACAATGGAGTATTACTCGGCTATTAAAAACAATGAATTTGAGAAATTCTTAGGTAAATGGATGGAACTAGAAAATATCATCCTGAGTGAGGTAACCCAATCACAAGAGAACATATATAGTATTCACTCACTGATAATTGGTTATTAGCCCAGAAGCTTGAAATGCCCAAGATTTAACTCACAGACCACATGAAGCTCATGAAGAAGGAAGACCAAAGTGTTGGTGCTTCGGTCTTTCCTAGAAGGAGTAACAAAATACTCAAGGGAGCAAATATGGAGACAAAGCGTGGGACAGAAACAGAAGGAAGAGCCGGGCGGTGGTGGCGCACGCCTTTAATCCCAGCACTTGGGAGGCAGAGGCAGGCGGATTTCTGAGTTCGAGGCCAGCCTCTGAGTGAGTTCCAGGACAGCCAGGACTACACAGAGAAACCCTGTCTCGAAAAACCAAAAAAAAAAAAAAAAAAAAAAAAAAAAAAGAAACAGAAGGAAGGGCCGTCTGGAGACCATTCCACCTGGGTATCCATCCCATGTGCAGTCACCAAAGGCAGACGCTGATGAGGATGTCAGGAAGTGCATGCTGACAGGAGCCTGATATAGCTGTCTCCTTAGAGGTCTGCAAGAGTCTGACATATTCAGAGGCAGATGCTCACAGCTAACCATTGAACTGACCAAGGGGTTCCTGTTGGAATCTAAGGATCCAAACCCATGGGAAGCGCTCTTTCAGAAATACCCACGGAAGAGAATCGCTGCAATCGCATGAGGTTTATTAGATGAATAGGTGGAATAACAGTAGCCGGTGCACCAGGGTCCTCCACTCTCAAGTGAGAAAGAGGCACCCCAAGTGACCAAAAAGGATGGTATATACACAAAGTTCACAAAGACAGTCAATTGCTTCTTAGACAATAAAAGAGATTTCAAACATCCGCAGCCTCCAACCCAATTTACAACTAGGCTCTATCCTAATTTACATCTGTATCTTGCTCCTGGGAGAATTCCTTTTAAGTGACTTCCGTTTACCCAGGTGTTTTATTGTCTCTATCTTGGGTCTTTTGTGCTTTTGAAATGTTATTCAAGCCCTTGGAATGCACCCCAGGGGCAGCTAACACTTGAGTGTAAATTGAAACTCTGAACCTAAGAATCTTTCAAGTTGAGACCTAAAATTTCATTTTTACAATTTATTCTCACATTCCCAATGGAGGAGTTAGAGAGAAGACTGAAGGAGCTGAAAGGGTTTGCGGCCCCATGAGGAGAGCAACAATACTAATGAACCAGAGTTCCTAGGGTCTAAACCACCAGCCTGGGAGCACACAGGGAGGGACCCATGACTCCATCTGTACATGAAGGGGAGGATGGCATTGTCGAGCATAGGTGGGAGAGGAGGTCCTTGGTCCCATGAAGACTGGACACCAAGTGTGGGGGAACTCAAGGGTGGGGAGGTGGGAGTGGGGGGTAGGTGGGTCACATCCTCATAGAAGCAGGAGGAAGGGGAATGGGATAGGGAGCTCCAGGGCAGGAGTGGGGAGGAGAAATGGGGTAAGTGAATAACATCTGAAATGTAAATAAAATATTTAATTAAAAAAAATTTCCTCCCCAAGTTGCTTTTGTTCATGGTGTCTTCTCATAGCAATGAAAATCCTAAGACAGATGAGAATGCCTGAATAAGACAGCAAAGAACACTAGGACAGAAAATATGGGTTTGGGATATGGTAACATTCAGATACTTCCACGTGAGAGTGCATTTATCCTTTAACTATTGAGTACTGGCTACATGGCAGATCCTGGAACGACACTATAAACAAGACAGAAGAAAATCCCCCCTCATGGAGACTACATTGTAAAGAAGAAAATGACATACAACATTTTAGAGATCTATAAATGCTGTGTCAAGAAACCAAGCAGGATAGTGGCATGGGCCTCTAATCCCAGCTATTGAGGAAGCTGAAGCATCACAAGTTCAAGGCTCACCTGGAAAACCTCAAAAGATCCTGTCTCAAGGTAAAACTTAAGACAAAGAGTGAGGGTACAGCTGGGTAGGAAAGTACCTCCTGAGCATTTGTAAGGCCCTGAGTTCAAGCCTTAGTACACAAATAAAAGAAAGCAGTAGGCGGGCATGGTGACACTCCAAGTGAGTAAAACACATCTGATAAGACAAGTGGGGCTCCTGCAGTGAGTCGCCATTATGTTTCTGTACTCATGGTATTTATAGGCTCCCAGTGGCCCTCAAAGTACATCTCTAAAGGTTGCTAGGAAACCACTTCCTTTCTTTCTAACTTTGCCTAAGGAGTATAATTTGTATGGAGGTTAAAAAGTTAGAGGTTTTCTCAGTAAACGGTGGTAAGGTAC
Organism: Arvicanthis niloticus; assembly: GCF_011762505.2. NCBI lineage: Eukaryota > Metazoa > Chordata > Mammalia > Rodentia > Muridae > Arvicanthis > Arvicanthis niloticus. Next base: position 69,999,220 of record NC_047661.1, on the reverse strand, counting down.
ACTTATGAACACCATCACCTAGTCTAGCAGGGAGAAGTGCCAAGACGATGAGGTCACACATCATGTTAGCCCTAAGTAAGCCTAGCCCAGTTACTGTCATCATCATCATTGATGTCCTTGTGGGAGGTCTCTCTGTGAACATATCATCTGGGCCTAAACAGAGCAATTTATTTACTGCCTACATGTATGTCTGTGCACTACTTGTATACAGTTTCCTGGAAGGCAGGAAGAGGGTGTCAGCCCTACTCCTACTCCTGAACTGGAGTCACAGATAGTTATGAGCCACCATGTGTGTGTGCTGAGAATCAATCAAACCTGGATAAGATTTTTGAGCAGAGGACGAATGTGATCAAATATATTTGTTAAAAGACTCACTTTATGGGAGAGTGCACCTGTAATCCCTGCACTGGAGAATTGCTGCAGATTCAAGATCTGGGCCAGTTAGGCCTGTAAAGTGATCTGTCTACAAGTAAGACTCACTCCTGCTGCTGTATGGATATAAAAGAGACCTCCATCTGACCTCCATAAAGGGACCAGGGGCAATGCTTAATTTAAATGGGAAGTGACCATGGTTCAGGATGGTGTAATAGTGATTGAGGTGGTGGAAATAAGAGACTGAGTCTGGATGCATTTGAAGACTGACCAGCAAAAAATGTTAAGTAGAAAAAGGAGCCAGAGGCAGCTCCAGATTTCCAGACTCAACAGTGGGGAGAATGGAGTTGGTGCTGAGGCAGAGGGCCATCAGGAGATTGGATTTACACATGTTCACTTTGAAATGAACATGCTTCTTGCTGTGTTCTTGTCCCTTGGCGAACCTATTTATGTTCAATACTTAAGCTGACATCTTGATTGTCCCCTTGAGTGGATCTGGTGTTGACTAAGACAGGTGCCTCTGGATGAGTCTGAGAATGACTCCTGGAATGATTAACTGAGAAAGGAAGGCCCTCGGCCAAGTAAGCAAAACCACGAGCAAATCCATCCAGTAGTATCCAAGATACAGAGAGTTCCAGAGGAGAAGTGGTACTGCTTTTGCATTCTGGCCTTGTGCCGGGCAGTGGTGGCTCACGCCTTTAATCCCAGCACTTGGGAGGCAGAGGCAGGTGGATTTCTGAATTCAAGGCCAGCCTGGTCTACAGAGTGAGTTCCAGGACAGCCAGGGCTAAACAGAGAAACTCTGTCTCAAAAAATAAAAAACAAATAAGCATTCTGTCCTTGGCTCCTTGTGGGTGAATGCATCTAATCTATAGCTGTTACTGTTACTGCTACCCTTCCCTGACATCAGACTCCAGCTTCTGGGTCTGGAGAAATGGAAGAGCAGTACTGGCTGCTCCAGGATAATGTATACAACAGTACACAGACATACATGTACGAAAATGTACAAGCAAAACACCCAGACACATGACATGTTTAAAAAATGAAAAGAGTCAGGCATGGTGGCGCATGCCTTTATTTCCAAGGGAGGCAGGAGCAGGCAGATCTCTGAATTCAAAGGCAGTCTGGTTTACCAAGTGAGTTCCAGGACATCCAGGGCTATCCAGAGAAACCCTATCTTGAACACACACACACACACACACACACACACACACACACACAGAGTTCCCAGCTTCTTTTTGATTCTTTGTTTTTTATTTTTAACACAGGCTATGCAATTCTGGATGTTCTAGAGCTCCTTGTGTCAACCATGTTGGCCTTGAACTCACAGATCTGTGCCTGCCTCTGTCTCCCAGGTGTTGAAATTAAAGACATATGCCATCATGCCCCACTGTTCCAGCTTCTTTAAAAAAAAAAAAAAAAAAAAAAAAAGTATGTATGTGTCTGTATGTTGGTAAGTGTATGTCCATGCAGGTGCCTGCGGAAACTAGAATTACAAGCAATTATGTCACTCAACATAAGCAATTAGGAACTAACTGAAGCCAGATCCTTTGACAAGCAAGCAGTATATGCTCTCAGCCACAGTTCAGCATCTACAGAGTTCCAGTGTGGACTGATGACCAGCAGCTCTCCAGGAATGCTCCATCCCTTCTGCACCAGAATAAGACTGCAGGGACATCCAGCCTTCTGGACTGAGCAGCTACTAGGTTCTAAGCCTCTACGTCCAGCATGCAAACAACCATTGTTGGACTACCCAGCCTGCTTCAGGGAAGACAATCTTGTAAGTTCTCTTTGTAATAACTATTCATTCCATCACTTCTGCTCCTCTGCAGGACCCTAATATGCCATCTAAACATTTCTGACTCCCAGACTACCAATCCAGCCCATCCCTCTGAACTCCAGGTGTAAGTATACAACTTCATGTGACATCACATGACCAAACTAAACTTACAATATTCATATATCTTCCTCTCCATCAGCGGAAAACATCTGGTGGTGCATAGTACCACCATTCTGGTACCCAAACATCTTTGTCTCCCACTTCCATCAGATCTACCCCATCTCCACTCACAAACCCACCCCTTCTCACATCTTCCACCTGTTCCACCCACCTCTACAAAGACACTCTATACATCAAGGTTACCCTGGTTGCTTTGTTAGAAATGCCTTCAGAGCCGGGCGGTGGTGGCGCACGCCTTTAATCCCAGCACTTGGGAGGCAGAGGCAGGCAGATTTCTGAGTTCAAGGCCAGCCTGGTCTACAGAGTGAGTTCCAGGACAGCCAGGACTACACAGAGAAACCCTGTCTCGAAAAACCAAAAAAAAAAAAAAAAAAAAAAAAAAGAAATGCCTTCAGAGTTTATCTCATTTTGCAATCCCCCATGTGTTTATACAATCATGTGTTTATTTCCTGCCTTTTTCACTAAGTTGTGAGTTTCATAAAATCAGATGATACCCCCTTACACTCTTTCTTTCGTATCCTCTGTTAAGCCTTGTACAAACTAGGTATCACATTGTTTTGGGTGGGTGTGGTTTTATGTACACACAAAAGAGCATCAGAGATTGATGCCAGGTATCATCCTTAATCACTCTTCACCTTATTTTTATGAAACAAGGTGTCTCCTGAACCTACCTCCCCAGATCACTGGACAGCCTGGATGGCAAACCTTAGCCATCTGGCTGTGTGCTTCACCCGCATTGGGGTTACAGGTCTACACTGCCATGCCTGTTTAGATTGTTTGCATGTTTGTTCTTAAATACACAGGTATTGGGGATGGACCTCCCATCCTTATGCTTATGCAGCAAGCACTGAGCTATCTCCTCTCAGCCATCAGCTCCTCTCACCACCTCTCTATTGTAATGGTTTCGAAATATAGACAAGTGTTCCTGTCCTTGGCTCAGCCCACCTAGACTTAGTAAAAGAAGGGGCCTGAGCTGCAGCTCTTTGGGGAATGAGCAAAACATCCTCGGGTAAGTCACACCTCGGCTGAGCCCAGAGGCTTGTACTGTGAAGTGTAGGCACTGATTTCTGCCTCAGAGCTGCCAGAGGGAACAAATGAGCCTTGGATTTGAAAAACAAAATTTTAAACTTTTAATGCTAGATAATATAGAGGGTCTTTCAAAAGGGATTTTACTAGGAATCTAAAACAAAAATGGAAAACAAAAGCTGATGCGAGGCTGGGGAGGTGGCTGGCTAGGCTGTTAAAAACCTTCATTTGCTGTCTTATAGAGGATCCCGGTTAGGTTATTAGCACCTACATGCTGACTCACAGCCATCTGTAACTGCAGCTCCAGAGGCTCCAACACCATCTTCTGGCCTTCACAGAACCAGCCACACATGTGGTACATATACATAGATGCAGGCAAAACACTTATATGCAAAAAAGTAGATAGATAGATAGATAGATAGATAGATAGATAGATAGATGATAGATACATGGATCTTTTATAAATACTGACATATGTATTTTGCCCTCATGCCACACAATATTCCAGGTTCCAAAGAAAGACAAATTAAGCCACTGACGGCTTTGACAGACACAATTCATAGACAACTCCTAACCTCAGTTCCAAGTGGTGTAGACACTGAGGCAGGGCAGTGTGAGACCCTCCCTAGACAGAAGGTGCTGGGAAAGCCAGCTTACCAAGACCTGCAGCTGGTCCTCTGGCCTGCTCAGTTTACTCTGTCAGCCTTTTTCTTACCCCACACTTCCCAAGGAGCTCTAAGTGCCCTGACCTTGTCTTAACTGTATTTGGCCCTATGGGACTTCTCTGGCTTCAGGCCCTGAGGCAAAACCAGACTGCCACTAAAGTTTCTGGCCTCCATAAAAATTCAACTTCCTCCACATAACTCTAGGCTTGAACTTAGACCCTCTAACAACAGGCTTTTAAAAGCTTAGTAATTGTGGACACAGTGATTCACACTTGTAGTTCAAACCCTCAAAAGGCTGAGAGTTTAAGGCCAGCCTGAGCTGGGGTGCAATCCTAGTCAAAACAAGACATCTGGATGGGGGCAGGGGAAGGGTGTGATGCCATGAAAATTAAAAGGATTATAAGAGACTTCTGTGAATAATTATATGCCAAAAGTGGGGGGCTGGTGTAGCCAAAATGGCCAGGTTATATAGAGACTCTGTCTCAAAAAATGAAAATAGAAAGATGAAGAAGAAAGATAGGGAGGAAGGGAAGGAGAAGAAGGAGAAGAGGGAAAAGGAGAAGGAAGAAAAGGAAGCAACAGCAGCTGGATGTGGCGATGCTCATTGCTCATTTATAACCCCAGAATTCCCAAGGCAAAGGAAGAAAGACTGTAGGCTGGAGTGAGGCTGAGCGGTCAGCAGAGCTATGTAATGGTGAATTAGTTAAACTGATTTGACTTCTGGTGAGTCTCATGCACTGCTCCCACCCAAGAGCTCTCTGGATTCTTGAATGAAAGACACACACACCAGCTAATTTTGATATGCCTTGACTAGCTCAATGGCTGGTCATTTCTAAACCTCCCAGCAGCTAGCAAACACTCCCCTCCGGTACTCCTGTGTTAATATCTTTTAAAACCTATACTTCATCTCTGCTACTCCAGAGCCAATAGGGGAAGGGCCCCTAGGGCCACGTTCTCAGAGTCTTACATGCCGGTGGGCCTTTATGTTTCATCTTCCTGTTTACCCGTATGACGATTCTCCCTCCTTCTTCCCCCATCTCTCAATTCCTTGCCTGTGCAATCTAAAAGTCCTGCCCCATCTCCCTGCCCAGCCATTGGCTGTAAGGCAATTCTTTATTATCAATGAAAGCCCAGCTGGGATTAGGGACCCTTAGGTCTGGAAGTGAGGCTTTTGGGAGCCAAAATAAGACAGAGCATTAGAACCAATTTCAGACAGAACTATATAGCAAGAGCCCAGGTTAGGTAAGAGTACAAAAGACCGTTTCAAAAAAAAAAAAAAAAAAAAAAAAAAAAAAAAAATATATATATATATATATATATATATATATATATATATTCACTATTTCATGATTTGCATGTCATCCTTGTGCAAGGGCCATGCTGATATTCTCTGTATCGTTCCAATTTTAATACTGTGCTGTTGAAGCAAACACAACCCTAAAACATTTTGAAACACATAAGAACACCACAACATCATCCTCCTGTTTAAGTGTTTTGTTTTGGGTTTTTGGTTTGGTTTGGTTTTTGTTGTTGTTGTTGTTGGTTTGTTTTTTTTTTTTTTTTCCACACACTAAGCAAACCCTCCATGATTTGGTCATTTTTGGTCATTATACATTGCATACAGGTGTCAAGTTGACTGGACCCTATGAAATACATATAGTTATTTTATGTTGGAAATAATCACCAAAAAAAGAGCAAAATAGACAGACATGGAGACACATACCTATCATCCAGCACTTGAGAAATAGAGGCTGGAGGACCCATAGTTCAAGGTCAACCTCAATTATTATATTTAGCCAGTTCAAGACTAGCCAAGACTACATGAGACCCTGTCTCCAAAACAAACCCCATAAAAATGTGATATGTAAACAGAAAGAGCTCATAAGAAAAGAAAGGGACCCTGATGGGTGGAAAGTGTCACTGGGAAAGCAGAGAACCTGCCTCAAATGTGAGGAGCACAAAACTGGAGCACTTGCTTAGCACACTTGAAACTGTAGGTTCAAACCCTAGTGCTACCTAAACAGAAGGAGGAAGAGGAAGAGGAGAAGGAGAAAGAGGAGATTATAGATACAAGGGACATACCTAAACATAATAAAGGCAATTTATAGCAAACCTATGCCAACATCAAATTAAATATAGAGAAACTCAAAGCAATTTCACTAAACTCAGGAACAAGACAAGGTTGTCCACTCTCTCCACAGCTACTCAATATAGTACTTTAAGTTCTAGCTTCTGCAATAAGACAACTGAAGGAGATACAAATTAGAAGGGAAGAAGTCAAAATACAGTTATTTGCAGAGACTATGATAGTATACATAAGTGACCCTAAAAATTCCACCAAAAAACTCCTACAGCTGATAAACACTATCAGATAATTGGCTGGATACAAGATTAACCACCCCCCCCCCAAAAAAAGAAAAAAGTAAAGAAAATCAGTAGCCCTCTTATATACAAGCAACAAATAGACTGAGAAAGAAATCAGGGAAACAACACCTTTCACAAAAGCCTTTATTAATATAAAATATCTTGGAGTAACTCTAACCAAGAACATGAAAGACCTCTGTGACAAAAACTTCAAGTCTTTGAAGAGAGAAATTGAGGAAGATACCAGAAGACAGAAAGATCTCTTGTGTTCATGGATTGGTAGCATTAACATAGAAGAAATGGGGCTGAAGAGATGGTTCAGCAGTTAAGAGCACTGACTGCTCTTCCAGAGGTCCCGAGTTAATTCCCAGCAACCACATGGTGGCTCACAACCATCAGTAATGGAATCTGATATACTTTTCTGGTGTGTCTGAAGACAGCTACAATGTACTCATATTAAATAAATAAATAAATAAATAAATCTTTTTTAAAATAGTAAAAATGTCCATTTTTACCAAAAGCAATCTACAGATTCAATGTAATCCCCATTAAAATTCCAATACTGTTTATTTACTTATTTACTTATATTTTATGTGTAGGTGTTTTGCCTACATGTATGTCTGTGCACCATGAACATGCAGTGTCTTCAGAGTCCAGATCTCCTGAAACTGGAATTCCAGGCAGTTATTAATGTCGTGTGGGTGCTGTAAATTAAACCAGGGTCCTCTTGAAAAGCAACCAGTGCTCTCTCAATCACTGAGCCATCTTCCAGCCCCCCAACACAATTCTTACAGACCTTGAAAGACAAATTTCAACTTCATATGGTAAAAAAGGGGGGTTAGCTAAAGCCATCTCAAACAATAAAAGAGCTGCCAGAGGCATCAGCACCCCTGATTTCAAGCTGTGCTACAGAGCTATAGTAATCAAAACCATTGCATTGCTGTAAAAAGAGACATGTGGATCAATACAATTGAATTTAAGACCCAGACTAATCCACACATACATGAGCGCCTGACTTTTTATAAAGAAGTCAGAAATACACAGTGGAAAAAAGACATCATTTTCATCTTCAAACAGTACTGGTCAAACTGGATAGAGAAGAATGCAAGTAAATCCATATTCATCACCCTGCACGAAACTCAAGTTCAAGCGGATTAAAGACCTCAACATAAAACCAGATACATTGAACCTGATGGAAAAGAGAGTGGGAAGTAGCCTAACACATTGGCACAGGAGACAACTTTCTGAACTGAACACCAATAGTGCAGGCACTAAGATCAACAACTAATAAATAATAGGACCTCCTGAAACTAAAAAGCTTCTATAAAGCAAAAGATGCCATTATTCAAAGAAAGTAGTAGTCTGTAAAACGGAAAATGATTTTTTTCCAACTCCACATCTAAAATATATAAAGAACTCAAGAACGTAGATAACAAATAAACCAAATAATCCAATTTTTAAGTGGGGTATAGATCTAAATAGAGAGTTCTCAAAAGAAGACTCTCAAATGACTGAAAAACACTTAGAGAAGTGTTCAGCATCCTTAGCCATCAGGGGAATGCAAATCAAAACTTCTTTGAGATTCTATAATACACCTGACACAATGCCTAACATCAAAAACACATGCTATCGAGGGTGTGGAGCAAGGAGAACACTCTTCCATTGCTGGTAGAAGAACAAATTCATATAGCCAGTATAGAAATCAATGTGGCATTTTCCAGAAAATTGGCAATTAATCTACCTCAAGACCCAGCTATATCACTCTTGGGGAAATACCCAAGGACACTCTATCTACCACAAAAACACTTGCTCAACTGTATTCATTGCAACTTTATTCATAACAGCCAGAAACTAGAAACAACGTAGATAGCCCTCAACTGTAGAATAGATAAAGAAAATGCTGTACACTTACACAATGGAGTATTACTTAGCTGTTTTTTTTTTTTTTAATGACATCATGAAATTTGCAGGCAAATGATGGAACTAGAGAAAATCATCCTGAGTGAGGTAATCCAGACCCAGAAAGACAAATGTGGTATGTACTCAATTATAACTGGATATTAGCCATTAAGTAAATGATAATCAAACTACAACCCATAAACCCAAAGTTAGGCAAACAGGGTGGCTCTAGGGGAACAAATGGATCTCCCTAGAAAAAGATAGGGAAGGGGAAATAGATCCTTTTGGGTGTGCTAGGGACAGGTGGGTATGGGGTGGGAGGGATCAGGGGTTGGGGGAGATGGAACAGAGAGAGAAAGTACAGAGAGAGACAGCTGGAATTAGGCGGCATTTGAGGAACAGTGTGGAAACCTAGTGTCGTGGAAACTTCATGAAATCCATGAGGGTGATCCTAGTGAGGACCACTAGTAATGAGGGCCATAGTGTCAACTGGCCATCTCTTGCAACCAGGCAAGGCTTCCAGTCAAGAAACTCAGTTGCATTCCATTGAGTTCTTGGCTGAGGAGATCCTGTGGAGATCTTCAAACAGATCTTCTGATCTAAGACAGGGGAATGCTCTCTGTAAACTGACAGGAGTGGGGAGTGGGGACAGACATTGCCAATGACAGCCACACAGCTCTTGTAACATGGGTAAGTCTAGCCAATGTCTGCATGGAGTCTTCATCCCTATGTTCCAGTCTCTTCCATGTGGGAACATGTTCTGCAGGCTAAAAAGAGAAACTTGGATACCAACCCAGCCACAAAACCTTTGACCTACAATCTATCCTGCTTGTAAGATGTTCTGGGACAATAGTAGCACAAAACTTGTAAAAGTAGCCAACCAATGTCTGATTTAACTTGAGGCCCACTCCACGAGAAGGAGCCCATGCCTGACACTGCTTGGATGACCAGGAACCAGAGACTAGATAACCCAGAAACCTAAATAGGGTAAAGCCAAAATACAACGCATCTGGAGAGAGAGAGAGAAAGAGAGAGAGAGAGAGAGAGAGAGAGAGAGAGAGAGAGAGAGAGAGAGAGAGAGAGAGAGAGAGAGACTGGTGCCTTGTCCAGTCTTCATCGGAGAGGCTTCCTCTGAAATCTAAGAGGAGTGAATGCAGCCAGACATTATGCAGAGAAAGGGTCTAAATTGGGATCGCTGTCAGGTCCCCCACCTTAGAAAATCCCATGGAAGAGGGGCAGAAAGACTGTAGGACTCAGAAGAGATGGAGGACACCAGGAGAACACAGCCCACTGAATCATCCTAAGCAGGGTGCAAGCAGGCTCACAGAGACTGAGGCAGCAAGCACAAGGCACTCAGGAGTCTGCACCAGGTCATCTGTGTATATATTATAGGTTAAGCTTAGTATTTTTATGGGACTCCTGAGTGAGAGAACAAGAAGGCCTCTGATTCTTCTGTCTGCTCTTGAGACTCTTTTCCCTCTGACGGGTTGCCTTGTCTGGCCTCAGTGTGGGGGCTTTTGCCTTGTCTTGTATTTTGTTTTGTTGTGTTTGGTTGTTGTCTCTTGGAAATTTGTTCCTTTCTGATGGAAGATGGAAGAGGAGTAAATTAGGGGAGAATGGAGATAGGGAAGATAAGGGAGAGCTAGGAGTAGAGGGAAGGAAAACTGTAATTGGGATGTATTGTATGAGAGAAGAATCTATTTTAAATAATAGATAAATAAATAAATTTTAAACATAATTTTAAAGGGGATGGAGGTGGGGGGTTATTATGACTGCAGTAGGAAAAAAGGCCAGCAGGGCCTTAACAGCCTGTGTGAGACACACCAGTTTCACAACGTTGAAAATCCTTAAACGCACCACAATAAAAGTCTGCCCTAGGTCTGGTGTGGTGGCACACACCTTTAATCCCAGCCCTTGGGAGGCAGAGACACTTGGATCTCTGTGAGTTCAAAGCCAACCTGATCTACATAGAGAGATCCAGTCCCACCAAGTCTACATAATGAGACCCTGTATAAAACAAGCACACACACACAAAAAAAAGGAAAAACAACAACAACAACAAAAAAAAAAAAAAAAAAAAAAAAAAAAAAAAAAACACGTCTCTATACCTGTGCTTCTTTGGGGAAACCTTAAACTGTGGGTAGAGGCTGGGTTTCCTGTCATGTGCCTACTGAGGGCTTCTCAGTTCAATAGCAGAGAGAGATGGAAAAGCTGACATCGTTCCTAGCAGCTGAAAACTGTGGTTCCCTTTCTGTCTCTGGCTTCCCATACCTCTCTCCCCTTACACCCTGTATCCCGCCCCACATCATCTCTCCGCATTAGAATCAGCCTCTGAGGATCTAAACCCTTCATGCTACTCATAGCTCAAGGCTGAGGGTCATAGGCCCTTTTATTTAACTGTATTGAGGACTAATTAATGACATCTACTATGCATCTAAAAGTTGAATTTGAATCTGAGAATAGGTTATGAGGGGCTTTGGGGGTCACAGGCAAACAACACTACGCTGGGCTATGCATCCCTGGCTGGTCTTGAACTCCATCCCCTTATGCTTCAGCTGGGATTCTAGAATTACATATGTGGGCCATCAATCCCAGTTTAACTTCTGACTTTTTTTTCTTATTTTGTTTGCATATAATATTCTCTTATGCAATTCCCTAGAGCCTCAGGGTCCAAGGCAAAGGTCACCAAGGTGGAATACATTCTCAGGAAGTCTGGAGCGTTTAAAGAACACCACAAAGGAACCAGCCAGGAGTTACAAACTCCAAATCCAGCATTTATTTTGGTGGCAGAGCAGAGAGGGGGCTCAACCCAGGTTAGGTCATTCCCAGACAGAGACAGCTGAATAGGAGCCCCTGGGCATGCCTCTCCACTCAGCTAAGAGGTTGGGAAGAAAAGAAGAGGCTAATTCTGGTACTGCCACTGACATAGCTGCCACAGCCAGGAGCTGGGAGACCTCAAGCAGCAAGCTGACCTCTAGAGGTCAGGAAGACCCAGAATCAGGCAAGAATCAGACAGGAACATCAGCCATTGCAAGAGCACACAGACTCAACAAGTGAGGAAAATCTTGGGGTGGGGGTGGGGGGTGCAAACAGCATCGATATTTCACAAAGGGGGCCTCCCCCAGGGCCTACAGGCTCCAGGGACTGAACGCTCAGGGAAGCACTACCACAGTGAGAGGCTCACAAAGAGCCCTTGATAGCCCCCACCCGCCCATCTTGTGCTGTTCAGCAAGGGTAGGAGCAGGTCTGGAGGGAGAAGGGAGGAAGAAAGAGTCAATTTGAAGCATGGGAAGAACACTGGCAGGACATGGATCAGGACATGAAAAGGGGCCCAAGAGGGGCCTCTAGCTGCTGCCCTGCTGCTCTTGCTGGCCCTCCTGCTGGCTCTCCGGCTGGCTCTCCGGCTGGCTCTCCTGCTGGCTCTCCTGCTGGCACTCCTGCTGGCACTCCTGCTGGCGGATGAGGTTGGCCATGGGGCTGGTGATGCCACCAATCATGGTCCAGTATTCGTCAAAGCAGATGCGCCCGTCGTGGTTGGCATCCAGGTTCTGGATGAGCTTGTCAGCTGCCTTTCGGTTCCCTGTGTCCTGTAGAAGAATTTGAATCAGTAAAGCTTGAGATGACTCAGACAGGACCCTAGGTAGAGTCTCTTGGCTAGGCTAGCAGGACATGGAGAGGGGTCACTGAGAGAACTGTGAAGAGAAAGAAGATCAGATGCAGAGAGTGGCAGCAGGGGTACCGTCAGCATGTGGTTCAGCTCCCTCTGGAGCATCTTTCGGAAACTGGTCTTGCTGATCTTGTTCTTGACCAGGCTGTGCTTGGATACATATTTGTAAAAGTTTTCCACCAGGACAACAACTGCCTTCTCCAGCTCTGTGTAGCAGTCAGCCATCTCAGTGCCTCAGCTCCTCTCTGAGCCTAAGAAGCAAAAAGAGAGATGAGGAGGGACATCCCTGCACACAACCTGTAGCATCCCCAGACTTCTTGTTTTTCAGAGAAGGGAGGGAAGCAGACACAGGGTAGCAAGGTAAGTGTGGGGGTGGCCCTGGAAGGAGAGCTATGTGACTCCTCTAATCCAGGTGATCCCCAGCCAGACTGCCAACTGCCAAGACAGGTTCTCCAGGCCCTTCCCCTGCCCCAGGCAGGCCTGATGCCTGTCAGAGCCTCTGAGAGCAGAAGGCTCCTGTGAGGAGAGGAGGCAGGTAACTGTCCCCCCTAAACGCACACAGGTCCCTTGTTCTATGGCAACCTTAGCTGGTAAGAATCAAGACAGAGGAAACCAGGGGCTTCTATCTTCCGTCCTGAGAACTGGCTGAGACCTCAGACCTAAGCAACAAAGCATGGATAGGAACTTTGGCCCACCTCAGCCCCCTGCACAGGCTCTAAGGTAGTAGGCTCAGGGGATTAGGCCACCACTGCCCATCTCTAGGAAAGTGCAAAGTCTGGCTCCTCAGATCAGATTTTGTGTGGCTCCTCTCCTGGCCACACCCTGTCAGTCTCTCCTCCCTCATAACCATTCCTTAAGTATATATACATCATGGCCCAATGACACCCTTCACCCCATTACCTAAGGAAGATCCTGGCCCAGTTCTGCCCCAGCTAGAGACAGAGCCTGGGCCTCTGGACACAGCAGCTGCCTGGCAGAGGCTACATGCATCACCCCCTCACCCCAGAACAAAAGGCCACTCACACTCCGAGAGAGTGAGCCAGCGGATACAGCCTTCTGAATAACAGGATGTGAAGGGATCAGGCGGGTCTAGTCTGTGAGTCGCCGCCCATGCCTAGAGCCCCTCCAAATCAGCCTGGCAATTCAAACTCCCCTCCCACCCTCAAGCACAACAATGAACTCCTGCTGCCCTCACCCAGCTCGGTCCAGGAAGGGGAGGTGGACACAAAGCGACACAGCCACTGGGCCAGGCCTGTGCACCCACCGTCTGATTCAAAAAGGTGGTCTCCTTCCACAGACTCTAGCATGCCTCCTGTCCTTATGACTTGCTTTCCAGCCTTTGTGTAGCTATATCTTCTCCTTGCCCACTCCTCTCAGCTGACAGCTGCCTGTCATTCTGGCCCTCTCCAAACTGTGCCTGCAGGAAAACTTGCCTTGACCTACACCTTTTCTGGACTCCCTCAGCCATGTCTGTCTTCACCTCGTCGACACCAGCTGGGGCCATTAGCTGGTTTGCTTAGTCTCTGCCTCTTATTTCCCCATCTGTAAAGCCAGCAGTGTTTCTTACATTCAGATGCTATTCTCTGATCTGAATAGCAGATAGCAGAATTTGTAGATTTGAGGGCAAGGTTTGTTAAGTCCTGAATATACAAGTACCCCCCCCCCCTTTTAATCTGGGTAACTTGTCTGGCACACAATACCTGGCCCAGTGCCCTGCTCAAAGGAAATGCTCAAATATTCCACCTCTGTCCAGACCTAAAGCCAGGAGCCCAAGGTCCCTGATCACCTTTCTACACCTTTATGTAGCTTTTTCTTAAGAAATGATCAGAACAGGAGGAAGTAGGCCAGCATGCAGAAGAGAGGGGTGTTGAGAGGGAGAGTGGTGGGGCTGGGGCAGGTCTGGTAGGAAATCCTCCCCTCCTTTCCCACCTGACCACTCTGGTCTGTGGCTGGAAGGATGGCTGACACAGTGCCAAACCCACAGGAAACTATATTCTTCTCCATACTCTGTTTGTTAAGGGTGTAACAGTGTGGTTTAATGTTTGAAAGACACATAGAAAAATTCTCTAACATATACAAATAAGGAAGAAAAAGGCTTTTCAACACATAATCTGTCTGCCCTGATGCCCTTTGGGTAGGATGAGGATGGCCATTTTTTCCTAGAGATTGTAGAACCTGTATCAGAATCAGGAAGAGCTATATTCAGCTCGCTCGCTCTCTCTCTCTCTCTCTCTCTCTCTCTCTCTCTCTCTCTCTCTCTCTCTCTCTCTCAGTCTCTCTCTCTCAAGTCTTGAGAGGAAAATGAGAATTGGAGACCCCTCCACCCCATCCCCACCCTTTACCATTCCAGAGCTATTCCAAATGAGGAATTCTGTAGGAAACAGTCAAAGAGAAGGTAGGGAAGGAATAGGTCACCGAGATACTGATGCTCTCCAAAAAGGCCAATTCTGCTTTTCCTCTGCCTGCATTAAGTTTTGTTCCTCCACCAGGGGAGCTTCCTCCTGCCCTTAGTACTATGCCCAATCCCTACCTGGCTTTTCGAAGCAGCCAAGCAAACAACTGACAGAAACACCCAACAGATGATGTAGCCACCTAGCCCAGGAGCACTGGGCCGACCAGAGATGCAGCTCTAGTGTCCTGACTTTCCCAGGCTTTCCTCCCAGGGATCTGCCTCCTCCCTAGGTTCTTTTTATAAAATGGACAGCTCTGAGATAACCATCTGGACAAATGTGTTTCTGAAGTGTTTTCTGAAGCCAGAGTATCAGAGTTGGGCAGTCAGGTGTCATTATTCTCCTCCGCCCTCCCCTGGGGGGCAGAAGACAGGCTCAACTACCCCACCCACCACAGCCACCTGCTCCTGCAGCTGCCCCATCCTTCAACTAGGCAGGCCTGAGGACTTCCAGGTATGTGTGAGGATTGTGCTGTTCTCCTAGGCAGACCTATCCTGGAGGTAGTTTCTTTACAGGCAAGTCTTGGAATGAGAGTAGGGGGTTATGAGGACATGGTATACCAGTGTACACTGAAGCCTTCCTGAGAAGCAGAAATAGGGAGTCACTTCAAAGGGCCTTCCCCTAAAGGGGCCTTTCACCTTAGGCCTCACCCTTCCCCCAATGTTCTCTTAGTCTCCAGGACTGATTCATCATTGAGCAACCAGGAGGCTCTCCCCCCTCCACCCCCCACCCCCGCCCACCTGAGCCTGGCTTGCTGACTTTTCCAAAAGCCCAAATTGCCCTGACCATGCCCCTGGATCGCAGCCACTCCAGCCCCACCCTCCCTCCCCCAAGTCTGGTCCCCACCCCTTTCCAAGAGCCTGCTTACCACCGTCCCTCAGTCCACCTTGGTCTGGAGTTCAGAATGTCCACCACATTCTCCAAGGTTCACCTCACATACAGTTAAGTGTTGACTACGTTCCTACTCACCTCTTAGGATCTTCCCGAAGCCTACAAGATTTTCAGTCTTAACTGTGGCCACCTAGTCCAGTCTTGACTTCTCAGTGTCCCTCTCGTCTCCCTCAGATCTACTCATCCTCTTCCCATTGGCTTACTCATTCACCGACGGCCTCGCTAATTACTTTCATTCATTCACCTATCTGTTCAGCAATACATTCATGTTCCCATTCATTCAGCCATCCCCTTCTCAGTTAACTCATTCCTCCCAACTGCTATCAATATGCAGGGCTAGAACAGTAACTGAGCGGGGCTGTAATCTCTACTTGCAAGACTGTTCCAAGAGAATCTCCCCAGTCTCTCTGCTTCCTCATGCTCTTTTCCCAGTGTTGGGGGTTAATGGTTCACAGAGGTGCTCCTACCTCTACACCCTCACAGGATGCATGACATCATACCCATATATCAACCTGCATCAACTCTGCCAGTCCTGATCTGTTTAAGTACCCCATTTATCTTCAGCCAACTTCTGCTGAAGTAAGTCCTTCGAATTTTTCCCCAACTCATAATGTTGTAACTGGGTGTCACACACACACACACCCCTACCTCTCTAACCCAGGCCTCTCCAACTTTCATAGAGTTTCTCTCCTGGGTAGAGGCTGAGCCCACCTTAGCATCCATCACCCCTGGCCTTGCCCCCACCGCAACTGGGCCGGGCAGGCAAACACTCCCATAGTACAGGCGGCTCTGCCAGGCAAAGCCAGTCAAGCCGGGACCTGCCTAGGTTCTAGAGTAGAAAAGCTGCCAGTTTGAAGCTCCACTCCTTTCTCTTTCCCTCTCCCCCATCCAGGTGCCCTCACAGGCTTCCCCAAGCCACTCCCAAGGAACGCCACCCAGAGCAAATGAGGCCTGCATGCCGGTTCTGCCTGTGCCCCAGGTGGAAGAGAAGCCACCTCAGCCCCTGCCTTCCTTTCCTGGCTTCTTAGGCTCTCTGAGCCCTCTCCAGTTCCTCCTGAACCCCATTATTTTTCCCAGGTCACAGCTTCCGTAGTCCAGTGAAGCCTTTGTCTAGAGTCTGTCGGCCCCTTACGCCCACCAAGACACACTCTCCGCCCTGTTCCGTTTAGAGAGGACGCAACAGCTGTGGGCAAGGCCCTGGAATGTTCTGCCCAATGTCTCAGCCCCTGGAGATGAGCCAGGTCGGCTGCTTGGCCAGCGAGAGGGTCCTGCTGTCCTGTCTACTCCTCTACAGGTTTCACAAAGCCACCAGGGCTGCCCATACCCTAACTAGCCTTTGGGGAGAGTTAATTATTACCAAAACCTTCCTGCCCTGTTTCTGGCAGGCACCTCTCCCCGGCTCCCTTCCTTGACTCTTCTCCTGACCCCTACCCCAAGGCTTCAGAGTCCCTACAGCAGCCCCAGACATACCCAGCTGGGCCTGGGGGCTCACCTGCCTCCTCCGAATCCACCTCCTCCAGCAGGGCTCTGAGGCCTGGGCTCTGGCACTGACAGCCAAGCAGCTCCTGCTCAGCAGAGCCAGGACTCCTCCCCACTGCACTCCCAGAATCTGTCCCACTCCCTCCCGGCCTTGCCTGGCTGAGCTGGCTGTGGGAAGGTAGTGACTGAACTCTTGACTTGGCCCTGGGGTTGGGCCCTTGTTAAAGGGATACACACCTTTTAAAAAAAAACAAAAAACCCTCTACCCTCACCCTAAAGGGAGTGGTAAAAGCTGGCAATCCCTCAACCCCACCCTCCTAAATCCACAGGCTCTGAGCAGAATCCAACAAGGCAGAGGAAAGAAAGAGAAGGCTTTCACCTGCTTTTCTCACCTAGGTCACTGAGAGCCATGTTTCAGGGCAACCCCCACCAAAGACAAGTTCAGTTAGATTCCCTGGCCACAGAATTTCCCTGCTGTTGGGATTAAGGAGTCTAACACCTAATTTCTGTTAGCTAGAGCAAACACAACAGCATTTTCTGGTCTCCCCTCTCCAGTTCAGCCACCCTAAGCTCAGGGATTTCATTGCTAAGACCCTCCTGCACAGCCGATGCCTCCACTGCCAGCACCTAGCCCTGTACACACCTTTCCTGCAGGTACCCAAGGAAACTGGCCAGCTTGACCTCCTTACAGAAGGCTGCAGTCAAAAAGAGAGGAAGGACCCCATTGGCCCACTCTCATGATGACTTCTGTCAGGTACAAAGAACACACACACATACACACACATGCACACACACATGCATACACACACACATACACACACCCCTGACGAATGGCTATCTGGGGTGCCTATTAACATATCGGAGCACATGCCCTGCTCTATATCTGTTACATCATCCTGACTCCTCTCAACACTTCTCACCTCCAACCCTTCCCTAAACCTCTCCAGCCCCTGAGCTTCACCTCCCTCCCCCAGATTCTGATTCCTATATAACCCACCCACTTTATCACACACTGTCTTGGTTCTCTTTGTCCTCTCGGCTTCTGTCTTGGTCCTCTACTCTTGGCTCCTGGCCCCCTCTCTTACCCCTCTATCTTCTACCCCAACCCCTTCTCCTTTCATGGTCTATTCTGTTGCCATGTCCAGTCTGGACTCTTCCAGACACTTCTGGATATATCGTCTCATATTTACAATAAAATGCTTCTCCTCAGCCATACCTAGGAACAATCATGTCCTCATTTCCATTCATCTGGTGCTCGAAACCTGGGAGGATATATATATATATATATATATATATATATATATATATATATCCTTCCAAGCTGGACAGTGGTGGCGCATGCCTTTAATCCCAGCACTTGGGAGGCAGAGGCAGGCAGATTTCTGAGTTCAAGGCCAGCCTGGTCTACAGAGTGAGTTCCAGGACAGCCAGGGCTACACAGAGAAACCCTGTCTTGGAAAAACTAAAAATAAATAAATAAATAAATAAATACCTCCTTCCAAGGAGGCTCTTCTTTCAGTCAGCCTCTCTCCTAACAGAACCAAGCTGCTTGTTTGACTCTCCTAAAGACTGTACAGCTCATTTGTTTCTGCTGGCTTCTGCCACCCACAAAATTCTAAACTGACTCCAAATTCTAAAATCTGCCTCCTCCCACTACCTGCTCTAACCATTGATCTCTCCTTATTTACTCAGTAGATGTCCTTCTGGCTCCTGGGACCTGTTACATCCTTCCAGGCATGCACCATTTGGGCATCTCTCTACTAAGACACTTCCTCCTCTCCCTCTATTGAAACCCTCCCTCCTTTTCCCATAAGCCCCTCCCAGTCCACCTCTTCAGCTGTGTTCTCTACCTGCTCTAACCACTCATCTCTCCTTCTCTACTTAGTGTCACCCTGAAGCTGCCTGACTGCTTTGCCTGTTCTTACTACAAAAGCCATACCAGTATGCCAGAAAGCTCCTCTCACCCTAGCCTCTCCTCTGTGATTTGAGACATTTCTCCCTGACAAGGCTCTCAGTTCACTTGGGGATACCCCGTTATTCTTGACACCATATCAGAGTAGGTAACTTCTGTTCCCTTTGTCCTCAGTTCCTTCTGGGAGCTTCCTTACCACCACCACACCCCCACGAGGAACTGTGCTCCCATACTGTCCGTATGTCTTCCTGGCCCTCTATGATGTTGGAATCATCCCTTAGGCGGAGTTCTTATTTGTGATCTTTGTCACTTCTATCTCTCACTTCCTTCCTGGAAATCCCACTGCTTCCTTCCATCCTTCTGGGCCTCTGGCTTTCTTACTGCCTCCTGTGTCTTATGACCCCTTATTTCTTCTTCCTTTAACTGGGAGATTTTATTAAAACTCCCTTTCTTACTGAAAACAGCTTGGCCTCAGTACAGCTCAATCAATGGCCAAAAACTAGCACACTCAATTTCCAGATTCTCTCGTATGGTTACAACATCCGCCACAGCACAAACAAGTGAGCCCAAGATCTCTTATATCTAAATTTTCTCTGCTCTATACTTCCAAAGTCTCTTATCTCTAAGGTTTTTCTACTTTCCATTTAAAACAACAACAACAACAAAACACCTTTTATTTCTACTGTTTCTTTGCTCTCTGCTCTCAAAAAAAAAATCTGTTGAGTTTATGCTGTAAACTATGTCAGAGTTTATAAGTTTATTGATTATGGTAAAAAAAAATCTGTAACAATGACAAAAGGCTGTATACTGTGTGACACACTACAGCTTCCATGACAAGATGTATTTTTTCATTTTGTTTTGTTTGGTTGGGGAGGGGGTGTTAAAAGGGTGAAGGGTGGGTATAAAGGAATGAGGAGATGAGTGGCATTGGAATAAATGATATGAAATTCACAAAGAATCAATGAAAAGCTTTTTAAAAATCTGTAAAAATTTAACTTAAAACTAACAACAAAAGGCTTATAGTTAAAAATCTATAGATAGGTAATTTTATAGATTAGATAGAGATAGAGATAGAGATAGAGATAGAGATAGAGATAGAGATAGAGATAGAGATAGAGATAGAGATAGATATGGTGGTGGTGGTGGTTTGAATATGCTTGGTCCAGGGTGTGGCACTATTTGGAGGTATGGCCTTGTTGGAGTAGATGTGTCACTGTGGGTGTGGGCTTTAAGACCCTTAACCTAGCTGCCTGGGAGCCAGTATTCTGCTAGCAGCCTTCAGATGAAGATATAGAACTCTCAGCTCCTCCAGCGCCATTCCTACCTAGATGCTGCCATGCTTCCCACCATAATGATAATGAACTGAACCTCTGAACCTGTAAGCCAGCCTCAATTAAATGTTGTCCCTTATAAGAGTTGCCAGGTTCATGGTGTCTGTTCACAGCAGTAAAACCCTAACTAAGACATATATGAATATGTTAGAATATACTGTATGTGTAACTTGGATTCAACTTTCGTTTAAAAAAAAATCTACTAGAAAAATAAGTGTTTTTAAATAGCAACCATGTAGCTCACCTACATCTTGGCTCATGACCTCATCAGGATGGAACCAACCATGTGGCTGGCAGCCATCTTTATTAAGATTTAAAGAGAGTACGTGCAATGTAACTTTACCCCCATCTTGAATAAGATGACCACATGGAATATACCAACTAAGACAACTGTCATGAAACTTCTTAGACCTACTGAATGCTTTGCTTATCACTGCCATCTCCTGTTTAGACTAAGAAAGCAACAACTAGTCTCCAAAACACTCTGGATCAGAATGAACTTTTCTATAGTGATGAAAAGGTTCCTAAGGTTGTAAAAGTCTACTCAGGCTAAGAGAAACTATCTTAGAGATATATGTCTAACCACCTATGACTTTGCTAACTGTTTAACACCATGTTTCTAGAACATTTAAATAAGAAACAACATGTTTGATAAATAACGTGCATGTTTGATAAATAAGGCTTATAAATTCCTAAGGTCTGCTCAGGTTAACAGTAACTGACTTGAAGACAGATGTCTAGCTTTTTTGTCTTTGCTAAGCTTTAGCTACTTGGATAAACTGAGCCTTACAAGATCCTATGCTATTCTGTCATCATTCACTATAAAAAGATGGAGAAAATAAGGTTCCCAATCCCTCTGTGGAGTGTGTTTAGGGTTTTGTAAAGTTCCCAGTCTCTCTGGACTTTACCTATGGTTTAAAGTTTTATGTTGCTGCTAGAAGATGTTCAATTAAATCTTCAACTCCAACTTTAAGGCTCAAACTTAACAGGGATTCATTTGTAAAATCCTAATCTTATAAAAGGTACTAACTTGGGCTGGAAAGATAGCTCAATGGTTAAGAGCACTGGCTATTCTACCCAGGTTCAATCACCCCCATGGCAGTTTACAACTACCCTCATACAGACTTACATGCAGACAAAATGCTATTGTTCATAAAATTAAAATAAATGTTTGTTAAAAAGGTACTAACTTGTAAACTGTTAAAGATAATTAAGACATAAAAGTTAATGGTCAACCACCTTATATAATGGTCAAAATTTTTAATGTGCTCAGAACTATGTACATAGTCATGCTAAGTACAAATGCAATATATTTACGGGGATAAGTTTTATTCAGCATCCTGTATTCAATTTTGAGGTTAAGCCTAAAGCAAGTAACTGAAAAACAGGTAAAGTTTGCTTAAATAAGGTATACTTAATAGATGATGATCCTCAAACTCAGAGATCTGAAGAATATGTCATCTAAAACGCTTAATGGAAAAAGCTTCCCATGATAGTCAGAACTGCAAGTTCCTGGAGGAAACCTAAGGTCCCAAAGAAGTTGATGGGGCACAGACGACTACCTGGGTTGTGGTAATGCTAACCACTGGCCAAAGAACTGCCACCACAGCTCTGCCCAAACTGTGGACACTGTTGGGTTGAATGTCCAACTCCTCCCTCATCCATGTATGTCAGTTTCCCCAAGTTCCTCTTCCACAGAAAAATCTCTCAGACCTCAGTCCAGCAGCTGAAGGCCAATGTTGTCCTGTGTGGCAGCTGAAGAGTTAATGTTCTCCTGTGTGACAGCCAAAGACCAACTTCTTCTACCCCCCCAACCCACCATTGAGACCACCAGAGGAAGCCTGGGGCAACAATCTAGGTAGCCAATAAATTTCCATCTTTTTATAGTGAATGATGACAGAATAGCATAGGATCTTATAAGACTCAGTTTATCCAAGTAGCTAAAGCTTAGCAAAGACAAAAAAGTTAGACATCTGTCTTCAAGTCAGTTACTGTCATTTTAATTGATACATAGGCCATTTGGATTATCCCTTCTATAATTTATCCCTCTCAAATCTCTGATGGTGTTGATGACTAACTACAGCAGCAGCAAGCAAACCAGCTCCTTCCCTGTGGCCAGCTGAAGCTGCCTGGTCAGTCAATTTCATATGATATGTAAAATCAGGCCTCACTTGTTTCTAGAGCTACTGGGTTTCCTGCTGAGAAAGGCAGACACACAGAGACACGGATACCTTGTTGACCGACTTCACACTGAAAAAGACAAACTCACAAAACAGGTTTCAAAGCAACTTTTTACTATTCCTTTATGTAAAGGAACCTGTTTTGCGATGACTGCTTTCAGTAATCTGTGTCTCATGGCAAAATGATTGGATGGAAGGAAAAGGGTTGAAGGAAGCTTTAAGGGTCTCAGAAAGTAACTTAAGGTCTGTAAATGTAAGCTGTAAAAGTCTGAGGATGTGAAACCTTGACTTGTGAGGTCTAAGGTATTTAAGGTGTCTAAATGCAATTTGTAAAGGTCTAAGAAAGTGATGTAAGGTATGTGAAAAATGAGAAATGTCTCAGCCTTCTTTTTCTCTGTGTGCTAGTGTTATATTAAGACTTCAAGCCAGGCAATGGTGGAGCACACTTTTAATTCCAGCACTAGGGAGGCAGAGGCAGATGGATCTCTACGAAATCTGGAGATCCAGACAACCTGGTCTACAGAGTGAGTTCCTGTTTTTGTAAACTTAAGTTCTTGTAGGCTTCAGGAAGTCTTGAGACTTGGATCTACCGCTCACAGGTCAAATGGACAGCAGAAAAGTACTCCTGTCAATCAACTGCCTAAATTTCCCTTCCTACCTATCCCTGAAGATGTGATCTCTCCCCCACCCTGGTCTTGGGACTCTCCATTCCCTGCCACACACCTGCAACTACGAGGACCACAGGCTTGGAAGTTTCAAATGTATAGCCAAGATAAACATTTTCTCCTAAGCCCCTTAACTTTATCTTCTATCTCTATTATCTGTATCTGTACCAGCAAACTTCCAGGCAGCTGAAGAGTGCAAACTGCTCTAAAACTGCCTGCAACGTGCCAGCTCCAGATGCTCCTTAGAACCTGCATCCTAGACTTGCCCAAAGAGGCCTGTACTTCACTAGGCCCAGGAGGTCCCTCAGAACATGGCAGTGAGGGAAACAGATGTCCCCCAGCCTCTGCTCCTCTCCCTTCCCAGCCTTTGACCAACATTCTAGCCTTCTTGGGCCTGTGACAATAATGTCCCAATTTCAGCTAAGAAGCAGTTACAGAAGAGATTATGTTGCCCCTTATCATCAACAAAAAGGCTGGGCAGTCAAAGAAAACTGCACAAATGGCTCACTGTGGCGCCTATTCAGCCTACCCAAGTCAGGCTCTCTCAGCATCACCTGTTACAGAATCCTGGGTCCTTTCAGCACTTCTTACTTTCACTACCTACCCTAAACCTCTCCAGACCCTGAGCTTCTTTCTCTTCTGATTCCTACATAATTGGGCCATTTTGGCCACACATTCTCTTGGTTTCTCTTTGTCCTCTTGGTCCTCTCTCATTCTCACTCTCAGCCCCTCTCTTTCCTCTCATGGTCTATTCTGCGGGCCATGTTCAGTCTGGATTCTTCCAGATGCCTCGGGCTGTTCTGTCCCTCAAATGTACAGTAAAAACCTTCTCCTCAACCATACCTAGGGTCACTCATGTCCTCACTTTCATTCAACCTCTACCTACTAGGCACTCACTGTGTCAAGCTTTCTGGTAAGTATTCCATGTGATTGGTCACACACCCTCCTCCTATGAGAGGACTATTCACCATCTTCATGAGGAAATGCACTATAAGAGAGTGCCCTGAGTTCAAAGCTGTAAGTGACAGAGTTAGGATCCAAATTCCAGCCACTCAACCTATTTCTAAGTACCTATTCCCTTTGACATTAGTCAGCTCTGCCCCAGGACACATGGTTCATTCCTTTCCCCAAGTATGCATACATGTGTTTTATCTTCTATCAGAGGACCAGCCCTGGATAGGCAAGGAGGAGCCTGTCTCTCTGAGATTCATACCTTTCCTAGCTTTTAGGTCCGGGACCACCCTCAATGCAAGTCCATGGAGAGAAGTGAGTACCTAGTCTCTTCTACTGCCAACCACTCCATTCTCATATTTCCCACCTACCAACGTCTCTGCCATTGTCCTAAAGAACCCCACATCCCTTGACCCTGAATACTAGGCAGAAGAGAGGGATAAAGAGTCAAGACAACACATTTTACATTTTCCAATATTTTTTATTAATCAAATGATATAAAATAACTATCATCCATAAATGCCCAAGCAGCTAGCTGGTCCTCTCACCCCGAAGTCATGAAGTCATGCCCTTCTCAGCCTCTTTTGCAACTCTGCTCCTATTTCCCCTGCCCCTACTCAGGGACAGACACTGGAAGGAGAATGGGGCAGAGCTAGAAGCAACAAGGATAGCACAGGGCAGACAACTACAGTTTAGGTTGGACATTAGAATGGGGTAGGTTCTCAGATACTCTTTTCAGGACCAAATATGCAGCCAGACTCACAGCCCCACAATTCACAGCCCCACTCTTTGGATCACGTCCCATAGCCCAATTCCTTTCTGCCCTTCCCCTACAACCACATTGCTTGGCCCTTACCCCTCCAGGATCCCTGCACATCCTCTCCAGCCCCAACCCACCCCCTGAGCTCCCTTGAGATGAGGACTTCTGGACCCAGGAGCTCCCCAGAGCCCACAGGGAAGTCTATCCTGAACTTGAACATTGCAGAGATGAGGAGAGATGCATTGTGGGGAAGGGGGTGGTGGGGGTTGAGAGAAGTTTTATTTCCAGGGCCTCTAAAATCCCCTACCCCCAACACCCCCAACAAGTTCCAAGCAGAAGTCCTCAGCTCCGAGCAACAGGCCTCTCCATCTTCACAGTCTTGGCTGCTTCTCCAATCAACTCCCAGAAGCTTCCAAACTCCAGTTTCGAGTCATTACAGTTGCCCAGATTGGCAATTTTCTCTTCTAGCCCACAGTTGCTCTGAGGACAGGAAAGACATCAAAACTCAACAAGACAGCACTTCCAGATCTTCCTGCCCCACCCTGGCCTGAGGCAAGTGAAGTGGTAGGACAGAAGCCTACCATTCGTCCAAAAGGAGGAAAGGTAGGGAGTTCCCAATGCCAGTGTGGGTGGGGTCTTGGAACACTAGCTTGGGAAGTCAGGGGTATGGATGGGGAGAGGGGGAGTCCACTCCCTCAGTACCGGCATGAGGTGTGGCAGCTGCTGGGTAACCAGGTCTCGAAGTTCAGCAGGGGTCAGTGTTTCCTTTTTACCCTCCACAGAGTAGTTATGGAAGTTCTTGATGAGGGTCTCAATGGCCCTTTCTACATCACTGAATTCTTGGGCGTCCTGAAGATAGGAAATACAACCCACATCAGGAGGACCCACCCATCCTACAACACCCTTCTCGGGAGCTTGGAGAACCAACAGCGTAGAAAGTGGCTAGAAGACACTTATAGAGGCCAGAATCCTGCCCCACTCCCTCTCCTCTAGAACAGAGTCTAGGGCACGGTGGCCTCTGCCCTAAGCCACTGATTAGGCAAGCCCTACCACCCCCGATCTCAGGCAGGGCAGGCCCTAGCATGTGCCCAGACATCCTATTTCCAGAAGAAATTCATTTGCATCACCCTGTGTAGGCACAAGGGAGGGGATCTGGGGCTTGCTGGCAATATCTACAGGCCAATGTCTAGGAAAAGAGCAGAATTCAGTGTGGGGCATAAACCCTCATAAACAGAAGAGGAGAATGTAAGAACAGAAAGACAGGCCAGATAAATGGGCCCACCTCAGCATTGGCTGACCGACACTGTCCCATCGTTCCTGGTCCTTCTGTGAGTTGAGTTTTGTCGTCTGTCCTATAGCCTGCTCCACAGGAGCTGATGGATCATGATCTGCCTAGAGGAGGGGGAGACCTACGGTGAGAAGAGAGCTCATTCTTTTTTTTTTCATAACCACTTTTGGCTCCACCCAACATATACCTTCACCTAAGGGATTGGAGTATACTCCACATTGATCCAGTCCCTGCCAAACTCCAGGATCTAAGGCCACAGCCCCCAAGCCAACTCACTCAGAGGGAATCCCCCTCAGCTTCATTCCTTCCCTCCTCCGCTAGCCACCCCTGTAAGACTTGGGCAAGAGAGGCATGGGGTGCTCCCTGAAGGAGGACAGCCCATCTAGGTTGAAGGCGCAGAGCTTTCTTACCTGCTGGCAGCTGGGAGACAGGATGGAGGAGCCAGCTCACCTGAGCTCAGCTCTTATACCTGGGGGAAGGGAGGGGAGGCCAGCGGGGCAGGGCCAAGGGCTTATCCCTCAACCACCCCAGCTATTGCAGCCTCCTGGGCTGGGAGCCAGCTTTATGAGCCCCACCTTCTGCAGTTCTAGAGTCAGTCCCCACCCCTATCATGAGAAGGAAGCCGTGGAGGGCTGGGTATGGGATGCCCCTGGCACAAGATCACCTTACAGAGTCATGGGGAGAGAAGAATGCTGGGGGTGCAGAGGGGATCTTAGCTGGGAGAGTAAGAACTTGAAGCAGCTATGAGGCAGGGGAGCAGAGGGAGTCTACAAAAGAGAAGCAAGAGCTGATCAAGGTAAGTTTAAGGAAGGAGGAACTTGAAAGAGGCCCATGGATCTCTGTGCTTTGACGTCCCTCTCCTCTGCCTCCTAACTAGAGCTAATTTGGCTAAAAACACGCTGGCCTGCTGAAACCTAGAGCCAAGCCTTTCTTAGTCCTGACAGCCGAGAGATGAAAGGTTGGAAGGAGAGGCCAGAGGAGTGTGCCCGGTACTGGGAATGGCACTGAGCCTTCACCTGAAGTCCTGCCAGCACCCTGCAGAGCCAGGGTACACATGTGCAAGGCTCAAAGGAGTTACCTGGCAGGTAACAACCTCTCCAAACTGGTTACACTGCTACCTCCTCCCTCCTTCAAAGTCCTACCCTCTCCCTGAACAGCATCTCAATACCAGCCCTCCCAGCTACTACCCAGGCACCCCAGGGGGAACCTGAACTGTACTTCCTGGGACTGTGACCAACCCAACTAGCCTTCCTACCGGCCTAGGACTAGAACCTAAAGCCATGGGGAAGCAGAGGAGTCAGTGGAAGGATTGCATGGGCCTAGCGTCAAAATTCCCTTCCCTACTCTGAAATCAGAGCATGTGTCCAGACAGTCTTCCTGTGTCACATGCTGGAGGGCCCCTGTATTTTTGGTCTCAATCAGGGATTTGTCTACATGTCTCATTTGGAGACCTCTGAAACGCTTCAGCCTGGAGACCCTATAAGGCTCTTGCCATCTGAGGAATCTGAAAACCTCTCAAAGTCTCTGCCAACATCCCCTCGGAGAGCCCAGGAACCCCTCTGAGGTCCCTCTGAGGCCTCTTTCCTTTTGATGGGGAATTTGTCTCTGCTAATTTTTCTCTGGTTGACTAGCTGCCCCAAGTGGACATCCACAGTTACAGCAGTGACAACCCAGGAGATTCACATCACTGCCACACCCCTACTCTCTCTAGTGGTGAGTTATCCAAACCACTTGTCCCTGAGTCAGGGAATGCTGGATAGAGACATCTCTGTCCCTAAGTGCTCCCTCCCTCTCCCTGTCAAGTTTGAGCAGCACTTCTCCAGGCCAGCTCCAGCCATGCTTCTCTTTGTAACCTAACCTCCTGAAAAATACTTCCTCAGAGCCAGGAGTAATGCACCTGTAATCCCAGCACCTGTGAAGTTGATGCAGGAGGATTGCTGAAGGTAGCAAGACTCTTATCTTTAAAAAATAACACAAAAAGAAAGAAAGCTAAGAGAGGGCTGAGGCTCCTCCCAATTGCCTGACGTGCAAGATCTCAGGCTAATCCTCAACACTGCAAACATTAATTGAATTAACCTTAACAGCTGTGACAGTTAACTAGGGTAATACAGATAAAATGTTCATTATTACCACTATCAGCCAAAGGACAAATTCTAGGAGTTATATGGGGGGAAGTGGGAACTGGAGACGTGGAGGTGGGCTCCAAAAACTGCCTCGTCTGCCTCAAATCGCTGTACATTTTTTGCTCATCAACTATTTATTCATTGAGCACCTACTTAGTGCAAGATCTGTTGCTATGCCACACACACTCAAGGACCTGAGTTCTGTCCTCAACAACAGAGGGACAGGAAGGAAGGAAGGAAGGAAGGAAGGAAGGAAGGAAGGAAGGAAGGAAGGAAGGAAGGGAGGGAGGGAGGAAGGAAGGAAGGAAGGAAGGGAAGAAGGGAGGGAGGGAGGGAGGGAGGAGGAAAAAAAGAAGAAATCACATAGTTCTAGATGCTGTAGTATATTTGAAGATGAATCACATTTCTTGTCTTCAAAGGACCCATAATTTTCATGTTTTCACCTCAGGTAAAGACAGAGATTTCCCATCTCCCAGTCTCAAGAAAAGAAATCAGGGTGGTGTATAAGAATAAGCATCTGTGTTTCATGGAGAAAGCTTTATTTGGGGGAATGGAGTGCAGCCTGCCCTGCCCAGCAGGCTCTACTGCCCACATTCCGACAGCAGGCTTCACTTCTTCCGGATCTCCTTTCGGATCTCCTTTGCCAGCTCCCCAATCAGTCTCCAGTACTCATTGAACTTCAGCTCTGAGTCCTGATTCACATCTAAACTCTTCATCTTTTCGTCTAGAGAGCCCACGTCCTAAGAAAATGTAAAAGGGAAAGGTTAGACTAGAGCTCTCGGAGCAGGGAGATGGAAGTACAGGTGCCTTCCCTCAGACACCGCCAACCCCTACTCCTGATCTGAAGGGAAAGGCTATGGTCCCAGGACTGCACTGTCTGGAGGTCCCATATGGAAGTGACATGAGCTGACACTATGGCTGATCGTAAACTACCTTCCTCCTTCACAAAGCACTAGCAGCCACTGCTGCTCATTTGCATTGCCCTACCATCTTCTCAATTTAGTCACCACCTAGTAGGTCAGGGGAATAGCAAAAATACAAGGTTATCTGGTTTTCTAGAGTGCTCTTGACAAAGTGTCAAGGCTATGAAACCAATGGATTCTGCAAGCCTGACTTCATAGTGAAAGGATTTGTTGCCAGAAAAACAATTACAACATAAATGTCACTGTTGAACCCCTGGTAGATGTCAGATTCTCAATGCTGGGAGATCGGGGGGGTGGGTGGGGGGGTGGAGAAGGATTATGTTAGTTTTTAGATTTATTTATTTTATTTTATACGAATGGGCATTTTACCAACATGTGGTATGTATGTATACCATATACATGCCTGGTGCTCACAGAGGTCAGAAGAAAATAACTGAACAGAAATCACAGATGGTTGTAAGCTGTCACATGGGTGCTGGGAACTGAACCTGTGTCCTTTGCAAGAGCAGTGTGCATACTCACTGAGCCATCTCTCCAGCCCTTATGCTCAACCTTTGAATCAACATTTAGACAAAGGCAAAATCTGCCAAACAGATCTCTAGATGCCACAAAGCAAATTCCTGAAAGGGTTTTTTAGCAGTGTCATAAGCTCACTCATTGTACAACACCTCCACTACCAGCCGAAGGGAAGAGCAGCAAGCAGTCTTAGGTCCTTGGTTCAGGCATGGCGATACTACATCATTTATTTTACTTGATCCTCACAATCTACTAGGATGACAGCCTCCGTGACACAAGGACCTTCTCTATCTTGTTCGACACCATACATTCAGTGTCAAGTACACAGCTAAAGTTTGTTCATCAAGACAGGAAAAGACAGAATAGACCTTCAATAAGTATGGGTTAAATAAATACACCACTAATCTAACAAGAAAGGTGTGACAAGTCTGCCTAGCAGATGAGAAACTTAAACCTTGGAAAAATTAGATACTGGTGCCAAGCATAGATGAATAGCTGGAACCTATATTTGAGTCCAGGTTTTCTCTCTCTCTCACACACACACACATACACATACTCTCTCTCTCTCTCTCTCTCTCTCTCTCTCTCTCTCTCTCTCTCTATTTTATTTTATTTTGGGGGGGGGGGTTGAGGCAGGGTTTCTCTGTGTAGCCCTGGCTATCCTAGAACTCACTCTGTAGACTATAGACCAGGCTGGCCTCGAACTCAGAAATCCGCCTGCCTCTGCCTCCCAAGTGCTGGGATTAAAGGCGTGTGCCACCACCGCCCGGCTATTTTATTTTATTTTATTTTATTTTATATTTTGTACCATGTATGTGCCTAGTGCCTGTTGAGGCCAAAAGAAGGTGTGGATCCCC
Organism: Arvicanthis niloticus; assembly: GCF_011762505.2. Classification (NCBI taxonomy): domain Eukaryota; kingdom Metazoa; phylum Chordata; class Mammalia; order Rodentia; family Muridae; genus Arvicanthis; species Arvicanthis niloticus. Next base: position 69,968,941 of record NC_047661.1, on the reverse strand, counting down.
TGGAACTGGAGTATAGACAGAGATGAGCCATCACAGAGCAATGGAACTGAGTCCTGGTCCTCTGGAAGGGCAGTCAGTGCTCTTAACCATTAAGCCTGCGCTCCAGCTTGAACCAGGTTTTCTAAATCAGTGATTCCATTCCTAGCTACTGCTCTGTGTCTTTCTTCCTTGCCTGCACCCTGACCCCCCTCAAAAAAAATATTAGAAATGAGTCTAGAAATGATCTAGGCCTGGTGGTGCAGGACAGTAATCTCAGCTACCCAGGAGACTAAGGCCGAGAATCCAGAGTTCAAAGCCTGCCTGAGCTATTTAATGAGAGTCTGTTTCAAATGTTGTTCAACAGCTATGGTTATGGCTCAGCCCTGGGCAGTTTACTTAACATGTATGAAGCTCTAGCTTCAACCTCTAGTACCATACACACAAAACTATTTATAGGTAAACTTGGCATAGTGCCACATGCTTGTAATTCCAGCACTTGGGAGGTGAAGGCAGGAGGATCAGATCAAGATCATTCATAGCTACCTAGCAAATTTGAGGCCTGCCTGGGATACATATTGAGACCATGTCTCAAAAAAAAAAAAAAAAAAAAAAAAAAAAAAAAAAAAACTTAATAGCTTTTAATTATAAGAATAATAACCAGTTAGAAAAAGAAGGAAGAAGGGAAGGAAGGAAAGCAGGAAGGAAGAAAGGGAGGGAGGGAGGGAGGGAGGGAGGGAGAAAAGGAAAGGAAAGGAAAAGTAAAAGAAACAGCATTTACACACAGATGTCACAATTAGGCCTCCTCTAAGAAAACTGAACTAAGGAATTGATTAGAAAATAAAAAACAAATTTCTCTCTCTTCACATCTAGCACAAAAAGTTACTTTGGGTTCTACCTATTCTTATTTTGTTTTGAGACAAAGACTCACTATATGGCCTTGAGTTCTAGATCCTGCTGCTGCTGCCACCTCCTCCTCCTCTCAAGTGAAGTTCCCAGGGGAAAAAAGCCACACTGCTGTTAAAAATTCTATAGAATCTATAGAATCTAAAGATGCTGTAGAATCAGAATCTGTTAAAGTTTCCTTGGGGCAGACTGGTTAGAATGCCATAATTGTGACAAGTTGGAATGTCACAGATATGGAGCCAAAAGTATCTTGAGCTATTTCTAGCCCCTTACTCTTTTAGTCACTTAGCGCCCACTTTCTATATCTGACTTGATAGCAGGTAAAACCTTTGGAAAGTATTAACTTACTGCTTGCGTTCACCAACCTAAAGCTAAGAGAGTCATCAGATAGCATCTACAGCAGAGATGCTATCCAGGCTTGGCTTAGCCATGAAACCTCCATAACCTGAAGTCCTCACCAGTATAATCAGAAAATGCCTTGATTCCCTCTGTTCTATGACATTGAAAACTTCACAGGAAGCCCAGGTGTGGTGGTGCATGCCTTTAATCCCAGCACTCAGGAGACAGAGGCAGGTGTAACTCTATAAGTTCGAAGCCAGCCTGGTCTACAGAGTGAGTCCAAGACATCCAGGACTATTACACAGAGAAAACCTAACAAAAACAAAAAATCTTCATGAGTCTGGGAAGATAGCTCAGTTGGCAGAGTGCTCACCTGGCATGCACAAAGCCCTGGTTCTGTCTCCACCACCACATAAACTAGGTATGATGGCACAAGTCTGAAATCCCAGCACTCAGGAGGTATTCACAAGATTGGAGATTCAAGACTGTCCTCAGACACAAAACAAATTCAATGCCAGCCTAGGATGTGTAAGATCTTACCTCAAAAAGAAGGAGGAGGAAAAGGAGGAGGAGAAGGAGGAAGAAGAGGAAGAGGAGGAGGAAGGAGAGGAGGAGGAGAGAGGGAGGAGGAGGAAGAGGAGGAGGAGGGGAGGAGGGGGAAGAGGAGGGAAGGGGGAGGGGGAAGGAGGGGGGAGGAGGAGGAAGAGGAGAAGGAAGAGGAGGAGGAGGAGGAAGAGGAGGAGGAAGAGGAGGAGGAGGAGAGGAGGAGGAGAAAAGAAAGTGAAAATAAAAACTTTGTGTAATTGCTTCCACCTTCTCGTGTGTCATTCCAGACGACCCAATTCCTATTTCTAGCCATGGTTACTCATAATTGGCTCAGAATAAACTTTTTCTTATTCCCTTTGAAAGCTGCTTTTGCAATTTTGTGATTTTGGGGGGGGAGGGGGGAATTACAGTCATGTCCTACCATACACAGAGCATTCTCTGGGCTGGTTGTTTCCTGTGTTGGGGTCTCATGTAGCCTAAGCAGGTCTTAAACCCACTGGATAGCTGAGGAGGACCTTGAAGTCCTGATCCTCCTGCCTTCACCTCTCCAGTGCTGGGACTGCATGTGTGCACCTCCAAGCCCAGCTTCAACACAAAACACTCCTGACACCAGCTATGTGTGGGTATTCAGGCCAAGCAATTCTTTGGCTGACACTAGCCAGGTGTTCTGGACTTCAGTCCGGTTTTGACACTGTCTACTTGAAGTCCACAGCTTGGAGAGACTCAATAGTATAAAGATGGCAGTTTTCCCTTAAATGTAATTGATGTGATCCTAATTAAAATATTTATTGGACTCTCTTAACATAATAAAATGCTATAAGCCAGGTGTAGTGTCAAATGTCTGTAATTCCTACCAGATCGGAGTCCAGGACAAAGAGACCATTGTAAACTCAAGGCCAGCTTGGCACAGTGAGTTCTAGATCAGCTAAAGCTACATAATGATACTCTGTCTTAAAATATCTAAAAATCAAATATAAATAAATAAATAAATAGTTCTTGAAAATTAAACACGTGGGACTCACTAGAATTTAAGTAAATACA